>NC_064852.1:81317606-81917606 GCF_024139225.1 Suncus etruscus
CACTTTTTTTTTGTCATATCTTAGAATTAAAGGAAATTCTGCTTACCAATCAAATATTCTAATATTACAATTAGAAGTAAATATAAGTGTTCTAATTACCCAACTGACTACACTCACAACCCATAAGCCATAGCAGTCCAGTAAGATTCTACAATTCTGGGAGAAATCCTAGAGTGAAAATTATATACTCCCCTTTAATAAATTTTCCAGTTGATAAATTTTCCCCCACACAGAACAAATGTTCTCTTGCTTCATTTACTGTTGATAGGGAGTATGCAAAAACAGAAGACACACTAAAACAGAAGTTAAATTCTATATCCTGATTTCTATACTTTCTATTCCAATTCCTTTACTTTTAAAGAGACTATGAATAAATAATTTATATTTTGTAAGTCCAAATTTATAAAATCTTACCTGGGTTATATGGTATAATTAGAAATAACCACAGATACTTTATTAAACATATTCTATAAGATAAATTTTATATTATATTCATTTTACTTAATTTAAAGAAACTGTTGGCATCATTGTACTAGTAATTGTTCATGAGCAATAATTACATAAAAATACATTCTTGTGGATCAACTCATTAAGTTTTGACTTTACACACTATTATTATTTTACAGATGAAAAGTAGAGCTTTATAAAGGTCAATAAACTAGCTGAAGGGTACAAAGCAAGCGTAAAGATCAGATTTCAAACTCTGTATGTTGACTTCACAATACATGGAATTTAAACGTTTAATCAGAAAATTAGCAAGCAAACACATAAACCACAAGAAATAATATGGATTTGAAGTCTAAAAATTGTGTTCTTAAATATTGTGTTGAGGTCACTATGTGTTACTAAGCCCATCACTTTAAACTTCTCATCTTTAAAATGGAGTTGATGTCTATTTTATTGATGGCTGTCATAAAATTGCAGAAACATTAAATGAAGTAATTAATATTTTAGTACATATATTTAATTGTTCTTTAGTTGACTTCAATTACTAATAGTAAATGCTCAAACATGAATCTAATTTCTTTGAAAAATGTGATTAATTTTTTCTTTTTCATCTAAAAGTTCTGCATTCTGACTCTACACTAGGTTTTGAGGTTAAACCACAAATCTGTTGAGGTTGGAGAGATAACACAGTGGTAGGGCTTTTTCCTTGCATGCAGCTGACCCAGGACAAACCTTAGTTCAATTTCCGGCATCCCATATGGTCCCCCGAGCCTCCCAGGAATGATTTCTGAGTGCAAAGCTAGGAGTAACCCCTGAGCCCCTCCAGGTGTGGCCCAAAAACCAAATCACCCTCCCCAAAAACACAAAAACAAACAAAAGAAGTCTCACAAATCTGTTGTCAAGTACACAGCCTTTGATACTAGTATAGTTTTATATTAATATTTAGATGGCAATAGCATCTTTATCTGAAGTTGGATAGCAGTTGAGCCACACTGGATAAATAATGATTGCTGAATATGACTATATGTTGAACGAATGGATCTGGATATTACAGTGGCCTCCTACATCTTCATTCAATCTTAATGTTTTATGCAATTCAATAGTTTGGCACTACTTTCATTTTTATATTAAAAGATAAAAATATATTAGGAAACAAGGGTCAGAAGAATAATATAATCGGTAGGGTACTTGCCTTGAATGTGTTGGTCCAATTTTGATCCCTGGCATTCAATACATTCCTCTGAGTACCATGAAGCATGATCCCTGAATTCAGTCAGGAATAAACCCTGAGTACTGCAGGTTGTGTGTTCCCTCTCCCTAAAATGTTAGGAATCCAATATCTACTAATTATATGACCCACTATCATTTTAAACATACTGCTCTACTGATATTAAAAGTACTAATATAAATATGGCCCAAATTCTACCGGCCTCACTCTTCTTTGTTTTTCTTGGAGGAAATACCCAGTGAGTGATAATCATGGTTATTCCTGACACTGTGTTCAGGAATTACTTTTGGCAGGACTCAGGGGGAACATATGGTATGCCAGGATTAAATATGGGTCATCTAGGGTGCAAGGCAAGTATTCTACACTCTTTCTCTTCTCTCTCCAGCCCTTCTATCTTCCTTAGTGATGAGATAGGATTCCATGGAATGAAAATATGTTAAGATCACTTTGGATATATTGCTAATCAGTAGTAATGAAATAAAGTAGTAAATAGTAAACAGCATAAGATATAGAGAACTATTGTAACTTTCTATAGGTTGATTAGAATTAAATAAAATATATTAAACATTATGTAAAAATGACCTAGCTGGGGCGGGGAAAAATGACCTAGTTATTTTCTTGTGCATTTTTAAATTGAATATTGTCTTTGGTTACTAACATGGAATAAATTTTAGCACAATTGGTGGCATTACTATTTTTTTTAAGATTTCTTCTTTCAGAGCTGGCGAGGTGGCACTAAAGGTAAGGTGTCTGCCTTGCAAGCGCTAGCCAAGGAAGGACCACGGTTCGATCCTCAGGCATCCCATATAGTCTCCCCAAGCCAGGGGCAATTTCTGAGTGCCTAGCCAGGAGTAACCACTGAACATCAAACGAGTGTGGCCCGAAAAACCAAAAAAAAAAAAAAAAAAAGGTCTCTTCTTTCTTAATTTTTGCTTTGTAACTATATAAATAAAAGTAATATTTAAAAATTGAATGACTTTTTTTTTTTTTTTTTTGGTTTTTGGGCCACACCCGGTAATGCTCAGGGGTTACTCCTGCCTATGCGCTCAGAAGTTGCTCCTGGCTTGGGGGACCATATGGGACACTGGGGGATCGAACCGCGGTCCGTCCAAGGCTAGCGCAGGCAAGGCAGGCACCTTACCTTTAGCGCCACCGCCCGGCCCCCCAAAAATTGAATGACTTTAGGAGAAAACTGATTAATCCTCATGGACTCCAACCAACAAAAGGGTTTAAGGGTTTTTTTTTTAATTAATTTTCATGTATTATCTATTGGCTTTGAAAAGTGATTATGAAAGTCTTCTAATAAAGATCCTATTGGATTTGAGTCTATTGGACCAATTGAGCCTGAAGTTTTAAAATTTTTTTCTAAGTATAAGAAAATTTCTATTTTTTCTAAGTATTAGCATTAGTAGAAAAGAACTGTATGTATTACATTTTGTATAATTTATTTTGTTTATTTATGTTAATCCAGAAAATATATTTAAAGTATATAAAAATTGAAGTTGAACTAGAGCCACTTATAAACCCACTTATGGTAAAATAAGACTAATGAGTAGAGGGAAAATAAAGTGAGGAGTTCCAATTACAGAAACATGTAAAGATAAATATCTTTGGCTTAGAGTTGACTATAGCTATGTCTAAACATTTATATATTTAATTATGAATAATATATGCTTTATTATTTGAAATAACTTTATAATATGTGTTATTATTGTAAAATACAATGTCTAAATTTGGAGGACATTTAATAAAACATCTAAACACAGAGATTAATCAAACTAAAATCATAAGGAGACCCAGTAACATAAGTTGCATGAGGTCAACAATTTTTATCACGTTTTCTTTGTTGAATCTCCAAGATAATGAATCATGTTTGATATACCATCATACTTAATTAATATTTATTAATATATTGGGGTTATTAATACTATTTGCAACAAGATATTGATACCATAGTTAGATAAAAGATGGAGAATAAGTAAGCTTAAGCCCCAAGATTTTTTCTTTTCGTCATATAACCTACTTTAATTTTTCCAAGTCAACAAATATTTATTGAATAGCTGCTTGATGTCAATCACTCTTCTAGATGCTGTGAATATAACTGAAATAAAAGCAGATCAATAGTTAAACCTATGAAGCTTACATTTTAGAGAAGAAAAATAAAATCAGGAATGCATATATGCCAAGATGTGATGACTTTAAGAAGAAAATAACACATGGCAAGAAAGTGAACTTCTGTTTGCTTGGTCAATTTTATTGTCATTGAAGATGCCTTTAGAATTAATTTTATGTAAGTTTCTGTCTAGGTTTTACTCAATATATTTTATGTATTCAGGTCTGTTATTGAGGTATTTAATCTATTTTGAATTGACTTTTCTGTAAGTGTGATATAGGGATCTGAGTTCTTTTTCTTTTTTTTTTTAAATATGGCCCATAAGTTTTCTCAACAACATTTGTTAAGAAGCCTTTTCTTTCTCCACTTCACATCCTTGAACCTTTGTTGAAAATTTGATGAACATATATCTAGGAATATGACTCTGAACTCAATTTTATTCTATTGGTCTTAGAGGCTCTTTACAATAGTATTCACACTATCTAGATAACAATATCTTTCTTTTACAATTCAAAGCATGGAAAAGAAAAGCCTCTCATTTTTATCCTCTTTGCTATTGGGGCTATATGGTGAAGTTTACTGTTCTATAAAAATTTTGACAGTGTTTGAGCACTAGATATACTACAATATGTAAGATGATTGCCTTAATTGTAACTGCCAATTTATGATTCCTTGTAACTCAAATAGTTCCTTGAGCAGTAGTAAGAGTCATCCCTAATAAAGAGCCAGAACTAAGTCCTGAGACCACTAGGTGTGGGTTCAAATTCAAAAAAATAATAGTAATAATAATAATGATTTTAACAGCATTTTACCTAAGTCTAAAGATGTAATGAATAATAATTTTATAAGGTCAGCATTGACTCTGTAGAGTACTTTGGGAAGAATGACCATTTTAACAATATTAATCTACCCAATTCATGAATAGGGCCTGTCTTGCTTTCCCTTTTTCTACATCTACTTCTACATCAAATTTAGATGCTTCTGCATGGCAAAATAAGTGATAGGATGAAAGAACATACCACAGACTGGGAAAAAATATGTATCTACTGTTCATCTAATGAAGTGTTAATATCCAAGATATATGAAGTACTTGCAAAACTTAGCAAAAATTAAAAGTAGAGAAAACACAAAAACAGATAATTTCTTAAAGATAACATAAGATCAATGAGTAAATGAAAACATGCTCTTTATTATTGATCAGGAAAATGCAAATTGAAACAACACTGAGACATTCAAATCACATCAGAAAGAGCAAAAATAATCATTTTTGGCATGGCTATTGTGGGGGAAGCAATCCTTAACCACAGTTTTTGAGAATGCTGGCTAATTCAACCTCTTTAGAAAATAACTTGTCAAATTTACAATTTAACACTTGTCAAATTTAAAAACTGAACTTCATGTGACACAGAAAAATTTGGCTTTTTGACACCTAACCCAAGGGGCCCAAAATATTATTTTAAAAGTACATGTGTTCCCATATTTATTGCAATGCAATTCACAATAGCCAAGATTTATAAACAGCCTAAGTGTCCAAAAACATGTGAATGGATAAAGAAATTTGGATATATACACACAATGGAACACTACTTAGCTATAGAAAAAGACAATACCATACAATTTGTTGTATGTATGTATGTTGGAACTAGAGAGTATACTGATACTTGAAGTTAGTCTAAAGAAAATAAAAAATATGCAGAATATATTTTATATGTGGAATATTAAAAATACACAATAAGAGAACAAAAATGACCAAAGGCATCAGAAGTGAAAGGTTCTTCTATACCACTGAGCTTAAATAATTGGATGAAAAGAGATGAGAAGATTCCTTTGTGTATTGTGGAAAAAACAGCTACTTTGATGGTGAATATGGTTCTAGAAATATATATTCATAAAACTATCATCAACACTATTGTAAATAATGTTACATCAATTAAGATAATTCAAAAAGAGAAAGCCCTGGGTTAAAAAAACACACTATTTTTAGATAGGTGAGTCAGAGTAGGAATCTATAAAAAGGAGTCATTTGAGCAAAGAGGAAATAAAGTACAAAAATTAACCATGCTGACAGTAGAAAAAAAAGCATTTCAGATAGAGCAAACAGTGCATTGAATTCACAATGGCCCGTGTGCTATAGGTCAGGTTTGTTAAGTACTAAAAAACTATACTTGAAGATATACTCAAAAACTAAGATATATATAGGGCCCTGTAAACCCTGATTAACAATTGAATTGCATTCCATTGCATATAGAAAGCAATTTAAAATTTTTTTGTTTTTGTTTTTGGGCTACACCTAGTGATGCTCAGGGGTTATTCCTGGCTATGCACTCCAAAATTGCTTCTGACTTGGGGGACCATTTGGGATGCCAGGGATTGAACCCAGCCACGTTCAAGGCCATGTGCAAGGCAAATGCCCTACTGCTGTGCAATCGCTCTGGTCCCAGAAATTGAAAATTTGTACGATAAATAATGACTATGTGTATTATGTTGTTAAAATATCACTGCAGCTACTGTTTTGAGATGCAAGAGTAGAAGCAGGGAGCCAGTTCAAGACTACTAAATAATCCAGCAAAAGAACATAAATTGGATTTTGACAGAAAGTATGAGGGTCTTTGAAAGATAAATTCAGTATATATTTAAAATAAATATGACAAATATTCCAAGTAAAACATATAATACATGGCAAAATCAGTAAAGTCAAATGTTTTTTGTATAGACTAACTGTTGAGTGGATCTAACATTTATTGAGATGGGTACATTAAGAGAGGAACAACAAGAAGGCAGAAAAACAAGTATGACTTTGATATGTTAAGATGCCTGTAAGATATATTTTAAACTTTTTGAATAGTGTGCTATTGATAGTATGATATTTATACAGATATAGGTCATAGTTAGAAGGAACACAGAGAAACCACTTGCTTTGCACAAGGTTAACTTTGGTTCAATATCCAGCATGCTGTATGATCCCCCCAGAACCATTCAGAATAATTATTGGGCACAGAAATAATCTTCATGCAATGCAAGTGTGAACCAGAAACAATGAAAAAATTGGGTGCAAAGGTAGGTCCCAGTGGCCAAAGATGCAAATGCTTAGTATGTCTTTTCTCATGAACAAGACACAGTTTTCCACTAACTACTCAGATTAATTATAAACTCTTGTCTAATGTACCATCACTTGGGATGCAGAGGAATCCTCTATTTGGGAAGGTCAAAAAATTCACCAGAAGCATTAGCCCCCTCTGATAAATGCTGTATCACTTTAAAAGAAAATACCAAGAACTGGCCATGGTAAACAAGTTAAGGCATTTTAAGGTAATGGACACTTTCCTGGAAAACAGCAGGCTTACAATAAACTCCCTGGGTACTCAGTTTATCATTCTATTTGTACTAGGTGGAAAGCAAGACTGAGTTAGACACAGGAATTGGAGCCAGCAGAGGGAGTCACCTCAAGATCTTTCATGTTCTTATGATCATCATCATACTGGTAGATGCCTTTCCTGAGATAAGTTGTTATATCCCAGGCTAATTATAGAGAAAACTAGTGTGATACTTGCTTAGACAATCCAATAGATTCAGTTCTTCCCAACTCATAGCTATCTGTTAGTAAGCATGCCATAATTTCAAAGCATTTCTGACTCTAAAGGGTTTTTTTCCTGCTGTGTGGAATTCAACTCCAGAGGTCAGGCTCCGTATCTAAGATTCTAGTTGCCTTTTCTCTCACCTTACCCCAGTTATAATAAAGATCAGGCAAAGGGCCTGGACTGTTATACAATGGAGTGGATTTACAGTGCCTCCACTTTCATTATAAATGACACAGTATGGTGATCACCAGGAGGCCACTATTGCATTTTATATTTGTTCCTCATACAGGCTACTCTCCCACATGTTCCACTGTGTGACCACAGCAGGGTAGCCAGGTGTATTGCAAGATTATGCATATGGTATACCTAATTAATATTAAGGTTCTCTTAATATACATATGTGAGTGCCTTGGGGCTTCAACTACCAGAAAACCATGTCCCCCAAGATTGGACAGACTTTGCACAAAGGTATCCCAGGGCATTCACAAGCTCAAGATCTCTAGTCAAGGTATTTGGGACTTGAAGAAATGGCACCTCCAGATACTCTTAACGCTTGTACCACAGGCAATCCAAAATGTCTGGATTTTAAATTAGTTATATTTGTTAAATTTTAAATTTGTTAAATTCTCAGTCGTTGTACAGTTTGACAAAAACTTAGTACTGTTTAAAAATATCTCTAGAAAAGACATAATCACTGTTCATGAATTGCTATCATAAATAATTGATTGCTTACATGGCTGATTCAAACTTAGACCTTTATTTTGAAAACATAGAAGACTCCACCTAATACTATAGATAAAAATAGAGGTGCCTGGTAGAACCCCAAGCAAGTTTAGACTTTTCTTTTTTTTTTTTTTTTGGTTTTTGGGCCACACCCTGTGAGGCTCAGGGGTTACTCCTGGCTATGCGCTCAGAAGTTGCTCCTGGCTTCTTGGGGGACCATATGGGACGCCGGGGGATCGAACCGCGGTCCGTCCTAGGTTAGCGCAGGCAAGGCAGGCACCTTACCTCCAGCGCCACCGCCCGGCCCCAAGTTTAGACTTTTCTAAAGAAAAAGAAGACTTCAAAACAAAAAATACTAATAATTTTATCTGGAATGAAGAAATCAGTGAAATAAAATTTTAATAAGGATGTCAAGTATGAAGAAAAGTACCCAAAATTAAATCAAACAATTTATTAAACTAAGAACAGTAATTAAGTATAAAACCACAATAGAGGCATTGGTCCCTCTAGCTCTGGGGAGAGGGATCTAAAGCATATTCAGACCACTGAAACCTTCAACGGCACATGACAGACTTATGTTACAGGTTCCACTCATTGAATATGTTTCTGCAAATTAACATTTCCTTTTCTTTTCTTTACTTTCTCTTCCTACTTCTTTTTTTCTACCCTCCTTCCTTCTTCTTCATCAATTCAATATATGTTGAATAAAAGCTCATACTGGCAGTTTCTCTTTAGTAAAAGAACCTCGATACATAAGATGCAGTGGATGATATTTCAAAGGGTAGCCACCTCTTACCACTTTGCTCAATACCACTTTGCTTAGTACTCTAGATTTGAAAGCTGTACTTATCGTAAAATGCTCCAACCACTATCTAACCCTGAAATCTTCACTTAGCAAAGCCCACCCCAGTCATTGATGAAGTACCTAGATATTGGAAAACCTTTCAACTCCAACACACTGACCCAATTTATTTTTGTAACTTATTTATACGTATTTGATTATCTTTTTTTTTCTCTTGTCTCTTCTGTTTTCCCTTTCTTTCTCTCCTTATTTATATCATAGCTAATTATTTATCTTTTTTAATCCAAGTATTTCTTAAGAGCTCAGACCCATTCTATGAGGGTCAGGCCTCCAACAACAACTTAATAATGGATCTCTACTATTTGTCTATATGTGGGCATCAGTTTATATACAGTGGACTCTTCTCTAGTTACCAAATCTAAATTGTAAACAATTTATGCCTATAGTGATTATAGCACCTATTATATATTATCCTTCTTCCCCCCTTCAGAAATCCTTCTATCCTCTCATCCCCCAATCCTGATCCATCATCCCTCCTTATTTAACCCTCTTTACCTTCAGTTCTTAACCCATTAGGTATCAAGACAGACCTCCTGCCCCAATAGACATCCCAAAGTGAAAGGACACTCTCTCAGTCCCACATCTCATGTCCAGGCAAGAAACTACAACCAATACTTCTGCTGACTCATGCTATGTGGCCCTTCTTCTACCTCAAATGTGGACTCTTGCATGATACTACTGGACTCAGCCCCAGAAGACACTACCTGATCCCTTACTGCTGCAAATCATTTTTCAAACTGAACAAGACCACGGTGTGGAATAAAAATGTGCCCTGGATTTCACCCCCTCAAATGAATATCTCAAAAGACTTAATGGAAATGTATATATATATATATATATATATATATATATATATATATATATATATATATGCCTACCTCAAGAGTCATACTGCATTGGGTAGGATAATTGCCTTTCATGTAGCAGACCCTAGTTCAATCCCTGTCATATCCCGTATAGTACCCCAAGCACAATCGGCAGTGATGCCTGAGAACAAAGCCAAGAATAAGCCCCGAACCCTTTTTGGGTTCAAAACATAAATAAAACCGTAAATCAAAACTGCCTGGGGCCAGAGAGACAATGCAGAGGGCAAGACACTTGTTTTGCATGTGGCTGAGAGAGAGATTTGATCTCCAGAATGCCATCTATCCTAGGAGTCCTGCCAGAGTTAGAACTGAGCCCTGAACCACTGCTTTGTCTGGAAGTTAAATACCGTGTACCAAAGGATAAGACTGTTTTTACTGGGTCCTGGAGTAGGTGAGGTATTTGCCTTGCATGCAACCAACATGTGTTTCATCCCAAGTACTCCATATGATCCCCAAAACACTATAAGGAGTGATCCCTGAGTATAGAGCCAGGAGTCAGCCCAAAGCATGGCTGGGTGTGACCAAAAAGCCAAAAAATAAAAATAATGTTTTTACAAGATCATCTTAACTATTCTTTCTGCTCAATTTTGTTGATTACATATAAGAAGCAAAACTATACCTAAAGCCAGGCTGGGACATAAAGTTGAATTGTGTGCTCAGTAAGAAAACAAAATTATTTTGGTTACCAATTGACTGACTGATTTTTCAAAAACAAAGGCTGCAAGATCTACCACTGAATCAATATATATGCTATTTGTTGATGAAAATGTAAGAGAAGGAAAATATGATGACTTCAGAATACCAACTACCATATAAAAATATCGATAAAGTAAGAAAGCTTGGGTTACATTATATATATATATAAAGACAAGCTAATGAGAACTCAGTAATTTTCTTGATAACACATTGAAGAAATCATCAAATATTTCTTTAAGTTATCAGTATTTTTCTGTGTCAGAGACTGGTAAATATTTAATGTTTTAAATTTGCATCAAGGGTATGTGTACAAAATACTTGAAAGTGAACACTTCCTGTGATGTCAATATACTAAAACCAAAATTTGAACCATTTAAACAACAGCACAATGCACAACAAGAAAATGAAAGAAACAATTGTTCATTTCAGGTCACTTGGATGTCATTTATCAAATGATTGCTAAAACCCATCACTAAATAATGTTCTCATGACATAAATAAATATAAACCCCTCTTATCAGATTTAAGTATTTATTATTTTAATCTGTTATCTAAGTAATAGTTTTTACAATTCTTATTACTGTTCAATTTGGGACCACACCCAGCTGTGTCAGGGCTTAGATCTGGCTCTGATCTCAAGGCTTACTTTCTTTAGGTTTGGGAATCTAATATGTGCCTGGCCGAGTTCTGGGATTTGAAACCTCTGTGACTGTGTGCAAAGCAAATTTGCAAGTCCCTTACCGGCTGTAATATCTTGCTGACCCTGACAAGAGCCAATCTTAAGAAATGTTGTTTGTTTGTTTTTGTTTTCGGGTTTTTTTTTGGGGGGGTGTGGTGGTCACACCCAGCAGCGCACTGTGGTTACTCCTGGCTTTACCCTCAGAAATCGCTCCTGGCAGGCTCGGGAGACCATATGGGATGCCGGGATTCGAATCACCGTCCTTCTGCATGCAAGACAAATACCCTTCCTCCATGCTATCTCTCTGGCTCCAAGAAATGTTTTTAATATATAGGGTAAAATTATTCATGATGGTGTGAACATGACAAACAAGAACCAGTCTTTCCTTCTATAGCTCATATTCTAAAGATTTATAATGTTTTGAGAATGGTTTTAATGAGAGGAGTGAAAAACTATTTTACAGCATTTCCAGGATTTTTCAATGACTCATAGTTCTAGGCATTCATGTGAATTCCCAACTTGCATTTTTAACTTCACAATTTAAAAGAGAATGCCTTCCAACGTTCCATGTTAATGAGATCAAAACAATCTCATAGAAAGCTTTAAAATAGGTAGTATTTTTGCATTCATGTTCTCCATCCCTATATATTGATATACTCCATCACACTTTAGTTGTACTGCTCTATAAATTTCAGAGGGATGATAGATTAAAAAATTAGAATGTCAACAATACTGAACAGCAAATTGAAACTTTCAACTTAGATTATGAGGTACCATAGTAATTCATGTATTATAGCCATTTTGTTATCTAGGCATACTTTTCTCTTAGTGAATATTCTGGTCAATTTGTAATTTTAATCCCTTAAACAATGAATATTTGTTCTTATACATTATATGTATATTATAGGTCAGTTGGTTTGGCAATGCATGTCTCCTCATTCTTGGATTGGAGCTGACTGAATAGTTTCTAAACATAAACTTAAACATGCTGCTCAGAAATTATATTTGACATATTCTTATTCTCCTCTTCAAGTCTTATTACAGAAGTAAGACTCAAATTATAAAGAAAGAGTTGATCTTTTGCTCATAGGATAAATTAAGAGTGCTATTTATAAAGAATGCAGGGGTACTAGAAAATTATAATCCTTTGTACCACAGTTTCATAAAATATGTGGTTTTTAATTTTTGAACGCATGTATGAATAAAATGTAAATTTTAGAATTTATCTAATAAAATTTAATCATAATTTTTGTAACCTTAGGTAATGAACTGATAAGACTTGGTTCATTTTTCTGTTACACCCACTCTATATTATGCCACAATTTTTTCCTTTTTATTTTTTTTGTTTATGTCTTTTTTATTTGTTTGTTTGTTTGTTTTTTGCAATACCCAACAGTGCTCAGGGCTTACTCCTAACTCTACACTTAGGAATTACTCCTGGAGTGCTGGGGGACCATATGAAATGCCAGAGATTGAACCCAGATCGACTGCATGCAAGACAAGTACCACACCTTACCCATGTCCCTATGACAAAGTTTCTAATCCTAATTGTACTTTATGTATGTCAAGATGATAGGAGAAATGTTAACCTCATTTGTTTGTGTATATACAGTGTTGCTTAGTCATCATATTTATGATGTCTTTGTTTTTTTTCAGATCTCAACATTAATACCAAACTTTGACTATATATATTTTGTCATTTTGTTTGTAATTAATCTTGTCTAAGAGCACCATGTTTTGCCCTAGCGTATTGCTGCATTACTGTTGATTTCTTCTAAGAAACAGGGCAAGTTCTTTCTACTCTTCTAATCCAATGATATTCTCATTTCTTGCAATACCCAGGGTATCACTGATATATATGTAAATACTTGTGACCTCTGTCATGCAATACACAGGCTTCTTTGTGTCTTAGTCTGAATTATCTCATGATCAGGCCTAGAAACAAGGATTTAAATTAAAGTTGCTTATTTGGGACATCAGTAGATAGAAGTAGGAAAATGACATTAGAAAAGGATGGTTGTAAAAGAACATACTATAAAAGCAATGGGAGATTAGAATTTTAACCTACACAAAAATGCTGTAAAGAATTATTCAATAGGAGATGAGAAGCAGCATGAGTGTTTATTCACCCTATTGAGAGTTTATGATACACTTAAAAGAGAAAGGATAATACATCAGTAAACAATTACTGTAAAGAGTTTCTGGCAAAGGTTTTTTCAGTCTAATTTTTTCCCATGGGGTAGTGAGGCTATCTGTGTTTTGGGGTAAACAAGACATCAGGCAGAGAGATACAGGTAATGGATGTTACTAGTCAAATAGAGTTTATTTGAAAGATGAAGCATGGGGCAGGAGGAAAACTATCTTTACTTGCACCTCTTTCTTATGACCCAAAGGCTTTTTTATTTTTTTCTCTTGGAAAACCTCTAATCTCTTATTTGAGGTTTTTTTTTTTTTAAATGTGGCTATGCTCACAAACTTCTTGGTATTGATGATGACTTTTGTAAGGATAAAAATAGATTAATGAAATAATTTGTTTATAGTTTACTCACTCTTCTATCCTGTTATAATGCTATTTGCTGATCCTGAGTCTATGCAAGCTTTGATAATGAAGCAGGTGAGGTGTGGGTAGGTGAGGAGAAGGGGGGGGGGCAAGGAAGGAATGAGGTAAAATTAAAAATTTAAATAAGTTTGAAAAACAAGTTAATATCTCAAAGTTGTAAATTGTTGCCATTTGGGAGGGTTATGTATCTGGTAGTTTAACTACTAAATAGCAACCTAATTTCCAAATGATTTAAAGCAAGCATATTTCTTGCTCATAGCATAATCCATTGCAGGTCAGGTGGAGCACAAAGGTGGTGTAATCTGAGCCTCAGGAAGTCTATCAGGGGATCAGGCCATTCTTTCTTGAATCTTCCTTTTCTGGGTTCTTATAGATGCCTCTATTTTCAAATGAGGAAAACTGAAAGATTATACCTGATTTTAAGGACAAATTGAGTCCTTCATTTCTGCCCCTTCTTTTACTTAAAATGCAGTCAATGGTTGACTAGGAAATGTGGTTAATTTATATTCTTAAGAGAAAATGGAAGCACAATAGTAAATAACTGTCCCATCATGGTGTGTGAAATGATTTAAGAGCAAAACACTGAACTAGGGATATAAGGTATTTGTTCTAGTTATATTTCTACACTTAAATATCTGGCTCTTAACCTACTTACTTAACCTGTGGGTCTAAGTTATTAATCTGTAAAATTGTGACAATAATATCTTTCCCACCTAGACTTTCACATTTTATAGCTTAAAGTGCATTAAAACCATTGAGATCAGCATCTTTCTCTAAGTCTATTATTAAAACCACCTACAAGCATTATTTGGGCATTACTAGGACATACAGCTCAAGAATCTTTGATGTAGAAATATTGACATTCACATATTAGAATCACTACAGGTGATTCTTCTATATATAGTAGTTTGAAGCTTACTGACCTGTTTACATTTATTTTTACTAAAGAAATAAAAACCCGAAGTGAGATGATTCATAGGATAGTTCTAGTTAGTTAAAGCTAAGAAGGAAACATCTATCTTCTAAGTCACTATTCAAAATTTTGTTTCTTCTTTTCTTAAACTACTCCTTAGGCGAAATAGTTTGAGAATTAAATAAGGAATATAAACATTCTCCCTAATGTATATAAGTATTAGAGTTTAGTTCATCATTAGTAAAATATAGTTGGGGAAAGTTCAGATGGCTGCATACCTTACATGTGCAATCACCTAAATACAATCTCTGATAATAAAAAGCATCGAGAACTGCAATTCTTGCCCAAATCATCATCATCGGATTTGGAGATAGCCTTATAAAAATAAATATTTTGAAATATGAGTTGCAAAACACTTATTTTTCTTTACCTAGATTTGAAATATCATTCAACATTAATGAAAACGAAAAGGCAAATATAATAACATTGGTTAAATTCTTTTATTTTTTGTTTGTTTGTTTTTTGTTTTGGGGGGCCACACCCATTTGATGCTCAGGGGTTACTCCTGGCTAAGTGCTCAAAAATTGCCCCTGACTTGCGGGGACCAAATGGGACACTGGGGGATTGAACCGCGGTCCTTCCTTGGCTAGCGCTTGGAGGACACATACCTTAACTCTAGTGCCACCTCACCGGCCCCCTAAATTCTTGAATTTCAAATTTCCCTAAAATTTTACACTATTGTCTTATTCCTTTCAACATTTCTAGATAAAGGAGTGACTTAAGTATGCATTTCACTGTGTATGGTATCAATATTTTGTTCGGCCATTTGTTATAAAACTTTGAATGTGGGAAGATTGAGAATCTGGGTAAAAGAACTGTTTCTATAATTTTATTATTTTGGTCTTAATATAGGCTTTATGCTCTTTCCTGAGGAAACATTAGTATGTTTGTTTTAACTTATCCCAGAAGCAAATATTTTGTTGTTATTTTTACTATTGTTTTTATTGTTATTGTTTTTCTATGTGTTGGGCTGTTTTGTTTTATTCTTCTATGGCATACAAGTTTCCTAGTACTTCTTTGTAGTGGGACACTAACACTACGGGTCCTGAAAAATCAAAATGAGCTTGCTGCTCACAGTGCCACCCTCCCAATGGGGGGAAATTTTGTTTTTATTAGTGGTGGTAATCCAAGTGTCAAATTTTGTGCCAATCCCCTAGCAGCTAGGAAGTGTCTCTTTTGCTTCTCTGTAGTAGGTTTTTTGTCTTATCTCCAAATGGTTCTCATAGAGGCCCCTGGAAAAAAGCTTCTGCAATATATTCTAGTTCAGCTGGACTTAAATAAAATTCAATAAAATTGTAGCTTTCTAAAAACGTATTATATAGTCTTTACCTTTTCAGACATAATGATAGAACAGTGTTTTCGTGTGATATTTCACTCTAGAGAACTTAACTGACTCTGAATCAGTTTGCCTGGTGCCATTATGATCTAATTTCTCCAATGGAAATATTGTGTTTTTTGTAAATTACCCATGCTTCTCTTTTTATTTATGAGGGAAGTGTCTTTTGCTGTTTACTATATCTAAGAAATACAGAATTCCCTCCTTTACTCTTGGCAGTTTTATTCTTAACCTAGACCAATTTCGATCATTGCAAACTTCTAGGTTTAATAATCTGTTCCTATCTGTAATTGACAGGGATTTAATTTCTGAAGCTGCATTGACATGCTGAGGATAGATGTGATCTCTTCTAGGATCAAATTAATAGAATTTTTATATAGTATTGTATATGTCTGAAGAATACACTGATAGACCAAAAAGAATATTGGTAAGCAATAACAAACTCCCATAAAATTTAGATGAGGTAGGACTGTGATATATAAACCACATTAGTGAGCAAACACAGTTGTTCTATAACTTTTAGTTAAAACTTTTTTCTGAATCTTTCAAAACATGGCAAGTCACCTTAAAAATTAACCTTATTTAGGTTAAGTCCTTGATTTACAGTAAGACTTACACAACTCACTTTATTTTTTGTATCAGTTTCTTCATTCATAAAATAATGATAATAGTAATAGCTATTTCATAAAGATCAAATGAGTTCAAAATTTTGATATTTGATAAGGCAGAATTAGACAAGCCATATGGGTCTTTCTTTGTATACATGAAAACAGGTAATGCCTTCCAAGAAGACAATGACAACATTTTTTTAATTATTTCTTTATTAAAAACTTCTATGTAACAGTTGTCAGAACTGTGTTTAGAGGATAAAAGAGATGGACTTTCAGAAATTATTATGTTTTGTCAAGATTAATGCATTCAACCATCCTCGTAATTCTATTCTAACATGAACTCTAAACAGAGGACTTATCTACCAGAATTCCTTATTGAACAGATCACTCACACACACACACACACACACACACACACACACACACACAGAAATAATGGAGGAAATTGTAACTATATAAGAGGATATTCAATAAGGGTTGTTCCCTTGGCCCCCATATGCACCAATAATAACTTGTGGCATTGTTCCTTTTTTGGCATAGGCACATTAAAATGGGAAAATATTACATATACAAACAAGTTCTTATCTAACAGAGATAGGAACACACAAGTTTTGTAATGCAGTGGGACCTTATACCCTAAACATTGTCATTATGAATTGACTTAGGCCTCAGAAGAACAGGCATTGTTTCATTCACCCCTGAACTATGGATACCATCTACAGAAGCAACCACGATTGTCTATTAACATTACCAGGAAGCAAACCTCTATCAGGGAAGACCCTACTACTGCCTTGGCATCGACTTGCTTCTAAGAGGGTTCTTTTAAAACCCAGACAACTTAGCAACAGCAACCTGCTTTCAGGGCAGGGCTCTCTGCATTGTCCTCTAATGTTGAGGTGAAACCAGAAGAAGCTCCACGTTATCCTGACTTTGATGTAGGATATGTACAGAAACCAGGATCTCTAACTACAGAAACCTGACACCAACAACAGCAATTTTGTGAAAAATTTTTACTGGTATCACAGAAAATGACTTGGGTAGGACAACCTAGTATGCCTGGAGCACAGAGTTGGTTTTATGCCAGAATACTTCAGGGATAAGGTCTCCTTGTATTTAAGTCAAGGCTTTTCCTTCCTATTTCCCCCATATTTTGCTGTGCCTATGCAAATAACAACAGTTGTCACTCACACCATTTTTACTGTATTTCGTTAACTCTTATCCCTAAAAAAAAAAAAAAGAGCTTACTAAACCTTCTGTATAGCTTTAATGAGTTCATTGGTGATACAATAATTTTCACAAATATACTTGCTACTGAACTTTTTCCTCTTTTTCTTCCATTTCTTTAGTTTTTCTTTCTATTTTCTACTTATTTTAATAACTTTGCTTTTGGTCATATTGAAGCAAATGTATTACAATCAGTTATGTCAAATATGTTATGCATTTTCTTTAAATAAATTTATTTTAAAAATAATGCATTCACCACCAACAATGATAAATCACTGGAAGATACTGAAAATGTTTCTAAAATCTAAATGCTTTAGAAATATTTGGAATTCTTTGATTGAGATATAGTTATATTAAATTTATATTATTATCAAAGCGAAATGTTTTATTGTCTCAAGGTATTAACCAAGTATAAATATTAACTAAGTCTAAATATTAAGTTCACCAAAAAATTGAAAAATGGACATTAAAACTGAACTGAATGAAAGTGATAAAGTTGTTGATAAACTAGTATTCAAGATTTTCAGTAAAGAAAGCAATATTATAAAAACTGAGCCCATTTTTAAAAATTCCCCTTTCAATGTCTCTAGATTACTTTGTGAAACAGGTTGGCTCTGATTTAGTGATCATAGAAAATTGAGATCATTTTGCAGGATCTGGAACTGCTTTATAAGATGATAGCAAATGAAATTTGCTATTAAAATATTTCTGATGCAGGTTTTCAGGGATCTTTATGTATAATACATTCATTTAAAAAGTGCACTTTAGTAAAATCAGAAATAACCCAGTTTAGACTTGTTAAATAGTGAGAATAGCCTACATTCAGAAGACATAGGAATTTAGACTAAGAGAATGTTGCTTGTCACACATTAAAAATGCACAAAATAGTAAAGGAAGTGGAGGAAATTTAAGAGCTGAGGTTTGAAACAACGACGGTTGTGTTTTTATCACAACGAAGGCATAGAATATAAACTGCATTTTTCCAGTTATTGAAATACTAGACAAGGAGAGGTCTGGCATTTTTAAATTTATGGAAAAAGATTGTTTTAAGAAATGCAATCTTTCAAGGAAAATTTAATCACATACTTACCTAGCACAAATATCTTTATTTGTATTAATGTATTAAAGATATTAAAATTCAAATATGAATCTCATACTTTCCTGCTTGAATATTTGCTCTTAATTAAGCTATTTTGTATCCTTTAATCCTTTCGATCCTTCACTTGTTAGTGACATATAAAGTTCTAAATTATGTAGAATTAATGAAATGTAAGCTTCCTTATGAATTTTCACATTATCAAAATAATAATAAATTTTAGAAATGTGAAAATATGAAGTCTATAACCTGCTACTATTAATTTTAATTTTAGGAATTATTATTAATTACATAAAGATTAAAATGATTTTTTCTTATGTTTCTGTTATGTATTTAATCCTTTGGGATTTGCCATGACACACCTTTCATTCCCAGAAATTTTGAATACAGGATAACGAGAACTTAATTTGCATAATTGAGCATATAAAATGATTTTCTTAAATTTAAATCATATTCTGCTAGTATAAGCTATGACTTTACATAAATATAAAAAGCTTATTAAGAGATCAAATTTATCTCAGAACACTTTGTAATGTTCTAATAATATGCTCAAGAATGACTAAGACCAAAATAAATTAAGTGTTACTGCTATTCAAAAACTTGCAATCTACATAAGATGATATTCATGAAATAGTGATTAGCAATTTTTTATTTATTAAAATCAGCAGTAGGATGAACTAATAGAATAAACTATAAAAATATTATTGACTGCAATATTTTCAAGTTGTAATGTGAAATTTGAAGGAAGGATAGAATTTAGACTAGAGGAGAAGATATTCCAAACAGAAGATTTAGCAAGAGTTCCTGAAGACTACTTATTTCTGGGATAGTGAGAAGTGGGTCACCCTGTTGAATCAGTAATTTAGACTCAAATTCTGGAAAGTCATAATGGAAGCCAAAGAGGAAAAAAGGAGAAGTTGATTAACAGGAAAAAAATGCCAGGTAAAGGTCAAGGAACATTTAGACTGAGATGGGGCCACTGAATTAGGTGAACTCCAGAGTGAAGCTTCAAGAGAATGTTAAGAATTGAAGCCACATTATAGAAGTCTAAGAAGAAAAACAGTTATGATAAATGGTGGCAGCAAGAATAGCCCACTCATCTGAGGAAAAGGAAAATTAGGGTCAAGGAAAGTTGGAGAATAAGTGTCTCTGTGTGTGCTCAGGATAGATAACACATTCTATAAAATGTGATCAAATGAAAATCAAATGTCTGACATGAATATAAAAAATATATCAGATATGTCAATGATAATGACTGAATAAATTTATGTAATTAAAAGCACCAATACATTTATATTCAATATATTGTGAATTGGTATTTTGTTAAATTATATATATTATCAAGATAGATTACACAAAGTAACCTAAACTTATTGAAATATATTTATAATTTTTAATAATTATATACCTACTTTCCAGTAAGAGGGAATTAATTACTCGGGAATCTTCATGAGTCACATTAGTGATGACGAATATCTACTAAAGATTTAGTGTAATTTATTGCAACATTTATTAGTTAAACAAACAATCTCTATTGACATCTTGTTTAAAGTTTCATCTTCTTTTAAAGTTTTGTTATTATCCATTAAAGTTTTGCCATCATCTATTAAAGTTATGACAACCAGACTCCCAAACCTGGTGAAAGTGCTCTCTGATATATTCTGATTTATTCTGGTTTCCTGTTTCTCAGATTAGGTGTGACTAAGAATCTCCAGAGATATCTCCAGAAAAAAAAGTGAATTTTTATTTCCTCTGAGATTATAATATATATTATATATATTATATATATTCAAGAAGAAAGAAATAGAGAGTTGTTCATTTATTTTGCTGTCATCAGAGGAACCTTTCTGGGAATGAAGCTAGATTAGAGTAAGAAGACTGGAAAAGACAGTCATGATGGAATTGATGTAAACTCCAGGGCCATGCCAATTGAGCCATAATTACTGTAATTCTCAGCTACCTGAATAACTGTATTTCTTTACTTAGTTGGTTGTTATTTGATACAAAACAGGTGTTGCTTCATACAACTAATAAAAATATGATGCAAGTTATCAGTTAAAAATGTGTCAGCAGGTAAATTTACTGCCTTCTTTGGATATGTAGAAACAATTTAAATTTTCCTAATTTTTTTTTCAGTATCTAAGGTATCTTTAAGCAACTCACTCTCTCCAATGTGTTATAATCATATATGTACTTATTTTTATTTCTGGCATTAGAAAAATGTGTCAGCAGGTAAATTTACTGCCTTCTTTGGATATGTAGAAACAATTTAAATTTTCCTAATTTTTTTTTCAGTATCTAAGGTATCTTTAAGCAACTCACTCTCTCCAATGTGTTATAATCATATATGTACTTATTTTTATTTCTGGCATTAGAAAGGTGTGAAGTTCTTCACATTTAATTATAACATTTTGGGGAGTAATTTATGTTATAACCAGCAGAGCATAGTCATTCCCAGTGGTAGATAGGATGTTATAACCAGCAGAGCATAGTCATTCCCAGTGGTAGATAGGAACCAGCTTTGCTAGTAGAAAAACACATTATTCATACTTGCAAAGAATGAACCCAGGTCTTTGAGCTACCTCCTTGATCTGGTTTGTAGATTTCTACATTACATTTCTTACTGCTCAGTATATTATCTTAGTGTGTCAGTGAATGCAAGGATTCGCGAGGCCATAAGGTCACTTTAATGGTCTTATTCCAGCTGGATGTGATCTTACAATCTAACAATCCAATTGTTGTCATTGACACTTTGGAGGGAATCTATTGAAACAAAAGTTGTGCTTCTACATTAATCCCTTCTCTGTGCTTGGATCCTGGATGTGCAAAGATGGTGCTTTAGGCTACAGCAACTGTCTTTCAGTAGAAAGGCATGTATGTGCATGATGGAAACCAAAAAAAAAAGCCAACTTGCTTAAAATGACACCTATACAATTCATGTAAATGTCTGCATTAAAAATATTATTCTCTGCTTTATAAGAACCAAATGTAGAGTATTTTTCCATATTTATGGATATCTGACCTAACCACAAGTTTATTCCTACATAATGGAGTTTCTTCAATAATGTGTGGACTTCTAGTTATTGAATCATGATACTAATCAGTAGTTTTGAAGCTGGTGAAGTCCAGTGTTAAGAAAACAATTAAATTAGATGATTTGGGTTCACTTATCTTCTTTGCTGATAAATAACTGTATGATTGTATTTTTTAAATGCAAATGATCATACATTTTTATTTCCTACTTTTACGAGTAGAAGCTAAAAGTATCACAGTTTTGATATAAAGTTGAAGTATGGAAACATTTGTGAATATCTTTCATTTAATAAATGGCAATTAGATACATTTATATATATGTATATATAAGTACACACGCATATATACACATATATATTTGGGTTTTGAGCTAAATTAGGCAATGCTATAAGCTTATTATGCTCAGGGCTTACTCCTGTCAGTGCACTCAGGGATCATTCTGGATGTATTAGGGAGCCAAATGGGGTGTCAGGGATCTAACCAGAATTAGTAGCATGCAAGGCCAGTACCAACCCATTGTACTAATTATCCAGCCTCGGCAATTCATTATTTTTATTGTCATTTAAATGTCTCATAGCTCACTTGTCCTATAACTGAACTATGTCTGGTCCTCACAATGGTAAGGTAGCAGAGTCCTTCATATCTAAGACAAAGTTATTATTTTTCCCAAATAGACTTGATGACAAAGTAATATCAGATTTACTCTCCTTTGTTCTCTTTCTCTTCTCTCTGCTAATGTTGCCGTAACTGGAAATTGCATACAGTTGGTTTGTAGTGCTTATACATTTTAAAGCTGTGGTGCTTTGAGGTTATACACTTAGTGTTTGCACATATCTAACTGCTTGTGGATAGAATTTTTTTGCAATGTCAAGGATAACAGGCAATGGTGTACTCAGCACCATATGTGTGCACTTTGTATTTAATTCATGGCCTCGCACTTGGTAAGGAGGTTCTTTATGCACTGAACTATCTTCCAGTTCTGTGACATTTTGTTTAAGAAAACATACATTTTGCTATATAAAATTTTGCATTGTTTTGATTGAAAATCTCATAATATTATAATAAGCTGTTTATAGTCTTTCTTTATAGTGATTATGGGTTGGGAAATACTTATAAATATTTTATTTTTGATGCAAAGAAAAGTCAGATTCACATAGTTATTCCAATAGAGGACAAGTACTGACATTTTAAAATTAAACACTAAATGATAAATAAGACTTTGCTATTTAGATTCTGCCACATGGAAAACAATGTGTGTGTTTTTATTCTTCTGGAGACGTTCACCTTCTTTCTTGAACAAATATCTCCCTTTCTCCACCACTGTTTTTCTAAACAGATTACTTTAAATAAAAATTACTTTAATTCCATAAAAGAAAGAAGAAAATATAAGTTAAAGCAAATTGAAAGCAACCCTGACAAGTCAAGACTGATACTAGAAAAATTCAATATTTAAAAAAATTTAAATAGAATAATTGTTTAAGCAATACTCTAATTAAACAAAACACATGTGTTTGTAAGTATTTAAAGCTTCTTCCTAATATTAATTTATGATATAATTTTAACTGATAAATATAAAATTTTTAAAAGAAGCCAACTATAATGTTTTGCATCCTCACCCCTAATTTAAGTGTAAGTGTACTCTGTCAAAATACATTAAGAAAAACCAAAACCCTATCTGTCTTGTTCTATGAATTAAATATCAATAAGTTTGTCTGATTGGTTTTAAGATGTTTTCATTCCAAACATGCTATAGAAATTAATATATTTCATATATTTTCTTTTTTTCCATTTAAATAGTTTTTTATTTTGACCAAAGTGGAGTACAAATCTTTCACAGTAGTATTTTAGGTACATAATGACGTTGATTCAGGGGCATTCCCACCACCAATCTCCACCTGTCTCCACACCTGTATCCAGAATGTAGCCTATATGCCCCTCCTTTGCTCCCTGGGGTTCTAATGTGAGTAGTCCCCTCTGTGTCTAGCTTGTTGTAGATTGGGTATCGATTCTGTTGTCGTTGGCTTTGGATTTGGTACCTAAGCCTGATCATTTTTTATTTCTACTCAATGTTTATATCACTGTTTGATCTTGGTACCCTCCATTATTTCCCCCTCAATTTGTGAGGTGGAACAAGATGGTTCAAGTTATGTGGTTCTGTTTGAAGGAACAAAAGAAAAAGAAAAGGGGATGTGGCAAAAATCAAACAAGCAAAAAACGGGAGGAATCCTTCTAGAGGCTATATATATATATAATTTAAGAGAAGAAAGGAAAGAAAGTAAGAAAAATATAACAACTATACAATACAAAATATCAAACAACCTGAAAAGCACCACAGGAATAAAGACAACACCAAACAATAACCACAGTCTCAAAATTAAAACAAAACAAAGCACAAAAATAAAAGAAACAAAAACAAATAAATAATAATAACTAAAAAATAATTTGTTCTTTTTTTTTTGCATAGGCACAATAAATATTGGGGAATTAGAAAAAGAATTCTCGGGGCCTGCGAGGTGATGCTAGAGGTAAGGTGTCTGCCTTGCAAGCGCTAGCCTAGGAAGGACCGCGGTTCGATCCACCAGCGTCCCATATGGTCCCCCCAAGCCAAGGGCAATTTCTGAGTGCTTAGCCAGGAGTAACCCTTGAGTATCAAACGGGTGTGGCCCGAAATACCAAAAAAAAAAAAAAAAGTTAAAAAAAATAGAAAAAGAATTCCCTTGGCATAAGAGATACAGAGTCTCTCCACCCTTGAAGTATACTGTCATGGGAATAACTCCAGGCCCTGTAGATACTCTTTGACTCTCCCCTAGGTCCTTTTGTGGTGTCTGGAAACTTTCCTCTCAGTCTTGGATGATAAACTCAGGCCTCTTTAACTAGAGATCTTGTTATTTGCACAGGTTGTAGGATGGAGCTTAGGATGGAGTCTTTCTTTATGGTTCTAGAAGTTCTGTTCCATCACTGTTGTTTTAATCAGTCTTCTGTTGTTGTTTGTCTTGGTTTTTGCACCTATTCTAGGATGAAGCCTAGGATAGAGTCTTTCATTATGTTTTCAGAAGTTCTGCTCAGTTGCATTTGTCTCAGTCAAACCTCTGGAATTAAAGATCTTGGTTGTTGTAATGATTGTAGGCCGAAGCCTAGATTTTTATTGGTCCCAGGACACGTTCTTCCAGGTCATGGTTGACACAGTCAGTCTTTTCTAGTTAGTGATCTTGGTTTTTGCACAGAGAAAAGGATGACGTGTCTTCTGATTTCATCTTATCTTTAGCTGGTGAGGTAAGATAAGCTGCTCTTAGATCAAGTTGTTGCCATTTCCTCATTGTTAGAATGTCATATCAAAACTAGCACCTGCTGATGTCAGAGCAGTATTAAGAATGTCACGAGGGAGTTTGGTACTTGAAGCTTTTGCAGAGAACTATGTCAGCTCTATGTCTGAGATCTAGAGTTCAGAGTTGGATGGTTGCTGTCTAATCACATGGAGTCCAAATTAGGACCACATGACATATGCTCAAGGTGGGAGGTGCCCCTATATTTCAAAATGTATAAGTTCTTATCCCTAGTAGATAAGAGCTTGTTTCTATATGTAAAATTTCCCCTTTTGCAGTGTGCCTTTGCAAAATAAATGGTGCTATATTATATTGCTGGTGCATTTAGGGGTGAGAGTGTCAGGCTCCATCAACTCTGCACCCTGGTTTGACCTGAGCTTTTATCCCATGCAAGATTTTTCTTGTAGGTTTTTGTGCCAAGCTGACCCAAAACAGGTGAAGTTAAGGGAGAGAAAAAAATAAAAACAAGACAAAAACTATATATACTCATACATTTATGTATACATATAATCACACATATATATAAAGAAAAAAATAAGTAAAAATAAGTTATAAAAATAATTAAGGGAACTAAATGATGCAGGAGGCTATTTTGCATTTGGGGATAAACATATCAAGTGGTAGTTTTATAACTATATTTATATATAAATATATATTTATAGTTTTAAACTTATAAAGGAAATATAGGCTTCCCCATTTTCTTTTGGGATACTTTTGTAGAAGGTGGAATTCAGGGCACATTTTTATCACATACCCTGATCTTGTTGAGTTTGAGGAATGCTTGTGGCAGAAAGAGCTAGAGTAGAGTTCTTGCACTGAGGGTCATTCTGGAGCTGAATCTGGTATCAAGCAACAGTCCACATTTTGCAGGGGGGGTGAGAAATAGGGCCACAGAGCATGAGTCAGCAGAAGTGTTGGTTGTAGTTTCTTGCCGGGGGATAATATGTGGGGCTGAGTAGGTGTCTCTTTGCTTGGAAGCTGGGTGATGGCTTATTAGGGCAGGAGGTCAGTATTAATACTAAATGAGTTAAGAACTGAGGATAAAGAGTGTTAATAAGGCGGGATATTGGATTGGTAGAGGTGGGGAGTGAATGGTTAGCAGGATTTCTGAAGTTGGGAGGGATAGTATATAGGAGGGGTTATATACACTAAAGGCATGGATTGTTTACAATTTAGGTTTGGCTCTCATAGAAAAGTCTTCTCTCTATGTACTTATGCTCACATGAAGACATACATTAGTGATCTATTCTTAAGGTTTTGTTAGAGGTCTGACCCTAATAGGATGGGTCTTAGCTCTTAAGGACTGGTTGAATTAAGGTAAATAATTAGCTTCGGTATAGCTTAAGAAAGAGAGGAAGGGAGAGCAAGAAATAATAGAGAGGAGAACAACAAAATAATTAAATATAGTAAAAATAAATTAAAGGAAATTTAATAAATCAAATAAAAGAGATTGGGTCAGTGCATCGGAATTGGGGTGGTTTTCCCAGTTTCTAGGCATTTTGTTAATGATGGGGTTGGGCCTTGCTAAATGAAGATTTCAGGGTTAGATAATGGTTGGAGCAGTTTAGGATACACATAGGTTTCACATCTCAAGTACTAAACAATGTGGTAATGAGGCCTATGTAGGTGGCTACCCTATGTAGTATTGTCTGCTGCATCTTATGTATTGAAATTCCTTTCCTAAAGAGAAACTATGGTTTTTATTTGATTGAATTGTGATTAGGAAGAAGAGAGAGGAAAAGGATAGAAGTAGAGAGAAGAGAGAGAAAAAGAGAGAGAATGGAAATGTTACTTGGCCCAAACGTGTTTGATGAGAAAAAGGGTATCTTGGGGTGTTTTATCAAGACACTTTTATAATGCAAACTGAATATAGTATCTAGTATGACTGAGCACCAAGGTATCGAATGAGGGTGTCCACCCTTTGTATCCAAGAATCCCTGCAGACAAAGAAGCTGAGAGGTTATTTTATATCTAGTAATATTAAGTCACTAAAACATATTATTAGGAAACACTGCCACTGGAGTCTCTGGTTTCAAATCATAATCTTCACCTGTGTCTGTGTATAAGCTCCCTAAGGCATTATTATAGGCCTTTGTAGTAAAAGACTGATTACATACCTGTTCACTCTAAATGGCTATCTCTGTTGTTGCTGATTACTTTATGGAATAATGGACAGTCAAGGCTTTGTGTTGTTCCTCTTCTACTTGTTTTGAACACTTCTCCCCAGTAAATGCTGACAACTATAGTGGTTGGAGTTACTACCCTATTAGATTGTTGTATTTGTTTGTATATATTTGTTTGTATATATGGTGTATATTCTAAGTACCTCAAAAAAGTGCTATCATTCTGTATATATCCTTTTTTTAGCTTACTTCGTTTAACATAATATTTTGTATATCCATCCATTTGGCTTAAAAGTCCATGATTGCTTCATTTCTAACTGCTGTATAGTATTCCATTGTGTATAAATCTTCATGATCCATGCCCTAAGCAGGGATGGTGAGGGTGGTCACTGAGATTTGGCCCTGACCTCAGATCTGTGAAAAGGTTCAGTCTCCAAGCTCCGATAGTGGCGACCTCTGATATCCTCTCCTCAGTTCTACTTCTGGTAGCTGCAAGAGGAGCAGGTCATCATCCATCCAGTTCCCCAGGCACCGCTACTCATGACCTGCAGTCTCCCCTGAGTTCTCCCCTTGGTACCGTCTGTTTCCAAGTGGCCCAATCATATATTTGGTTAATCTTGCTCTTTACAAAGCTTTACTAAAGCTTTCTTTTCTATGCCTTAATTAAAACAAAATATTAAAACAACAAAATTTTCAAAAAAATTATATTTTCATTATATTAACATTTATATGGGTTTTTATATTATTTTTGTTTCCATTTTATTCATTATAAATTTTTATTCAAATCTCATTATAGAAATATTATTTGTTGGGCTGGAGTGATAGTACAGTGGGTAATGCGTTTGCCTTGCAAGTGGTCAACCTGGGTTTGATCACTGGCAAATTATATGGTACTGCAAAATTACCAGGAGTAATTTTAGAGTGCAGAGTCAGGAGTAACCTCTGAGCATTGTTGGGCTTGGCCCAAAATAAATTATCTAAATAAATAAATAAAAATAAAATTAGGAACATTTATTTTAAAAGTATGTTCTTTTTCACCATTGAATTATTTAAATTATAACTGCTGCTATTGGTTACTTTGAAAGAATGCAAATTAAAATCATTTTTGCTTATCATGTTGAAAGTTTACTTTATAAAGAATAAATTTGATATCAGTTAAATGCACTTACTTTGATAAGCTTCTATGTAAATATAGAATTATAAGTTTTGTAGTTTTCTCTATTTCTAAAGTCATAGTCTGACAACTGATAATGAGTCTGTTTATTTGATTGAATTACATATCAATTACTCAGGAGCTCATTTTAAATTAAGATCACTATTAAAATGCATAAGTTTTTAACTGAAAAATTATATTTACATTGTTCTTTGACTTCAGATATGTTGTATAAATATCTAAGAGGTAATAAACTAAAATTTTATTAACTCAACATTCATTTAAATAGATAAGTGAACAAGAAATAAGCTATTTATAACATTGATAAAGGATTGAGAAAAAATTTTCTTCCAAATTGATACTAAATGAAAATCAATAGTGTTTTTTCCCAGAGGAAAACAAAACTAAATCAATTATAAGATTAAATTGTTTATCATTTTATTGTTTTGATGAACTTATTTTTTTATTCATAAGATAATTCTTTTCAGTGCCTATAGTTAAATCTCTGATAAAAGTAGAAATATAAAATATATACTAAAATTATTTCTAATCTAGTTAGCTTTGTGTTATATATACTGTTAGACTTCTTAGATATAAATGTGCATATATATGTATATTTTTTAGCTTTGGTTTTTGGGCCACATCCGGTGATGCTTAATGGTTACTCCTGGCTTTTTGCTCAGAAATTGATCCTGGCTTGGGGGACCCTATGGGACTCCGGGGATCAAACCCAGGTCCATCCTGGGTCAGCCACATGCAAAGCAAACACCCTATTGCTTGCACTATTGTGCTGGCCCCTGAATGTACATCTTTTAATAGAAGATATAAACATTATATATAATATATTTATTTTCAAAGTTGATTATTAATAGTCTTGTACATTTGTGATATTCTTCTGCAACAAACAGCCAAAGAGGTGGGAGAAATAAGGAAGGAAGGATGGAAGGAAGGAAGGAAGGAAGGGAGGGATTGAAGGAGGGAGGGAGAACAGAAGAGAGGATGGGAGAGAGAAAAGAAGGAAGGAAAGGAGAGAGGAAGGAAGGAAGGAAGGAAGGAAGGAAGGAAGGAAGGAAGGAAGGAAGGAAGGAAGGAAGGAAGGAAGGAAGGAAGGAAGGAAGGAAGGAAGGAAGGAAGGAAGGAAGGAAGGAAGGAAGAAAGGAAGAAAGGAAGGAAGGAAGGAAGGAAGGAAGGAAGGAAGGAAGGAAGGAAGGAAGGAAGAAAGGGAGGAAGGAAGGGAAGGAGGGATGAAGGGAAGGGAAGGAGGACAGGATTGAGGGAGGAAGGGAGGAAAGAAGAAAGAAAAGGAAAAAAGGAAAGGAAGAAGGGAGGGAGGGAACAAGGAAAGGAGGAAGGAAGGAAAGGAAGGGTGAATGGAAGGAAGGAGGAAGGAAGGGAGGGAAGGAGGAAGAGAGAAAGGGAGGGTGGGAGAAAGTGAGGAAGGAAGAAAAGGGAGGACAAAAGGAAGGGAGGGAGGGAAGAAGAGATTGAGGGAGGGAGGGGAGGAGGAAGGCAACTTTATTTACTCATCAAACTGACAAGAATTCTCCTTATGGATCTATACTATACTTCTCATTACTTCTAATGGGTTGCTTTTATAACTCTTGGAGCATTGCCATTGAATTTTCCCTTAATTTAGTGTCAGACTGTTTCTAGCGTATTTCTCTCAGTGGTTTGCTGAACTCTCCTAAACACTCTACTCTGATGTCACCTGAGCTTTAGCCTATAGAGAGGAATCTTATGACCTATGTCTATGGGTCATTTAGCTCATGGAATTGTTTGATCCTGATTACCAGAGCTCTTCCAGGTAAGACCATTTTACTTTTAAAGAGTTGCTGGATCTCTCCCAGCACATTGGCAAAGTGACTACTGGACTTGTTCCAATAAATGGGCAGAATGTAATCAGTTGGCTGCTACCAGTGAAAATGTAGCCCCTGGTATTCAAAAGAGGACTCATTTTATGAGACAATTTGTTTATAGAAGAAAAACATGTAATTATGAGTACAAAAACCTAGAATTTGTTATTAAAAACGCAGTTGCTCATCATTAACCCCAAGTACAACCACTAAACAAGTGTGCAAATTAGAATTGTATTAATAATTTCACAGCATATTTTTTCTATTATTAAATTTTTCTTTTGCCTAAAAATTTCTTTCTAAATATATACTATTATTTTAACATAAATATATTTTAATCAGTTTTTATTTTTCAAATATAGTATTAAAATAAAGCTTTTTTCCATTTTCTTAAATCCACTATAAAGAATTATGCAAGGTTTCGTTTTAGTTGTATTACAATTTTAAACAATTATAAACATTACCTAGATATTTTTCTCTAAAATTATGGAGCCAAACAGTTTTTACACACAAGAGTTACTATCTAAAAATTTTTTAACATAACCTCAGACAATTAAATTGGGTGCCTACTGACTGAGTAAAAGCCTGTCTTGTTTTAGCAGAAAGAATACTATTATTAGCAAACTTGATTTTTTTCTAGTTAATAATGCATTTTTATTTGAAGTGATGTTAAATACCATTAATGCTTAGTATGTATTAAATAATGCTATTTTTATTGGTTTAATGTTATATTTTATTATAATTTATATATTTTTGGTTTCTAATTCATAATTTCAAATATATGAAAATACATACAAAATAAAAGAATTTTAGATTTTAACTTTTTTTTTTTTTTTTTTTTTTGCTTTTCTGGCCACTCCCTGTGACACTCAGGGGATACTCCTGGCTAGACACTCAGAAATTACTTCTGGGGCCGGGCGGTGGAGCTGGAGGTAAGGTGCCTGCCTTGCCTGCCTGCGCTAGCCTAGGACGAACCGCGGTTCGATCCCCCGGCGTCCCATATGGTCCCCCAAGAAGCCAGGAGCAACCTCTGAGCGCATAGCCAGGAGTAACCCCTGAGCGTCACAGGGTGTGGCCCAAAAACCAAAAAAAAAAAAAAAAAAAGAAATTACTTCTGGCTCCGGATACCATATGGGATTCAGTGGGATCAAAATAAGTTCTGTCCTGGATGGGCCACATGCAAGGCAAACGCCCTACCTCTCTGTGCTATCACTCCAGCCCCAGTTCTTCACTTTGAACTTCAAACATGGAAAGATCTCTAGATGTGGTTAGAGAATTAAAAAGATCTATTGCTAGATACCCCAAATGATAACATTCCTTCTATTAATATTTCCTTTATCTTTCAAAAATATATACCTAACATTAGTTTGGAATACTTAAAAGTAATGTGATTCCACTGTATCATACATCTTATGCTTCCCTACCTTTATGTGATTCTAATTTCTAGCCTTTACCTAGAATAATTAGTAAGTATTAGTACATTGAATGAGTACTTGTAGTGTCTCTCTGGCAAATTATTAAACCTAAAGAAACCTCAGGAAATCAACTAAACAGAAGTGAGAATAGATTTTGGGAAACATTTTCTCAAACTTTGATGTTTGATAAACTTACTCCAGTTGATGATATGATACTTAGAATTGGCAAACTAGAAAACAGTGCCATTGAACTTGAGTCTGACATAATATTTGGTGGAAATAAAATGTTTTGATGGATAAACCTGCTATATATTCATTAGTCTAATGGTCAAAGTTAGTATCTCCTACAGTGACTAGTATGATATTTTGTTGTTCCTCACTTTATGTGGTACACTAAGAAAAAAAGTAATATTTCTGTGTTTTCCTCAATAAAGATGAATTAAAGTTAGTCTAGTTGTGAAAAAATGTTTAATTAGTTCAGGGTAGGCTAATACCCTTTATCTAGTACCTAGTACAAAATAACAATATGAATATTGGTATGGAGATATGACTACTAAGTCCATGGTTGATTTCAGAATGTTTTCTTCATTAGCAGAAGGATAGAATGGTTGATGAAAGCAGATAAGTTTGTAGGGAAAATTATTTCATGATTTACAAAAATTTTTTTGTAAGTAATGTTCAGTGAACATCAATTGGTTTATTGTTTGAACAATTCACCAGGAATTTAAAAAGTTCAAAAGTACTTGAGATTCTTCTGTTTTCTTTGTACATCAATGTAGATGAAATCCTCCACTTCTTACATGAGGCTATGGGAAAGACCTATGTTTAATGGGCTTTTGTGGTGATTAGGTAACCATGATTGCAATTTCATGTGGTGACAGACCAGAATTTGTGTACATCAAGACAACAGTCAACAGTCGGTAGACATTAGTGTCTAATACAGTTAGAATGCCAAGATTGACTGGTTCTGGACAATGATCAATAGTTTATAGTTGCTAGTATGTGGCAATGACTATGGTGTCAGTCAAGTGGATTTTGGCAGAGAGTGGATGAATGGATGTTCATGGTAATAAATACCCCATAGTAACTGCATCTTGTGTATATGGCACACACAGTGATACTGACCCATTTGTGTATAATAGTGTCAGAATTTCTATTTACATATTGTAATTAAAGGATTCTGAAGTGTAGGTACTGGGTGTTCATTATAGTCCCCTCCCAGAAATAAGGTCAGTACCATAGAAGTTACTTGCCTATATATATAGTATTACCTAGGATCAAAGTCCTGGTTGGTAACAAGCAAGGCAGATGCCTTAACACCTGCATTATTTTTCTCTTGCCTACCTTAGAATATTGTTTATATTTTGGTGGCTTTCTTGGCAAGGGCAACCCTCTCTTTCTAGTCTATCTCCAAATTCTTCTTCTCTTCCTTATTTATTGGTATTTCAGGTAAGTTTCTGAGATTAATCCAAATTAGGTATTGATTTTGAAGTGATTTTAGGAGGTTGTAAATATAAGTTCTTCTTTTTTTTTAATTTTTATTTTGATCATAGTAGCTTACATATCTTTCACATTAGTATTTTAGGTACATATTAACATTGAATCAGGGGAATACCCACCACCAAATTCGTCCTCCTCCCTTCTCCATTCCCTTTCTGCAACTCATATCTCCCACCATCACCCCCCTGAGCTGCTAGAGTAGGTGGTCCCCTCTTTGTATAGCTTACTATCAGTGATCATACATCTGTTTGGTTCTGGTGTCCTCCCTTGTTTCTCCCTCTATTTGAGAGTCTAAGCTAGATAATCCGAGTTATGTAGTTTAGTTTGAGGGAAAGAAAAGCAATAGAATGGGGTAAAGATTAAGCAAAAAAAATTAAAAAAATAATAAAAATATGCTGGAAATGGGCAGAGTTCTTCTAGTGGATATCAGCCTCAGTTTGAGAGAGGACTTGAAAAAGGTAATTGAAACACAATAGCAATACAAAAATAAATGTCAAATTAAATATCCAGTGAGCCCTACAGCAATAAAGAGAAGTACCACACAATATTCTCAGTTCTGACTTCAAATCATGCCGAAGTGCTAAAAGAAAGAGAAAGATAAGATAAAATAATATAAAATAAAAAGGAGACATCAACTTTAATATCTACACCAAAATAAGAACATCAAAAAAACAATCAATAAATAAATATATATGTGGAAAAATGATAATTTTGTGCTTTATTTTCTCCTTTTTATTCCCCCTGCATAGGCACGGTAACTATTGGGGATATTAAGAGGGAATTCCCTTGGCCTAGGAGATACAGGGTTTTTCCATCCCTGATATATACTGGCATGGGATTAACTCTAGACTCCTTGCATGATCATTTACTCTCCCCTCAGTGCTTTTGTGATGTATGGAAGACTTCTGCTTCGTCATGGATGGTAAAATAAGTCCTCTGTATCTAGAGATCTTGGTGACTGTGCAGCTCAAGGAATGGAACTAATGATGAAGGCTTTCTTTGTGGTTCTAGCAGTTCTGCTTCTTCAGTGTTGTTTTAATTCATCTTCTGTAGTTGGTGTTCTTGGTCATTATGTTGCTCCTAGGATGGAGCCTGGGACAGAGTCTTTTGTTATGTTTCTGGAAGATGCGTTCACTTGCGGTTGTCTCAGTCAGACCTCTGGAATTGGAGATCTTGTTTGTTGAACAGACTGTAGACCAAAAGCTAGGTTAGAGCTTTTTGTTGTTGGTGGTGGTCCCGGGATGCATACTGTCTAGTCCTGGTTGTAACAACCAGTCATCTGTATATAAAATCTTGGTGTTTGCACAGATCAAAGGGTGACATGTCTTCTGATTTTGTTTTATCATTGGCTGGTGAGGAAAAATAACTTGCTCTTAGATCTTGTTGTTCCCATTTCCTCGTCATGTTATCAGTTTAGAACTGGCATATGTTGGTGTCAGAGCAGCATTATGAATGCTTGGTTCCTGGAGCTGTTGTGGAGAACTCTGTAGTTCCTATGTCTGGGATCCAGGAGTGAAGGCTGGATGGTCAGTGTCTATTTCCCTGGAGTCTAGGTAGGTTCCCCATGACATACATTCAGGGTGGGAGATGTCCCTGTGTTCTAAAAAAATATAAGTTCTTATCCCTTGTAGATAAGAGCTTGTTTTTACATGTAAAATTTCCCCTATTTTTAATATTCCTTTGCAGGAAGAGGTGGTGTTCATTATATTGCTGGTGGATTTGGGGGTGGAGAGAGAAGAAAACAGACCCATGACAGAAACTAAAAATATATATGCTCAGATATATCTAAAAAAAAGTTTCTTAAAATTTTAGAAAATAAAAGGATTAAATAAAGGACATATAAAGGAATAAAGTGGGGCCTGGAGGAATAGCATAGAGTCAAGGCGTCTATCCTTCCTGCAGAAGGACAGTGGTTCACATCCCAGCATCCCACATGATTCCCCCATGCCCATCAGGAGCAACTTCTGAGCACAGAGCCAGGAGCACCCTCCAAGCATTGCCAGCTGTGACCCAAAAGAATCACAAAATAAATCAAATCAAAAACAAAAAGTAGAAAAAAAACAAATAAAAAAAATGAACAAGGTGGGGGGGAGAAAACAAAAACAAAGAAAAAGGGAGAAAGTGATACAGGAGATTACTTTACATTGGGGAGAAGCACTATAAGAGGTAGTGTTATATAGGTCTATACATATGATGATAGTATAGTCTTCCCCCATTGTCTTTTGAGATTTTCTCATGAGGTGTGGGCTCCACACAGGGAGGTCCTGGGTAGAGTCCTTGCAATGGGAGTCCTTTAGGAGCTAATCTGGTATTAAGCCACAGTCCACAATAGGGAGAGGTGATTAGGAGAGCCACACTGCATGAGTCAGTTGGGGTGTTGGTTGTATTTTCTTGCCAGGAACGAGGTATGAGTTTGAGTGGGTGTCTCTTCACTTGGGAACTGGGTACTGGTTTGTTGGTGTAGGAGGTTGGTCTTAATGCCAATGGGTTAAGATCTGAGGGTGAAGAGTTATAACATGGTGGGGATATTGGGGATTGGATTAAGGGGTTTCTGATTGTCAGGTTTCTGAGAGGGGGAGAGGGGATAGTACATGGGAGGGGTTATATAGGGTATAGGTATGGATTGTTTGTGGTTTAGGTTTGTCTCTTAAGGAGGATTCCTATCTCTGTATGCTCCTGCTCCCATATAAACATATAGAAGTTAGCTTAGGTATATATTAATGTAGAGAGGTGGGGAGGGCAAGAGATACCCTGAGTAAAGAAAGATAGGTAGGTATAGTACTTGTAAGGAAAGGAAACTAATAGATCAACTTTTGGATATGTATAGGTTTCGTGTCTTGAGTACTAACCATTTTGTTAGTGAGGTCTATCTATATAGGTGTTTACCCTTTGCAGTATTGTCTGCAGAACTCTATATATCAGCTTTCTTCCCTTTCCTATAGAGGAGGTAACCGTGTGGTTTTTATTTGGCATGGATTGAATTGATGGTAATGAGGAGAAGAAGGTAGAAGAAGAGGGAAACAAGAAGAGAGAAAAGGGAAAACAAAACAGAACAAAACCACAATTAAACAACAACACCAACAAAAATATGAAGTAATAAGAAGAGAGGGTAAAAGAGCAAGGGCATGTTAGGTTGCTTGAACGTGTTCAATACTCAGGTCCTGTAGTAAAAATCTGTAGGTCACAGTTGTTGCTTCAGTGACCTGGCTGGTCATGCACTTTAGGTCCTAAAAGAAGACATAATCTAGAGATAAAGGGTAAGTTAAAGAGTTATATCTGGACATACTCATGATGGAAGCTGAGTATGGTGCCTCGTGTGACTCAGCACCAAGGTACCACCATAGGATGTTCACCCTTTGCATCCAGGAATCCTGATGGGCAGAAAAACTGAGAGGTTATTTTAAATGTGGTAAGGTTTTGAAAGGTTTTGAAATGTTTCCATTGGAGTCAATAATTTCCCATCATAATCTTTACCTGTTTTCCTGTATAAGATACCTAGTAAATTATTATTGGCCTTTGTAGTAAAACGATAATTACATACCTGTTCTCTCTATGCTGCTGTTTCTGCTGTTGCAGGTTTCTTTATGATATAATGTGTAGTTGGGCTTTGTGTTTTTTCTCCTCCCTTTGTTTTGAGATCTACTTCCCAGTATATGGTGATTATTACAGAGTTTGAGGTCTCTATCCTGTTACACCCTGTTATTTAATCATGGGGTTTTGGTTATATATCTGGTGCCTATTCTAGGTACTTCAGAATAGTGCTATCATTTTGTGTTTATCTTTTGTCTTCTGGCTTGCTTCGTTTAACATAATATGTTCTAGGTCCATCCATGTTGCTGCAAAGTCTGTGATTGTATCATTTCTGACTGCCTTGTAGTATCCCATTGTGTATAGATACCACATCTTAATGATCCACTCATCTGTTGTTGGACATCGAGGTTGGTTCCAAGACTGAGTACTGCAATAAATAGTGGGGTGCACACATAATTTGGGATGAATGTCCTTCCGACTTGGGGTAGATACCTAGGAGAGCAACTGCTGGATCAAATGGCAGCTTAATTCTGAGTTCCTTTAGCACTTTCCAGAATGTTCTCCATAGGTGTTGGACTAGGGGGCATTCCCACCAGCAGTGGATGAGAGTGCCTTTCATACCCCAACCCTGCCAATAGAGATTGTTTTTATTATTTTTGATGTGAGCCATCCTCACAGGTGTAAGGTGGTACATCATTGTTGTCTTGATTTGGATTTCCCTAATGATGAGTGAAGATGAGCATGTTTTCATGTGTTTGTTGGCCATCCTTCGGTCTTCCTCAAAGAAGTTTCTATTCATTTCATATCCCCATTTTTTATGGTTTTATTTGGTTTTGGGGGGCTCAGCTTTCTGAGTACTTTGTTTATTCTAGATATCAACCCTCTTTCTGACATGTTGAGTGCAAAGATTTTTTTCCCATATGTAGTCCCATTTATTTATGTTTGATGCTAAATTTCTTGCCATTGGTGTTCCATCCTCGAAGACCTTTATGATATATAGATTTTTGAGTGTTCTGCTTTTTTATTCTCAATAAACTTTATAGATTCGGGTCTGATTTCAAGGTCTTTGATCCATTTTGAGTTGACTTTTGTATAAGGAGTGAGGTATGGGTCAACTTTCAATTTCTTACATGTGGTTTTCCAGTTGTACCAACACCATTTGTTGAAGAGACTTTCTTTGTTCCACTTCAAGCTCTTGGCTCTTTTGTCAAATATTGATTGGCTGTATATCTGGGGGTTTATGTCTGGGAATTCTGTTCTGACCCATTGGTCTGAGGTCCTGCCTTTGTTCCAATACCATACTGTTTTGATCACTATGGCTTTATAGTATAGTTGCAGGTAAGGTAAAGAGACTCCACCCAGCTTCTTGGTTTTTTGTGTTTGGCTATCCTGGGTCTTTTGTGGTTCCAGATGAATTTTGTGATTGATTGCTCTAATTCTTTAAAGAAGGATGTCTAAATTTGGATAGGGATTGCATTAAATCTATATAGTAGTTTGGGTCGGATAGACATTTTGACTATGTTGATTTTACATACCCATGAGCATGGGATGTTGTTCCATTTCCTTAGGTCCTCTTCAATTTCTTTATGAAGTGTTTTGAAGTTTCCCTGGTACAGGTTTTTCACTTCTCTTTTAAGGTTGATTCCTAAGTACCTAATACTTTTTGATACTATTTGAAATGAAATTGTATTTTTAATCTCTCTTCAGCTTCGTTATTTGTATAGAGAAACACTACTATCTTTTGTGTATTGACTTTGTAGTCAGCAACTTTGCTGTATTGGTTAATTGTTTTTAGGAGTTTTACTGTGGACTCTTTAGGGTTTTCAATGTATATTATCATATTTTCTGCAAAAATAGATAGTTTGAGTTCCTCTTTCCCAATTTGGATTCCTTTGATTCCCTTCTCTTGCTGGATTGCTATTGCTAGGACTTCTAAGATTATATTGAATAAGAGTGGAGAGAATGGACAGCCTTGCCTAGTTCCTGACCTTAATGGTAATGCTTCTAGTTTTTCACCATTAAGGATAATGTTGGGTGTGGGCTTTTCATAGACAGCTGTAACTATCTTGAGGAAGGTTCCTTCTAACCCTATTTTACTGAGTGTCTCCAACATGAAAGGGTGTTGGCTTTTGTCAAATGCCTTCTCTGTATTGATTCATATGATCATGTGGTTTTTGTCTTTCTTGTTTTTGATGTGATTATGATGTTAATTGATTTGCATATGTTGAATCAACCTTGCATTCCTGGAATAAACCCCACTTGGTCATGGTGTATGATCTTTTAGATGAAGTGCTGGATTTGGTTTGCTAAGATTTTGTTGAGTATCTTTGCATCTATGTTCATTAGTGAGATTGGTATGTAGTTTTCTTTCTTGGTGGTGTCTTTGCCATCTTTGGGAATGAGTGTGATATTAGCCTCATAAAAGGAGTTGGGGAAGGATTCCTGTTTTTTTGATGGTTTGGAAGAGCCTGTGGAAAAGTGGTAGTAAGTCTTCTTGGAATGTTTGACAGAATTCACCTGTAAATCCATCTGGGTCTGGATCTTTATTCTTAGGGAGTTTCTTAATTACATCTTCATTTTCCTCTGAAGTGATTGGTCTGTTTAGGCTTTCCAGTCTTGGAAGATGGCATTTTTCCAGGAATCTGTCGATTTCTACTGGTTCTCCAGCCTAACTGAGTATAGTTGTTCATAATATGATCTTATGATATGTTGTATTTCTTGGGGCTCTTTTGTAATCTGTCCCCATTCATTTGTGATGCTACTGATTTGGGTGTTTTCCCTCTTTTTTTTGTGAGTTTTGTCAGTGGTTTGTCTATCTTGTTTATTTTTTTAAAAAACCAACTCCTAGTCTCATTGATTTTTTTTATTGTTTTCTTAGTTTCTATATTGTTTATTTCTGCTCTGGCTTTTATTATTTCTTGCCTTCTGGTTCTGGTTGGATTTCTTTGCTGCTGTTGTTCCAAGTCCTTGACATGATCCTTTAAACAGTTGATTTTCTCATTTTCCTCTTTCTCGATATAGGCCTGTATTGTATGAGTTCCCCCCTAATTACTGCTTTTGCTGTGTCTCACAAATATTGACAAGTTGTCTCTTCGTTATCGTTTGTCTCAAGGAATCTTTTTATTTCTTCCTTGAGTTGCTCTTTGATCCAGCTGTTATTGAGCAGCATGTTGTTTAATCTCCAGGTACTAGTTTTTCTCCATTACTTCTTCTTGCAGTCAATTTTTACCTCTGTTGCATAGTGATCCAATAGGGTGCTTCTAATGATCCTTACACTTGTGGTCTTATATAGGTTAGATTTGTATCCTAAGAAATGGTCTATTCTGGAGAAGGTTCCACGAGGGCTTGAGAAGAATGTGTATTCTGTTTTCTGGGGGTAGAGGGCCCTATATAAGTCTATTAACCCTAGATCTTCTAATTTTTTATTTAGGGCTCTTATTTCTTTGCTATTTTTCTGTTTGGTGGATCTGTCCAGTGGTGATAATGGAGTGTTAAGGTCTCCTACTATTATCACATTTTCCTTCATGTGTTTCTCCAGGTTAGTGAGCAACTGCCTCACATATTTTGTTGACTCTATATTAGGTGTATAAATATTGATTAGGGCTAGTACCTCTTGTTCTAGTGTACCCGTGATTAGTATGTAATGACCCTATTTGTCTCTGATCACTTTCTTGAGGTTGAATGGGATTTGGTCTGATATATGAATGGCTGTCCCTGCTCTTTTTTGCTTTCCATTGGCCTGAAAACTTAATTTCCATTCTTTTATTCTAAGTCTATGCCTGTCCTGTACTTGTAAGTGTGTTTCTTGCAGGCAGCAGAAGTCTGGCTTATGTTTTCTGATCCAGTTCTCTACTCTGTGTCTTTTAATGGGAGGCTTTAGTCCATTAACATTTAAGGAGATTATCAACAGAGAGGTCTGTTGTGCAGTTGTGTTCTGTAGGGTGGTTGTTGTTACAATAGGGGGTTTGGATTGTGTAGGTCCTCTCTGAGTAGGTCATTTAGAATAGGTTTTGTTTGCACAAATAATGCAAGATTGGTTTTTTTTGAGAATGTTTTTAGGTTACCATCTCATATGAATGGTAGTTTTGCTGGGTATTGTACCCTATGCTGAAAATTTCTTTCATTCAGTCGTTTAAATATTTCATTCCACTGTATTCTTGCTTGAATTGTTTTAAATGGAAGATCTGGTTTTATTCTATGTCCCTTCCTTTGTACTTGAGAGTTTTTTTCCCCTTATTGCTTTGAGGAGTTCATCTTTTTCTCTTTGTTTTTTTGCCATTTGGATTACTATATGTCTTGGTGTTGGTTTATTAGGGTCTATTTTATTTGGGACTCTTTTCACTTCCTGGATTTGCACTGAAGCTTCTTTCCAGAGGGTGGGAAAGTTTTCTGCTATTACTTCCCTGACTACTTGTTCTTCCCCTATCCCTATTTCCTCCCCTTTTGGTGTACCTACAATTCTTAGATTATTTCTTTTGTCTTTGTTCATTAGGTACTGGACTTTTCCTTCCAGTACCATGCCTCTTATTTCCTTGTAGGTTTCCTGGTCGTTTTTGGTTTGCAGTTTTCCTTCGAGTACTTCTATGTGCTTCTCCAACTCTGTGATTCTGCTCGTATAGCTTTTAACTGTGTCTTTTAATTCTTTTATTTCCTTTTGTATGGAGTCTCTCATGTTTTGTATCAGATCTTCTTTTATTTGGCTAATTTGTTCCTCCATGGATTTCTTGTACTTGGTGGCTAGCGATTCTCTCATTTTCTTCACCATGGCTTGCATTTCTTTTCTTATTGCTGCTTTTAATTCTTCATCTCTTGGATCTTTGTGCTTTGGTGAACTTGGGGAACTTACTTGGGCTTTTCTCAGTATCTCCAGCTGTTAGAGACCTCCTCAATCTCTTCTTTTTTTTTTTTTTTTTTTTCATTTATTAGTGTGGCTTGAAGAGCAGTGCCTTCTGATTTAGGCCTGTGTTTGCTCCCTGAGGTGTGGGGCTGGGTCCCTTCTCTGGATTGCAGCTCTGAGTGGGACTGTTGGGTGGGCTGGCTGAGGTTTGGCCTCTAGAGGGCCCTCTAGTGGAGCCTGATTAGTTGCTGCCTCCTCTTCTTGCCAGCCTGTGCAGTACCACACCTGGCCACAACGGTGGAGGGCGCTGTTGGGCCTGGCTCCCTTGTCCTCCTCCCCTATGTGAAAGTCAGTGGAGCTCCGGCCCCTCCAGGCCTTTGTCAGAAGCCCCTCCCACTTTTAGTTCCTATCCCATCCCAGGGGCATCCAGAAGCAGTGGGGCCATGTCAGAGCCAGAGGAAGGTCCCCTACTGTCTGCCAGCCCCAGAAGCCTCAGGGATGTGATTGGGGGAGGGGCAGAGGCGGGGGGGGGGGGAGGTCCCCTACATCAGCAAGTGCTGGAAGCCTCATAGACGTGTTGGGGGAGAGGCAGTGACAGGGTAGGACCGTCAGCAGACACACGGTTGGGGAAGGGGCAGAGATGGGGAAAGTTCCCCTACTACAGCAGACGCCAGAGGCCTCAGAGATGCGGTCGGGGGAGGGGTGGGGATGGGGGAAGGTCCCCTACGTCAGCAGGCACCAGAAGCCTTGGAGACGCCTATAGGTTCTTCTTATTTGCCTTCTTGGCTCCCTCCCATTCCAGAATGCTCTTTATTTCATGTCTATTTAACACATAATTGACCTGAAAATTTATCATAGATTTCTATCGTAAGAAATTACTATATTTTTGTTTACAGAGATGATCTATGAATTCAGTGAACTTGAATGCTACCATCCTCAAGTGGAAGTTCTACTATTGCCATCTAAACGTGATCATTAATCTGTTCTCAAATATATTTGAAATTTATTACGTGCTTATCTGTTCTCAAAGTTAAGCTTTTGCTGAGAACCAAGGGCCTTGGTAGGTATTTTGATTGCAGTGATAACTGAGATTACGTTTTGCATTATAGCATTATAGAAGTTCATTGCAGAGAGAGACTTACACTGATCCAGAGTCCTCTTAGTTAGCTTTTATTGGGAAGTAGCAAGTAAAGAAGATTCTACCATACTCCTGTGTTCTTTCTCTTTAATTAAACATAGAATACCTCTTATGAATGACATTCTGTTGTTCTTACAGCTGCAAGAAAACAAAGGCAGAGAGATTTTGCTCATGCTCCCAGAGGTCACTCAATATTTATTATGTCATATTCTGGGGAAGACAAAAGGAACAAAGAATAATTATAGTAACAATGAATATCTTTTTGTGGTAAGTCTTTTAGGCGATTCTTCAAATTAGCTATGATTCTCTGAGGTAGGCAAATATTGTCATTTGGTGAAAACAGAAGCAAAAACGTGGAGAGACTAGAAGGATATTACAGCAGGTAAGACACTTTGCTTGCCTTCTATTGAGTGCTATTATATTCCCGACATCACATGATTTCCTCTCCTCAGCCCAACAGGATAATATCTGAGCCACAAACTTAAAACACAGAAGTAAACTCTGAGCACAACTGAGTATGACTAGCCTCCAAACAAAGAAAAATATCATAAAGATTCAACAAATTCTTCAAGGCTAAATGCTTGTGGAAAAGAGAAAGGGGATTTTAAAGTAGGAGCTCTAAAGACATTTTTAAACTGTGATGTGATATTACTGATCCCTTAAAAGGTAAAACATAGACTATAAAAATACATAGATGGAATATAGTATAAGACGTAAAAGTACAATACAAACAATTTAAAGTTATCCTCTGAACCAGGAAGCAAGTTTTATAAATTATATGTTCAGGTCTTGTTTTATGTTTCTCCTCTAATCCTCTCCACATTCCTACAGACTCTAGTTAAGTCAGCTGCTAGGACCTCAGTAAGTCCAGGAACCACCTCCAAAGACCTTCCTATCTTTAAGTGATTATCATTTACTTTATTTTTAAAACTGAAATAGGTGAAAACCACTTGAGGGAAGGTACCATTCAACCTAATCTTCAGTGCCTACAGAGTAAAAATTAGTTTGTAGAATGAACTCATAGTTATTAAGCTCTTACAACCATTTTTAAAACTATGTAGTTGGAAATAATAATGTTTATTTTGACATATATATAAGTATGTTTTTATTTCAATTTTTATTTAATTAAAAACTATGATTTACAAAGTAAATGATAGTTGAATTTTATGCATGTAATATTTTAATACCAATTTCACAACTTTTATCAATTTCCTTCCACCAGTCTTTCCATATCACCCCCATTCTACCCCATACACCCATTCATTTCCTTTCTCATAGTCTTCCTTCCCCTTTACTTATTTATTTATTTTTATTAATATTTATTTACACACTTTTATTACAAATATGATTGTAGTTCAGTTTCAGTCATGTAAAGAAAGTCCCCTTCACTGGTGCAATATTCCCACCACCAATGTTCCAAATTTTCCTCCTCCCCACTCCACCCCCACCTGTACTCTAGACAGGCTTTCCACTTCCCTCATTCATTCACATTGTTATGATAGTTCTCAGTTTATTTCTCTAACTTTACTCACCACTCTTTGTGGTGAGCTTCATTCATATCATGAGCTGGACCTTCCAGCCCTCCTCTCTTTGTCTCTGAGGATTATTGCAAAAATGTTATTTATTTCTTTAATTTTATTTTTACGTATCATGATTTACAAATTTTATCAGATTTTATGCATAAAATAGTCAAAAGATTGAGTGAATAGTCAAAGAGTTCTGTGTCCTATTCACATTACATGTCAAGTCCCTCAGAGAATGGAAAGCAATCTCAGATTTATTTGCTTAAATCCTGTGCTCTTCATGTGATGGTAAGTAGAAGTAAATAATGTGAGTGAGGTAGAATAGAAATTTGTGTCCTGGTATAATGAATTAGGTAGTTTAAAGTCATTTAAGTTACTTATTAAAATGGAGGAAGTTGGGGGAAATTTTTATCATTTTAATCTCAAGGTCATAGAAGGAAGTTCCATAGAAGTAGCAAACAAGAGACAAGTTTGAATTACTGTGGCTTAAAATAGGAGGCTCTCCATTTCTCTATCCATCAGTTTATATTGAAGGATGTTTGTTAACTTTGCCTGCCAAAGAAGCTGTTTAGGAAGCAAATAGAAATTGAAATTCTACCCTCCCCTTTCAACACAAATAAGGCATATCATATCTATGTGCCACTCAGTGTTCACAAATACAAAGAATAATGTGTTTAGTTCAGTGTTTTAGTTTGTCATCTGTGGAGAGTTTAGAGTCTACTTTAACAATCTGGGTTAACCTGAAGCTCCTAAAGTTCCTCAGGGCCAAACTGAGGTTCTCATTGTATGTCTGGAGCTACAGCAAAATTTTGTCATGCACCACAGATACTAGGGGAACCATATTTTGCTTTGCCAACTTGATCTCATGTTCCTTTTCTGAAAAGCTGCTTGACATATCAGAGGTGAAAAAACAGGCAATTGTACAGAGGAAATGGGTTTTGAGTAGCACAAAGTTGAAAAAAAAATCTTTTCAGTATATATGATGAAATAAAAAGGAAACCCAACAAATAAAATCCTGTGTTTACAGAAAATGAAGCTGAAGGGAAGTATGTGAGAAGCCTATCTCTGATTCAACAGGACAGGAACACTAGCTGTAAACTCAGAGGCAGCACTGCTAATTCTATGTAGCTATCAAATAGTGTTTTACTTTATAAACCACAATGTTATCACCTCTGCCTGCCTATTCTGTATTTTACTCATAAAATAAATTTACAAATAAAACCAGATTTGAGCACAAAATTCTTTGTTTTTCTCAACGTAAGTTTTTCTCATCTTTTATAGAACAAAATCAGTATAAGCAAAGAATTTTTTAAATCCTGACATTTTTTAATACTATTTATTTCCTAAATTACCTGGTAAATTATTAAATTTCTATATTATTCTTTTGGGAGAGGGCAAGAAATAGTTACTGTATTTGAGATCAGCCATCCACAGCCAGAAGTCTAGCACACTGAAAAAAAAATTATGTTAAAAAAAGACTAAAGAGATAGATTATATATGATTTAAACCATATATACAGAATTCGCCTCTCAGATTAAAAGAATAAACCTGAATATTTGAGAAAACATTATGTTAAGTGCTATTGAATACATGGGATAGAATGAGTAGACATGATTTCACAATATTTGACTCAATAATTCTTGAGTTTTACTTATTATTTTGTTGCTGAAGATGACAAGTTAATAAAAAATATTGGTAGTCAAATGACAAAAATGTTCAAATGATGTCAGAGCAATATTCCACTATTAATTTCATGATTGAAAAGTAGATGCACAATTTAACATAGTCATTTTGTGCCACTTTATTTTATTACAAAACATACATTTTGAATAATAACCTCTCTCCAAAGAGAAAATAAATTTTTGGTAAAAATTTTTAGTTATGCATTTTCTACATAGATTCCATACTGAGAACATGCTGTTTGAATTATGGGCACATAAGTTGCAGTATGCCCAAATAACACAAAGTTATTTATATTTGTTTTAGTGCAAAATCACAACTGCAACGCAGTGGTTTAAAGCAGCACACATTTATTATCAGTCAGTGACACTTCTGACTTTTGTTACGTGGGACTAAAATGAAGGTAGTGTCAGGTCTACATTCCTTTCTGAAGCTTCTGATAACTATGCATTTATTCCTCTTTTCTGCACTTCTAGAGAAAAAGTCTCATGTTTTCATTCTTGACTTGTGTCATATTTTGTCCATCTTATTGCTTGTTTCACTTAGTCACATCTTCTGATGAGAGTCACCAGTTACCATATTTTCTCTTTTAAAGACTCAAGCAATTCATTGGGCCCACTTGGATAATACAAAATAGTTTATCTCAATACCATCTGCATAATTCCTTTTGCCCTAATAGTCAGAGATCTCAGGAATTAGAATGTATATCATGATCATTTGGTATAAATAATATCTATATCATAGAGTAATATGTGTGTTACTATTACTAACATGTATTACTATTACTAATACACATATTACAATATAATATAGATAGTATTATATCTACCAAACTTTCTGTTTCCTTATGATAAATACTATTTATTTATTTTTTCAGGCCACACCCGTTTGATGCTCAGGGGTTACGCCTGGCTAAGTGCTCAGAAATCGCCCCTGGCTTGGGAGACCATATGGGATGCCGGGGAATCGAACCGTGGTTCTTCCTTGGCTAGCAATTGCAAGGCAGACACCTTACCTCTAGCACTACCTCGCCAGCCCCTTATTTATTTATTTTATCACACCTGGTCACACTCAGGGTTACTCCTGGTTCTACTCTCAGAATTCACTCCTGGCAGGCTAAGGGGACAATATGGGATGTTGGGATTCGAAATAGGGTCTGTCCTATGTTGGTTGTGTGCAAGGCAAATGCTTTACCACTGTGCTATTGCTCCAGCCTCCATATGATAAATTCTAATTCATGTTTAAGAACCCATGGTTTGAGTGGGACCCGACCATGAGAAATTGTGAGTTCTGCCTGTGTGTGTCTGTCTCCTGTCCTGTTGCCTGAACCTCTTGGGAGTGGACCGAAAAGAGGCTCCAGAAAACTTGCTCTCCAGAGGCTCATTCAACGGCGGGAACACCAAGGAACTGCCTCATAGCTGGCTATAAGCAGACTTTGCAGAAGTCAGGTCCCCTCTTTGTGACATCAGGTTGGGAAAATATTGTGAGTGCTGCCTGTGTGTGTCTGTCTCCTGTCCTGTCGCCTAAACCTCTTGGGAGTGGGCTGAAAAGAGGCTCCAGCAGAGCATTGCCACTCTGCTTCACTACATGGCCGTGCTCTCTTTCTAAGGAAAGAACACCATTGCAACAAGAAGAAAATATCACACTAAGAACTGTGCTGGACTACTGAAACCCAGCATTTCCCCCCAGACAGTCTTATCTGCTGCATGCTCAGGCCTAAGATTTGATCCTGTGTGAGGCTTCATCTACGAAGAAAACCCCTTTCTTGGAGCAAGTCAACCCACCCATTAAGGGTGGAGCCAGAGGAGTGTGTCCCTGTACATCACTTAGCCAACGAATAACATCACAACATGTAGAAAAACCCACAATACAAGTGTGACAATGGGGAAACAATGCAGGCCAGCATCAGACATAGAGAATGAAGATGACAATTCTGATGACCAGAAAATGACCAACCAACTAATCTATCTCTAAGATAAGGACTTTAGACAAGCAATATGGAAGATGCTCAAAGAACTCAAAGAAACCATGGATCGATTTGAACAGAACACTAAAAAGAACCAACAAAATATGAACAGAAATCACAAAACTCCAAACTGAAATAAGTCAAATAACAGGCCTGAAAATCTCAGTAAATGAATTGAATGACAAAATGGATAAGCTCTAAAACAGGGTAACAGAAGCTGAGAATAGAATTGGTGCTGTGGAAGATGAGATAAATAACAACCCCATACAGTGGGAGAGATTGAAAAAAACTTAAAGCAAATGAACAGACAATGGAAAAATTAGTCAAAGAATGGGAACAGATAAAAATATAAGTTTATGATAAGCTCAACAGAAACAACTTAAGAATCACTGGAGTCCCAGAAACCCAGGAAGAAAATTTCCAGAAAGAATCAATGGTCAAGAACATCATTAAAAAGAAACTTCCAGAGCTAAAGAATATATGTGATCAAATCCTGCATGCCCAAAGAGTACCAACCAAAGGAGACCCCAGAAAAAATACCCCAAGACACATCCTAGTCACAATGACTAATCCCACAGATACAGACAGAATTCTGAAAACAGCAAGATTAAAAAGGGAAATTATATTCAAGGTAGCATCCTTGAGATTTACAGCAGACCTGTCACCAGAAACACTGAAGGCCAGAAAGCAGTGGTGGGACATAGTGACAAGACTGAATGAAATGAATGGTTTACCTAAAATACTGTACCCAGAAAAACTCACTTTCCAGTTTGACGAAATAATACATGGTTTCACAGACAAAAAACAGCTCAGAAACTTTACAGACTCAAAACCAGTCTTAAGAGAAAAACTGAAAGACCTAATTTAAAACAAGACTGACCAAAATACACACCAAATTTTGATATAAAGATGGCATTAAATCCTAGAACAATTCTTTCTCTCAATGTCAATGGACTAAATGAACCAGTTAAAAGACACAGAGTGGCTAAATGGATCAAAAAACTCAATCCAACCTTCTGCTGCCTACAAGAAACACACCTGAATAGTCAGAACAAACATAGACTCAAAATAAGAGGCTGGAGGAAAATTATCCAAGCAAACAACACCCATAAAAAAGCTGGAGTGGCCATACTAATATTAGGTAATGCAAACTTTATACTCAGGAAGGTTGTAAGGGACAAAGATGGATATTCTATACTAATCAAGGGGTATGTAGAGCAGGAAGAAATAACTCTCCTAAACATATATGCACCAAATGAGGGTCCAGCAAAATATTTAATAAAATTGTTGACAAATATGAATAATATCAATAACAACACAGTAACTGTGGGGGACCTTAACACGGCTTTGTCAACACTGGATAGGTCAACCAGACTGAAACTCAAGAATATACTAGATCTGAGAAGAAAAATGGAAGAAAGAGGCCTAGTGGTTATATATAGGACACTCCATCCCCAGAAACCTGGATACATATTCTTCTCCTATGTACATGGGATATTCTCCAGGATAGACTACATGCTGTCACATAAAACATACCTCCATAATATCAAGAGAATACAAATGTTGCAGGCTACATTTGCTGACCACAAGGCTCTGAAATTATATGTGAATGCTAAAGAGACACAGAAGAAAAACTTTAACACCTGGAAGTTAAACATCCTCATACTAAATAACCAGTGGGTCCAAGATAAAATCAAAGAGGAAACCAAAACTTTCCTGGAAGCAAATGATAATAAAGACACAAACTATCAGAACTTATGGGACACAGCAAAAGTAGTACTGAGAGGAAAATTTATAGCTTTGTATGCACACATTAGGAAGAAAGAAGGGGCTTATCTCAGTAGCTTAATGACGCAGCTCATAGAACTAGAAAGTTCTCACCAAAAGGATCCAAAAATAGGGAGACAGAAGGAAATCACAAAGCTGAGAGCAGAAATCAACGAAGTGGAAACCCAAAAAACAATCCGAAAGATCCATGAAAGCAGAAGTTCTTTCTTTGAAAAAATAAACAAGATTGATAGACCACTGGCAACACTAACAAAGAAAGAGAGAGAGAAACTTGATAACTCATATTAGGAATGAAAAAGGAGAGATCACTACTGATATGGCAGAGATTCAAAGGGAAATCAGAAACTACTTTGAGAAACTCTATGCCACTAACAATATGAACCTGGAAGAAATGGATAAATTCTTGGACTCATATAATTTTCCACGGTTGAATGAAGAGGATATATCATATATAAACACCCCCATCACAATTGATGAAATTAAAATGATAATCAAATGTTTGCCCAAAAACAAAAGCCCAGCCCAGATGGATTTATGAATGAATTCTTTCAAACTTTCCAAGAGGAACCACTACCAATCCTGGCAAGACTCTTTCATGAAATCAAAAAAAATGCAAACACTTCCAAATAGCTCTTATGAAGCCAACATCACCTTAATACCTAAACCAGACAGAGATGCTATGAAAAAAGAAAATTACAGACCAATATCGCTGATGAATGCAGATGCAAAGATCCTCAACAAAATCCTGGCAAATAGGATTCAATGCCTCATTAAGAAGATCATACACTATGATCAAGTAGGTTTCTTCCTAAGAATGCAAGAATGGTTTAACATCCATAAATCTATCAACATAATACACAACATCAACAACAAGAAAAATAAAAATCACATGATCATATTAATAGGTGCAGAGAAAGCATATGATAAGGTCCAACACCCATTCTTGATCAAAACTCTCAGCAAGATTTGAATGAAAGGAACCTTTTTCAATATAGTTAAGGCCATCTACCACAAGCCAGTGGCAAATATTTTCCTCAATGGAGAAAAACTAAAAGCCTTCCCTCTAAATTCTGGCACAAGACAAGGCTGTCCTCTCTCACCACTCCTATTCAACATAGCACTGGAAGTACTCGCTATAGTGATCAGGCAAGAAAAAGATATCAAGGGAATCCAGATAGGAAAGGAAGAAGTCAAGCTCTTGCTGTTTGCAGACGACATGATACTCTACTTAGAAAACCCTAAAGACTCTACCAAAAAGCTTCTAGAAAAAATAGATTCAAATATCAAGGTTGCAGGCTATAAAATTAACACACAAAAATCAATGGCCTTTCTATACACCAATAGTACCAAGGAAGAAATGGACATAAAGAAAATAACCCCAATCATATTAGTGCCACACAAACTCAAATATCTTGGAATCAACTTGACTAAAAATGTGAAGGACCTATACAAAAAAAAAAACTATAATACTCTGCTCCAAGAAATAAGAGAGGACACACGGAAATGGAAACACATACCCTGCTCATGGATTCGCAGGATTAACAACATCAAAATGTCAATACTCCCCAAAGCATTGTACAGCTTTAATGTGATCCCTCTAAAGATACCCATGACATTCTTTAAAGAAGTGGATCAGGCACTTTTGAAATTCGTTTGGAACAATAAACACCCTAGAATATGTAAAGCAATCTTTGGAAAAAAAGAATATGAAAGGAATTTTTTTTCTTCAACTTTAAACTTTACTACAAAGCAATAGTTATCTAAACAGCATGGTATTGGAATACAGGCAGGCCCTCATATCAGTGGAATAGGCTTGAATACTCAGAGAATGTTCCCCAGACATACAATCACCTACTTTTTTATAAAGGAGCAAGAAATCCTAAATGGAGCAAAGAAAGCCTCTTCAACAAGTAGGGTTGGCACAACTGGCTAGCCACTTGCAAAAAATTGAACTTAGACCCCCAGCTAACATCATGTATGAAGGTAAAATCCAAATGCATTAAAGGCCTCTATATCAGACTTGAAACCATAAGATATATAGAACAACACGTAGGCAAAACACTCCAGGAAATTGATACTACAGGCATATTCAAGAAGGAAATTCAAGGAGGAAACTGCATTCTCCAAGCAAGTGAAAGCAGAGATTAACAGATGGGAATATATTAAGCTGAGAACTTCTGCACCTCAAAGAAAATATCATCCAGGATACAAGAGCCACCCACCAACTGGGAGAAACTATTCACCCAATACCCATCAGATAAGGGGCTAATCTCCAAAATATGCAAGGCACTGATAGAACTTTATAAGAAAAAAACATCTAATCCCATCAAAAAAGGAAAGAAGAAATGGACAGACACTTTGACAAGGAAAAAATACAAATGGCCAAAAGACACATGAAAAAATGCTCCACATCACTAATCATCAGGAATATGCAAATCAAAACAACTATGAGGTACCACCTCACACCACAGAGATTGGCACACATCACAAAGAATGTGAACAATCCCTGTTGGCGGGGATGTGGAGAGAAAGGAACTCTTATCCACTACTGATGGGAATGCCACCTAGTTCAACCTTTATGGAAAGCAATATGGAGATTCCTCCAAAATCTGGAAATCGAGCTCCCATATAATCCAGCTATACCACTCCTAGGAATATACCCTAGGTACACAAAAATACAATAAAAAATACCTTTCTTACTGCTATATTCATCGCAGCACTATTTACCATAGCAAGACTCTGGAAACAACCAAGATGTCTTTCAACAAACGAATGGCTAAAGAAACTATGGTACATATACACAATGGAATATTATGCAGCTGTCAGGAGAGATAAAGTCATGAAATTTTCCTATACATGGATGTACATGGAATCTATTATGCTGAATGAAATAAGTCAGAGAGAGAGAGAGAGAGAGAGAGAGAGAGAGAGAGAGAGAGAGAGAGAGAGAGAGAGACACGCAGAGTGGTCTCTCTCATCTATGGGTTTTAAGAAAAATGAAAGGCATTCTTTTTTTGTTTGTTTGTTTTTTGTTTTTGGGCCACAACAGGTGGTGCTCAGGGGTTACTCTTGGCTGTCTGCTCAGAGATAGCTCCATGGCAGCCATGGGGGACCATATGGGACACCAGGATTTGAACCAACCACCTTAGGTCTTGGATCGGCTGCTTGCAAGGCAAACACCACTGTGCTATCTCTCCAGGCTTATGAAAGACATTCTTGCAATAATAATTTTCAGACATAAAAGAAAAAAGAGTTGGAAGTTCCAGCTCACCTCATGAAGCTCACCACAAAGAGTGATGAATTTAGTTAGAAAAATAACTACATTGTGAACTGACCTAATAATGAGAATGTATGAGGGAAATGGAAAGCCTGTCTAGAGTACAGGTGGGTGTTGAGTGAGGAGGAGGGAGATTTGGGACATTGGTGATGGGAATGTTACACTGGTGATAGGTGGTGTTCTTTACATGACTGAAACCCAAACACAATCATGTATGTAATCAAGGTGTTTAAATAAAATAAAATATATTAAAAAAAAAAGAACCTACGGTTTTTAAACTAATTTTCACTCTTTAATTTGCTTACTTAAATATTAAGGAAATGTTAACAAGTCATCAACTACAAGTAATAGCTGAGTATAGATACATACATATTAGTCTATTTTCAATTGCCTTTTCCAATCTTTGATTTTCTACCTTTAAAACTTCTCCCAATGTGGAGTTATACATTTTATATAAATAATATACAGTAATATATTAATCACAAGTCATTTAAAATATCACTTATATTACATATACTTGGTATATGTCATTTTTATAATATATTTATTTTACTAATTAATGACACTTTGGTCTATTTGTAGTTATTTGTATATATTTATCCTTTTAGGGATTAATTTCTTTGAATCATGGGCCATACGTTTATACATTTATAAACTTAGCATTAAAATATGTATATTTATGAAAACATTTTTAAGTAAAAGTAGATTTACTTATAGCTTAAATAGTTGTACATTAAAATGTTTAATCTATTAAATATTTTATCATATTTATATAAGAATAGAAATGCATAAAAAAGAGAAAAATAAATTCATTGGGGGTTAAGGCACTTATAGCAAGAAAAAAAGCCTACAATTTGCCAATTTTTGAAGCCAAAATGGAGAATTATGGAGAAATTTCCCTGTAGATCTCTTGCTTCTGCCAAAGCCGACAGCCAAAATCAGGTTTATAGTCACTCATATTTTTTTTTTATCAATGTGTCTCACATTGCCAATATAGAAATGCATGTTTTGTGACCTTGAAAATGCTCTTTGTTCCTTTATCAGCTTTCCATCTAGGAAAATTAGATTCTTTTCTTTCATGGTATGCTTTTGCCTAAATCTTTAAAATACAATTTCTATTGATGAAAAAACTGTGCGTCTTGTTCACCTTTCAAATCAGGATATTGAAGCAATAAAAAAACTGGAGGCTGCATTTGAAATATATAGACTTATAAATTGTAGTTCAAAAATCTCTGTGAATATATATACATATTCCTATTAATTCTAAGAATTGTATCTGCTTTGCTTACCTGTTGACAATTGCTTGTGTCTGTTTTATTTACTCATATTATTTTGAGTAATTAGATTTTTTTGGTTTTGTTTTTGGGCCACACCTGGCGATGTTCCGGTGTTTTTTATGGATATTTGCTCAAGAATCACTCCTGTTAAGTTCAGGGGTTGCTGGGGATAGAACCTGGGTTGAGCATGTGCAAGGTAAACACCTTACCCCCTGTGTTAACACTTCAACCTCAATGAGATATTTTTTTCCACTTAAGAATATATACCTATACACTTGAGTATAATCCTACCTGAGTATAAGTTAACCTCCCCAATTTTACCCTAAAAACTGGGAAAACCTAGTGATTCGAGTATAAGCCGAGCTGGAAAATGCAGCAGCCACTGGTAAATTTCAAAAATAAAAGTATAGGGCCCTGAGTGGTGTTCAGCAGTAGGGCATTTGCTTTGCATGCGACTGACCCAGGACGAACTGTGGTTCAATCCCCCAGTATCTCATAAGTCCCCCAAGCCAGGAGTAATTTCTGAGTGCTTAGCCAGGAGTAACCCCTAAGCATCACCAGGTGAGACCCCAAAACAAAAACAAACCAAAAAAATACCCAAAACAATTACAATAATTGAGGAATCAGTAAATAAGTAAATAAATACATGATTACATTACAATACATAAATGTTTGTTATACTATATCCCATTAACATAACACATTACCCATAGTACTCATTGGCAACTTTAATCAAGTGAATAAGCTATTCAAGACAGTAAAGCATTGGAAATAAATGGTTAAAAATTCTGAATCCTTATACTCCAAAACCCCTGATTATTAGGATTCAGGATTTATGAACAGTTATTTACACTACTTTACTGCTTTAAATTGTTTTTTCACTTAATTAAATGTGCCATTGAATCTTGTGGATTAAATAGTTCAGTGGCATCCAGTTCAGTTCAGCCGCCTACCTCTTTAGCTCAGCCGTGACTTGTGGACTGAGCTGAAGCACCACCCCTCCAGCAAATGAGAGAAAATGACTGGAGACAAAGTACATTTGATTCCGCACTGCGCATCAAATCAAATAATCTGTATGACCCAAGTATAAGCCGAGTTCAGGGTTTTTGGCACAAATTTTGTGCCCACAAACTCATATTATACTGGAGTATTTGGGGCATATTAAAAATATAAATACAAATATAGAGAGATGTTAATTAAACTTTTAGAATTATGTCTCTAAATGTAAAAATAATTTAATTTAAATTATTTATTTATTTACTTTTTGGGGCCACACCCCATCGTGTTCAGGAGTTACTCCTGACTCTGCACTGAGAAATTACATTTGGCAGTCTTGTGGGACCATATGTGTTGCCGGAGATCAAACTCTGGTCGGCCATGTGCAAAGGCAAATATCCTAAAAAGCCTGTGCTATTTCTCCTGCCCCTATTTATTTATTTATTTTTACTATACCTGGTGGTACTTAGGTTTTACTCCTTTCTCTGTGCTCAGGGATAACTCCTTGGGGACCAGCTGTGGTATCATACCTCTGCCAACTACTTTTAAAGAAGAGCACTACCACTCTACTACCATTTCAGAACCAAATTTCTCTACTCAATTTATTTTTTTTAAATCTTGGTGAAGAGCACACGAAATGGCATTCAGGGCTTCTTCCTGGCTTTGAGTCCAAGCATTTTTCTCCTGAGGTTCTTGGGACAATATGTGGTGACAGGAATCAAAACAGGACCAACAATATGTAAGCAAGTGTCTTAACCCTTGTACTTTCTATCTGGTCCATCAAAGGAATTTTAAGTCTTAAATTCTATCCTTAAGTTTAAAAATAAGTCAAGAAATTATCTGGCTTTCAGGTTCTTATACTTGCTTAATTTAAATCTCTACTGGTAAATTTTTTGCTGAGTAAAAATAATTTCAGTCTTTAAACAAAAAAAGTAACTAGAGTAATGTATCAGTAATATTTAAACACAGATTTGAAGATCAGTTTTAGGAATCTAAATCCAATTAACCTTTATCTTTGATATTAGACCTACTTTTGATTCAAATCCATAGTTATGTCATTAAATCTCTATATGATCATTTCTACCTTTTAACATTTAATGATCTAGATAAATGGAAAGTGTTTTTCTTCATGGATATGAAGAAATATCATAAAGTGTTTCATTGGTTCCTGAAACACACCACTAATAATATTAGAACCACTGTATTTTGATAATAGAACATTTCTTTTCTTGCTAAAAACATTTAAAAGGAGCAAAATATTAAACTTTCCCTTTATCAAGTTAAAATTTATTAAATTGGTTAAATTGGATATAACTATTGCAAAATTTCTTTGGATTATTTTTTATTTTAGCCATGGATATAATTTGATTTACTACAAAGAAGTAAAGCATATAAGAACATTAACCTGAGAATTTAGACAGCACAATATGCAGTCATCTTGACTTTTTTATTATAAAAACAAATACTCTTAGTGTCTCTTCACAGATCTTTACAAACACTTTAATATTATATTTCTGAATGGATCTTATTTTATCAAGATATAAATAATAAACTTAAGTATGAAAACAACTTGCTTTAGCCATATGAAGTTGATAAAGTGTACTTGACTTTTTGGATATCTTGATTGCTTTATTTTTTAAAAAAAAAAGTTCAGGCCATGTATTGCCTTTTAAGAGGAAAAAATGTCCTGTTTCTTGATAATAAAAAGAAAAGAAAAGAAAAGAAAAAGAACGAAAGAAAAACCCAACAACACCAGTTTTTATGTTGTGCCCTATCCAGCTGACACTGTCCTTTTGGAAAGCCAATGACTTGTTAGTACCCCGAGCAGCAGTGTGAACAGATGCGTCCCTGACAGGCGATGGATGGTCAGGGTCCATCTGGCCAGTGCAGCTCGGACAGAAATGATGTATACAGCTTCATCAGCGAATGACTGTCATCAATCCTGGGCCATGGGTAGCGTAAATGACAGCTATGCTGCAGCTGAGACCCCAGGTGTGAGACTGAGGAGGACTGATTTAAGAATGCTGGATAATCAGGAATGTATAGGCTCCTGGACTTTAATTTGTATCTTTAACCTCCTATAAATATCCTGCTCTACTGTAGTAGGTATGTGTTTTTTAGCATCTCATCATGAAATTAGCTTTAGGATGACGGCTCTTCTTTGCTCTCTGTTAACTGCTAGTGGCTTTAGTTCCTCATCTCCATTACCAGATGCATAGAGTGTCTTGGCTGCAGAATGGTGTGCTCCACAATTTAATTATTACCTCATTGATTTTTCATGTATTTCAATTTTCTCTTCTTGAAGTCACGGTGGCTGTTCTGTTAAAGCAGTGTTCATTTTTTTTTTTGTGAGGTTTCCTTATGGAAACATTTAGAGTCCAAGATTTTTTGTTTGCCTCTTCTTTTCCATATTCCTGCCTCCACCCCATTTCTCTGGAATGTCTTCACTGCAGCCATTTCGAAGTGGGCCTGAATATGCAGTCTAGGAAGAACCTATCTGGTTAGTACAAGCTCTTAAAAAGGAAACAATATTCTACCGCTTACTCACCAACAAAGTGTACCTGATTTTTAAATGGTATCTCTTTAGTATGCATTAGAGATCATGCATAATTTGCATCTATTAGCATTTTATTATACCACTGGCACTAGGGAAAGGAAAATGAAACAATTATTGTATTCTCAGAGGACATTTCTTTACTTATAACTATTTTACAATAAATCATTTTTGTTTATCAGTTTACTGGATATGGCATATGTAGAAACACTGGAGACTGAGAGGATTCTAAAAGCCTAGAAATTCATAGAGTGGCTCCACATGTTTTCACTGAAAGCTCTTCAAATACTTCGAACTCATTAAAATGAATTATGTCAATTAGCACCAGTAGTTCTGAAAACATTTGAATCTGATGGAAGAGGATTGCATTCCTTCCCTTCCAGAACTATAGATATTTAGCTCACATACAAGCTTGTTGATGCAGTTCAAATAATATATGGATCAAAGGAAATCTACAATAATTCTTTCCTTAAAATAGGACTAAAGTTTCTGATTTCATCTGATTTATTTTATAGTTTTTAGAATGCATAAACTAAAAACATCATAGATTTAAAACAGACTATATTTTATTATATTTTGACACACTGGCATATGAAATAATTGCATGATGGCATAAGCCCCTCAGGCATCTGACACCCCACATATATATACTTTTTATATAAAAAAGGTATTTCTAAGTCACTCCAAGGTTCTAGTGATGTCTAAGACAAACATTTCAATACGTATTTTTTTTAAATCTACTTGTTTTTTTATCATAATTATGTCTTAAATGTTTTAGTGCATGATACACAAATCACTCATATTACTTTAGGAATAAGAATTGTAAACAATATGTTAACTGGTAAAATTAAAAATAAAAGTATTTAAAAAAGACTAACATATTGTAGAAATAAATTTTAAGAAAGTAAAGTTACAAATAAGTGAGGTATTATACAAAAGCTCCAGAGTATGTGAGTCACAATACAAATTAGCACTCATAATATTATTGAAATCATATAGGGAGAAGAAGAGGGAAAATTGATTAAGTCTCTGAAATAAATATATATTTATGCATATACATATGATTTATACTTATATACATTTGTTCTTGGGCCTATCATCATAAAAGATATATCAAATAATTTATGTAGTTTGAAAACAACCTATTTATTAACACAAATATAGAAACTTGTATTTATATTATTAATGTTATAATTCTCAGCAGTGATATTCACTGTTTGATTGAGTTCATAAGTTACTTATAAATTAAATAGGTACTATATCATTTTATTGTGAAAACTAGCTTTTTGAGAGTATGACTATAGATTTTATAAAAAAATTAAATGGTTGTACATACTGCACCATAGTATGAGATAATCAAAATTAATCTACATTTATCAAATTCCTAAAAGTCATTACCTAGGTTCAGATTAATTTCCTCATCCTCTCCCATCACTCTTTTTTCTCTTTCAAATTTTTATTGTGGTAAAAGTGAATTACAAGTCTTTCACAGTAATATTTGAGGCACATAGTGACAATGAATGATGGGCATTCCCACCACCAGTGTTGTCCTCCTTCTATCACTGTTCCCAGCATGCACCCCACATCTCCCTCCTTTACCCCACGTAATGCTAGTAGAACTATTCACCACTTGTACAGCTTGTTGTAGATTAGGTTTCTATTTTGTTGCTGTTGATTTTGGATTTGGTATCAAGTCTGATCATTTTTCATTTCCACCAAATGAACATATGACTGTCTGGTCTTTGTACCAATGGTGGGGGGGGAGGCAAACAAAAAAGAGAAAAACTAGGAGGAATCCATCTAGGTGTTATAAATAAAACATTTAGAAGAAAGAAGGGAAAAAAGAAGAAAAAGGTAACAAAACAAACAAAATAAAACCAATAAGGAAGTAACAATAAAAGTACAAAAAGAATTTAAAAAGAATAAACCAAAAACCAAAACCATCAGCTACGGAAAAACAGCAGCAACAACAACAAAATCAGATCAGCAACTTCTTAAAAAAGGTTTGTGTTTCTTCTTCTTCTTCTTCTTCTTCTTCTTCTTCTTCTTCTTCTTCTTCTTCTTCTTCTTCTTCTTCTTCTTCTTCTTCTTCTTCTTCTTCTTCTTCTTCTTCTTCTTCTTTCTTCTTCTTCTTTCTTCTTCTTTCTTCTTCTTCTTCTTCTTCTTCTTCTTCTTCTTCTTCTTCTTCTTCTTCTTCTTCTTCTTCTTCTTCTTCTTCTTCTTCTTCTTCTTCTTCTTCTTCTTCTTCTTCTTCTTCTTCTTCTTCTTCTTCTTCTTCTTCTTCTTCTTCTTCTTCTTCTTCTTCTTCTTCTTCTTCTTTTGCATAGGCATGGTAAATATTGGGGAAATTAGAACAGGAATTCTCTTGGCCTAAGAGATCAAGATTTCTCAGACCTTGAAGCATACTGCCATGGGAACAACTACAGGTTCCATACTCACTCATTTACACACCCCAAGAAGATATTTTTATCATGCCGGGAAACTTTCCACTCAGATGTCCTCTCCCATCACTCTTGTTTTTGTTTTTGTTTTTGGGCCACACCCAGCAGTGCTCAGGGGTTACTCCTGGCTGTCTGCTCAGAAATGGCTCCTAGCAGGCACGGGGGACCATATGGGACACTGGGATTCGAACCAACCACCTTTGGTCCTGTTTGCAAGGCAAACACCGCTGTGCTATCTCTCCGGGCCTCCCATCACTCTTGAAGATGATGCTTCATCTATTGTTTCTTTCTACTACAGAAGTAAAAGCAGGCTACTTAGACTTAAATTTTTCTTTGGGGTTCATTTTCTTACCCTTGCTTTGGTCTTACCTCAGTTCTCTAAAATACAAGTTCTAATAAGAATCAATGACTAACAAAATAATATTCCAGAAATAAAGCTTAAATGCTTTGCTTCCTTGCTAAATGTTCTATTCCAGGATCTATTTCCCTCAAGAAATATTTGTATGAGTTCTTGAAGTTATTGTTTTATCTCACATTTGATATCTTTTCTCTTTTACAATTATTTTTTAATCTGAGAATTTTCACAGACCTAGTGGAATTATTAAGATTGCAAAGGTTCAGGAAAAGGAGATATTAAAGTCATTGAAGTCTGTTTTCATCTCAAGAAATTAGATTCTTTGAGATATATTGATCCACTAAAAATAATGGGAATAAAAAATCTGGGAGGTTTGTGAATAATACAGGCACAAGTAATTATGTATTAATTTGCCTCAAGTCTTATTTGGAGATGGTAGATGGCTGATGAAGATTTTAAGATTCTTGTCAGTATTAACATTTGATTTCTTTATTGAAAAGCAAAAAAAAGACATTGCTTCCAAAATGCTTGAGTTTTAGACATAAAAAAGACTCAGGTTTTTCATTACAATGGTACCAGGTAGGCTCTTGATTTGAATGAAGTGGTATAAAGGCTATTGAGGACTTTTCCATAAATATATGCTTATGTGTGTATATAAAATATATATATATATACATATATGTACCTTATTTTTCGCTCTATAAGATGCACCTGGCCATAAGATGCAAATAGTTTTTAGACAAAAAAAAACAAGAAAAATATATTCTAAAGCAAATGGTGCAATGTGAGATGTCATCAGGAGACGGCGGCTGGGAACAACCAGCCTTAAGGCTGAAGTATATTTACAATATACTGGTCCACAGCTTGTTAAACACATTTACTTAACTTTTTTTTTACATCAGAAAATTAAAAACAAAATTTTAAAAGTACTTTTTTGTTAATATAAAAAAAGTTGCAGCAGTGATCAAATAGTCTTAAACGGAAGCTCTATATGTGAATGTCATAGTGCATTCACTGATTGCTCATACTAAGTGGTATGTCTACATAATAAAGGGGGCATAACCACTGTGGATGTCAAGTGGTTAGTATATGCTCTCTTGTACTCTCCTCTCCTCTCCTGCACTCAGTCTTCATTTGTTCCATAAGACACACAGACATTTTCCCCCATTTTTTTTTGCGGGGTGGGGAGGTGTGTCTTATGTTATGAAAAATATCATATATATGGAGAGTGCTTATCTTTTGAAATAACTTATGATGTCATTTTTGTTATTTTTTTGGAATAAGAATATATGTATATATATCCAATAAAATCAGCATAGAAATGTTTTAATCACTTTTTTTTTTCTTTTTGGTTTTTTGGGCCACACCCGTTTGATGCTCAGGGGTTACTCCTGGCTAAGCACTCAGAAATTGTCCCTGGTTTGGGAGGACCATATGGGATGCCAGGGGATTGAACCATCGTCCTTCCTTGGCTAGCACTTGCAAGGCAGACACCTTACCTTTAGAGCCACCTCACCGGCCCCCAATCACTTTTTTTTTTTTAATTTTGGGCCACACCCAATTGTGACAGGGATCACTCTTGGTAGTCCTGGGGAATTATATAGGATATCAGGGATAGAATATGGCTTGATTTCATACAAAATAAGCATCTTACCCACTATCTTATCTTTCTGGCCCACATAAATTAAATACGTGAAAGAAATTAATAGTCGGTTTGGTTTTATTTATTTATTTGGTTTTTTTGTCACACCCAGTAACACTTAGGTGTTACTCCTGGCTCCATGCTCAGAAATCGCTCATGGCAGGCTTTGGGGACCATATGGGATGTTGGGAATAGAACCAGGGTTTGTTCTGGGTTGGGCACATGCAAGGCAAATGCCCTACTTCTATGCTATCACTTCACCCAAATTAGTAGTAGTTTAAAGGACATGCTAATTTTTTTATGTTTGCACTTAACAACGTATGCTATAATTCCACTTAAGGGAAATTTTTGATTATATTATGAGGACAAATCTTATTTAGGAATCAAAAGACAATAGACCTGAGCTATTTATTGAAATGCAATTTAAATATATTTAAAAATAGAGATGATACAAACATGAAATCTTAAAACTTTGAAATCACTTTTCATAAAACATAACAGCTACACAAAAACCTTTTTTCTATTGCTTTACTCTCAAATATACTCTTATTTCAGAGTCAAATACAAAGTGGGAAGAGGCATAATTAATACTTGTTATATGGATCCTTACATCATCTTAATGCAAGCATGTTCACATATTACATTGATAATTATGTAATTTTATATTATTATTAATATATTTATATCATCTTTTTTACTCTGTAAATAGAGAAGCTAAGCCTGATATAAAGAGATATTGCACACTGAATGGTCTTGTTCACTACTTTAGAGTAATCTGTTTGGAGTCTTATTCTAAATGATAACCAACTTTAAAAGATGAGAAGAACGGGTAATTAGAAGAGAGCATAATTCTGTAGAAAATGTCTACAAAGTTCAAAAATAAAGACAACTGATCTTAAATTGATTGGAGTTCAATGGTTTTAAAAATTGCATAAGAAAAATAGTCCTAATATTTATTATCAGAAAGGTTGTGTGCTGAACTTAATTTTTAGTAATTGAAGAATTTAATATATATCCTCCTTTAGTTTCAAAGACTTAAACAAATGGACCAAGAGAATTGGACATATTTCACAGTTCTATCAGTCCAACACCCTTTATCCAAGCACCAGTGGAGCCCAACATCATGGCACATTTCCTCACAATATACTCACAATCAACCAGCACCTAGAAAGGAGAGAGTGTGAGGTCTATTGAGCACTGAAAATTTTTCCAATGAATCACAATTATGTGAACACCTGTGCTAACTAAGTTTGTGCTGATCTACTGTGAAAATTTGCAAAGTGCTCAACAGCCCTGAGAATTTCTCGTTTATTATCTCAGGTGGGGTGGTCTGCAACTGCACATTAGGTTGCAGTGTGAAGCATGTAAAGACATGCATTCAAGACCTCATCTAGGACCTTTTCATTCTACCTGCAGGGTACAGCTGTGTCTCTTAACAGACTAAAGGGCTGGTTCTGAATTTATGCACAGAACAGTTAAGGGCAAATACAGGAACCCTTTATCTGCAAGTGAAACATTCATGGAACATACCATGCATTTATTTACATTGCAGAATGAATTCACCATAGAATTGGTCTTGAGAAGTCCCTGACCATCAATGACATTTTATGCACATATAGAACTATTATATATTAAAAATGGGAAAAGCCCAAGATTCATCTAAGAGATGAATTTACCAATAAGCAACTTTTTTCACTAGCATTAACTTTCCCTATTAAATGACAAAGATATAATGAAATAAGTCTAGATCCCAGGAATTTATAAGTTGCTTTATTTTATAGTCACATGATTGATGAGAATTGGAAAATAATTTGTGAATGAAGTCATCAAAATAACTTGTTAAAGGCTAGATGTAAACAAGAAAATTTAGATCAGTGAATAAGCTGGATACAGGGTCTATTGTTGATTTCACAATGGAGGTTCTACATATGCTGGGGACAGTGGTTTTCTTTGAAAGTATTCTGTCTCAAGAACTATAAACTACTGTGTGGTCTCCAAATGTTAAAAAAATGTAAAGAATAGACTTTTTTGTGTAACTCTGTAGACATAACTGATATATTTGCAAAAAATTAGTGAAATATTACTTTAAAAATTGAGTTTAATAGGATATTAAAAGTACTTGAGGTTATAAATAATAGGTTAGGGACTACCTTTGCACTATGAATATTTGTTTCTAAAGTGATATGCTATATACTGAAAATGAATTGTAATTTGTAATATGTTCTAACTTGGATAAATGCCTATACGCAGTATCTAGTGCAGTTGTCATTGAAGAAAGAATTGTGTTATGAGATAATTGAGGAAATTAGGAAACTGAAATACCAGAGCTATTGAGCAGTTCCCAGACAAGAATGTCAGTGGTAGACACTGGGGAAAAGTTACTGCTTGTGTCATGGCTACATGCCAATGATTTTCCTCATAAAATGATCTTTTTTTCTGTGTCTGAGTCACTGATACCTTTATCTGAGAGAAGACTGTATGAGGTTAGGGTACATATGTGAGGTAGAAAGAAAAGCTTCAACAGTTTATATCATATACTTTCTTCTGGAGATTTACTTGATTTTTATGAGTATCAAGGTAGTACTAAGTACTGGCATACTCATTTAATATTTACAAAAATGGAGATATTTAGTTTTCCATTGTACAAGAAAAGAAAATTTAAACTAGACAAGTTTAATTAATCTGCAGTTAAAATTTGTTAAACTTGAACCCTTGACTAGTTGAAGTCAAAATTGATTGTAACTACTACACAATATTGCCTCCCAGTGGCTGGAATTAGGTAAACAACATTTAAGGGCCACTAGAGATAGGGAATTTTTTTTTAAATTTTTATTGTGACAAATGTGAATTACAAGTCTTTTACAGTTATATTTAAGGTACACATTGACAGTGAATTAGAGCTATTCCCACCATCATTGTTGTCCTCCCTCCACCCCTTTTCCCAGCATGCATCTCATACAGCCCCCTTTTGCCTCCTGGACTGCTAGTGTAATGGGTCCCCTTTATATAACTTGTTGTAGGTTGGGTAACTTGATTTTGTTGTCCTTGACTTTAGGTTTGGGACTCTTTGCTCCTGTTATCATCCACTGTTTTCCCCCGCAATTTATGTGGCAGAACAAGTTGATTTGAGTTCTATGGTTCTGTTGGGGGAAAAAAAGATAATAAAAAAAAAAAAAGGAAAGCTGGGAGGATTCTATTTTGGAGCTATCAATATCAATTTAAAAGAAGAGAGGTAAAAGAAAAGAAAAAAATCACCCAAACAAGCAATAAATAACAACTATACAACAACAACAAAGGAAAAAAAGAGGGGGGGGGGGAGAAAGGAGGGCTGGTGTGGCAAGATTGTGTGTGTGTGTGTGTGTGTGTGTGTGTGTGTGTGTGTGTATTTTGCATAGGCACAGTAATTATTGGGGAAATTGGAAAAGGTATTCCCTTTGTCTAAGAGATACAGGGTTTCTCTGTTCTTGAAGCATACTGTCATGGGAACAACTACAGGCTCCATTCATGCACATTATCGAACCCCAAGGTCTTTTTATGGTGTCAGGGAACGTTCTGCTCAGTTGTGGTTGACAAAATTAGTCCTCTGTAATTAGAGCTCTTGGTGTTTGCACATATCAGATGATGAAGTCTAGGATAGAGTCTTTCTTCATGTTCTAGAAGTTATGCTCTGTCATGGTTGTTGTAGTCAGTCTTCTGTAATTAGTGATCTTAATTTTTACACATATCTAAAGAGGAAACCTAGGAAGGGTCTTTCCGTGTGGTTCGGGCGGTGGCGCTAAAGGTAAGGTGCCTGCCATGCCTGCGCTAGCCTTGGACAGACCGCGGTTCGATCCCCGGTGTCCCATATGGTCCCCCAAGCCAGGAGCAACTTCTGAGCACATAGCCAGGAGTAACCCCTGAGCATTACCGGGTGTGGCCCAAAAATCAAAAAAAAAAAAAAGTTCTGCTCAGTCATAATTGTCAAAGTCAGAACTCTATAATTAGAGTTGAAGTTTTAGTTGAGGTAATAGTTGCGGTTTTCAAGAGAGGGAATTGTTATGTTTGTTTGCTTTTAAAAAAAAAACTAGCCTTAATTCTTAAATTCTAGCTCAATATCTTAAAAACATGAAGAAAAGCTATTGAGGTGTTGAATTTAACATATACAAATGTCTAGCTCAAGCGAACTTTGAATGACATTGTGTGCAAACAAACCTTTATTGCATGATTTAGGAGGCAAATGTTATGAATTAATTTGTAGTCAAATATAAAAGTGTTTGGTATTTATCTGAACCATAATCTATTCAAACAAATTACACCAAGAAAAGAGATTTTACAGTGTCAAAGTTTTAAACTTGTATTAAAATGTCCTTTATTTCCCACGACATATAAGATAAACTAAAGTGTGTTTTAAAAGTAAAATAACAACTAATGGGCTGGAGCAATAGTACAGCATATAGAGGACTTGATTTTTACTTGGGTTCACTCCCTGGCACTTTATATGTTCCCTCCAGTACTACTAAGAATAATTCTTAAGAACAGAGTGAAGAAGCTATAAGCAATGCAGTGTGTAGAGAGAAGACAATAACCACAAAAGAACTATAGAAAGAAAAAAATAAAGGATGTATTTTTGTATATTGCTGTGAGCTAAGAACTAGTTCTTCGAATAAGGCTTGTACTATTAAAGAACATTTTAGTTGCAAATTAGAGGAAAGATAAATTAATATGTATGTAAGGAGGATATTCTTTTTTTTGTTGTTTGGTGTTTTTTTTTCCTTTCATATATTTTGTTAGGTATCACCAGTCAAAACAAATTAGTCAAAACTGAAAAAACAAACCAAACCCTTACTGTGTAGATTTTATGTGCCAGAACTCTTCAAAGATATATATTTTATTATCACAACAGTTCTGTGTGTTAAGTCCAGCTTTTACAGTTATATTTCATTGATATGAATTATGTGGCCCAAGAGGTTATAGTGAATCATTAGTACAAAGTTATACAGAGAGTGTAGGTTATTATTTGAATACATATTTTTTGGTTTTTGAGACCATCTAACTAACAAAAACATGATATTGTCTGATGCTACCAGGAGTAGTACAAAATGCATGAGTTCCTTTATTCAGTTCCACATGCTTTCTCCCTGAATATTCTTTGTCTATTAGGCTTATTCCTAGTGATTCATGAACTACTTAACTATTAAAGGATATCGTTGCTGGAATCTTTAATGTCTACAGGTGTAATACTTGAATCCCTGAAAAACCTTAATTCTACTAACTCTATAATAATATTTTAAGAATGTTATTATGAGGTTGTGCTAATGTTTGAATTTTAAACTAACTTTTTTTAAATATAATTTTTATTTTAATCATAGTGGTTTACATATCGTTCACAGTAATATTCCAGGTACATGTTAACATTGAATCAGAGGAATTCCCATCACCGAACTGTCCTCCCTCCACCTCGTTCTCATCCTGCCTCTCCTATCCTCCTATCTCCACCCTCACCCCAGGGACTTTTAGATTGAGTGGCATATTCTTTAGCTGGTCACAGAAAGCCTTAGCCATAGGCAATGTCCTTAAGTAGATATTATTCATGCACATATCTCAAAGCCCTCTTCCCCTTCACACCCAGACATACACAGATTATTTTTCAATGCCTTCTTCTTAGTTTTTAATATACTCTCTTAGCATCTACCACACTCATTAATTTATATTCCCTCTCAATCTCCTATTAGTCTTTATTTGAAATAGAAAAATTACCAAATGTTTTATTTGATCCCCCAAATATTAAAACTGGCTCAAAAGACAGGTCAAACCCACTCAAAATATTTGTTCCTATTTTTGGATACAAGATATATGCCTTAGTGAACCCGTGTGAGGTTCAACAATCTACAACCCACACTTCCTAAAAAATCTGTTTTCTAGTCTCTTTTCTTATAAAATCATCTTGTGACTGTATATATAGGAAGATCACTTTGTGGGCAGAAGTTTGTAATTTACCAATCTGCAATGTGTTGCTAATAAAGCTTTTTGCTGAACAGTCACCATGTCTCTCAGTAGATTGTCCTCATAATGAACCAATATTTTTAGGTTAAAATACTAGGTTAGTGATTAATAACTCATTAGAACTTATCACTCTAAGGTTTCAATAGATTATAAAAGATTCATATATAATCATATTGATCTAATTTTATGAATATATGATGTAAAATTAACTGGAGTGATTAGGTGTTTTGAGTTATATAATACTTGATAAAAGGCCATGGGTAATGATAATAATGCTGCCTGAGTTTATTTTCTATTAAATGATGCTTCAATATGTAATTTTCACTCCTGCAATACTAGTTAATAGATACTAGTGCCCACTAGTCAACAACGTTTGCCTTTCTTAGATACTTGATAAAATTACAGAAATTTACATTTATAATTGTTTTAACCATTTAAATTAGTTTAAAATCTTTTAACTGGATAGAGTGTAATGAAGATAGAGTAGGACCTGCAACAGCTTGGATTGATAAAGCATGTCATACCAGATACAATCCAACTCAAAAGATGAGTTCTGCTATGGCAGAACCATTAGGATATATCACGTTAGTGCAGAATTTGGTCTTTAAGTAATAGTGAGCTACTCTCACGATATAGTACTATGTTCCTTTACTACCTATGAAATAAATACATAGCCTAATAATATTGATTTAATCTGAGTTTTATAACAATTTTATAAAATTATAACTTTTTATATAATTATAATTTTTATAACATTTTCTGAGTTTTTTATTTGCTTTTAAGAAAATGTTTTTTTATAGCTCTAGTCTCTAATTTGTGAGACAGAGAATAATTTCTCTTTCTTCACCCAATTCCTTAATTGAGAAGAGCAGATTTATATTCTCTATGCACTTATATGTATCATAGCTGGAAAATTAATTATTTTATAGAGAAATATAACTTATTAGAAAAGCTTGTTTTATTATATCTCTGATACTTTGTAATATTTTAGACTGTGTTTTAATCAACAAAAATATTGTATAAAAATTAAAACACCACAAACTGAAAAGTAAATGATTCCCCCTCATTCAGCCCTAATTTCATAAATAGGTATGTTCTCTTTTTGATGATGCAATATGTTATATTCATTTTTATAATAGAAGACTATATAGCATTTTAAATAAGTAAACCAATTTTACATGCATTGATATGGATGAATCTTGAAAACAAAACAGAGGAAAAAGGCAAGTAGCACAATATTTATGTAAATTTAAAAAATCACAGACTAATATATTATTAATGAAAACATACATATGCAGTGAACATAAACAAATATGAATGTAAAAGTCACAAACCACTTTTAGGACAATAGCTCTTTACCCATGAGAAGGAAGGAAGAAAAAGCTACATAACATTAGTCGAAGATACAAAGGAGTTTTCAACTCCTCCAGTAACATTTACTAAGAAACAAACAAGAAGCAAATATGCAAAACATTTTATGATTAATTAAATTGTATTGCACACTATAAATACATGAATATTTTTCTGTACATTCATGTATTCAAAATATTAATAATAATTATGAAAATGATAAAGGAGATTTCTAGTTCAATATGACATTGGCTAGTAAGTTTCAATTTATTATTTTTTTCTTTTTGGGTCACACCCAGGACAGTGCTCAGGGGTTACTCCTGGCTTTATGCCCAGAAACCTCTCCTGGCAGGCTCAGGGGACCATATGGGATGTGGGAATTCAAACCATCGTCTTTCTGCATGCCAGGCAAACGCCTTACCTCCATGTTACCTCTTCGGCCCCAATAAGTTTCAATATTATCTTTCACTTTTCACAAAGATTTTCAAGGAACTTGAAAGAAGTTCCTAAACCAAAATTCAAAATAGAGCCAAAAAACATACTAATTCTAGAATATGGGAAGAATTGAATTATAAGTCTAATGAATGAGAATGAAGAAAGCCTTGGCCAATTTTTAATTTGCATTTTGTGTGCAGTAGTAGAGAATGTAGGTGGAGATATCCCACACTCAATAAAGTTTTAAAACAAAATAATCTATGTTGGATGGAGAACATTGAGTAAAGCACAAGCTTTGCACACAGTCAACAAAGATTTGATGCCTGGCACCTCAGGTCCTCAAACACTACTAAGAGCGATGATGCATAAGCAGAATCAGTTGTAACCTCTGAGTATCACCAAATGTATCCCCCAAACAAAAACAAACACACAAACAAAAGATCAGTGTTCCTTGGCACAATATAGTAAAGAAAGAATATAGAAAAGAGAAAGCCATGATTCTACCGTGTAAAACTAGTCAGTTCTGCCTGTTTTCAATCCCAGTTCTACTGTGCTTCTAGTGTAAAAGGAAAGGAGAAATTCAATGACATATATTTAATTGTACAATGAAACTGTGTTTAGCCACTCCGGATTTTCATTTCAGTTCTACCTTAGACCTTAAACTCAAAAGTCACTTGGAAAAAAGTGTGTATATATACATTTGTATATATATATATATATATGGACATTTTCTTTTTCTACATGAAATGTTTTTCCTGAATCTCTTTATGGCCTATTCCTTTCTTAACTTGAGTTCCCTATAGAAACATTCAGTGTCTGGAGAATAAAAAGAGAAAGAAAGGGAAAGAGAAAAGAAGCTTAAAAAAATAAAACCTAAAGTCTGCCACAGCATTGTAAAAAAGAACTAAAATTACATTTTAATGCTTTAACTCTAAATCAAATGAATTGATTTGCATTGAGGGACATTCATGGATAAAACCAGAATTAAAAAACTGAATTTATGGATTTTATTTTTTTTTACTATTTATAATTTTGTTATGATTAGATCATATATTCCTTAAAAATAGTTTTAAAGGAAACTCTGGTCCACCTTTATGTCTAATGGCCCAGTTGGGAGTTGCTATAATAATCCTTTTGCTTTTATGTGGCCATCTGGAGGCCTATTAAGAGGAGTATCTAAAACAGACTCCCCAAGTGTGCTGAGTTTGTATGTTTTCACCAAGTCACCAAAACATGAGCATTTTCCTACTGCGGACAGAAGTGTCCCTGTACAGAGAGAGTGGGGTTGGGATGTGGGGCAGAATGAATGAAGAGACACAAAACCACAGACACAACTTGACCTTTTACTATTGCCTTTGTGCAGAAGTAGGAAGAATGGTGGCTGACTCTGATGCATATGCTTTTAAGGGTACAAAGATCTACAGTGAGGTTTCTTTACACCTCTGGGGCTCTATGAGAGATGGAAGAGGTTAGGGATTTTTGGAACTGGAAACACAGAATTTAATGAAGCATCATGTTTCAACTGGATAATATTCTGTTTTGATTTGTGTGAAAAGCAAACATGAAATATTGAAATAATATTTCAACTCTCTACTTTTGTGGCTCAAATGGATATACAGAGATAGAATACAGAATATTCTAGTCTTTCTGAACACTACACCTTTCATCAAACGGATAATCTAACAGAGTTTAGGACATAAGGTAGGTTGTGAAATTGAAATAGATAAAAATTGGCATTTGTCTTCAGCAGATTATTAAAATAGTCACAATAAGAAATTTGCTCATAAAGACAGAACCAAGTGAGCAGAGGCTGAATATCATTTGTCCAAAATAGAGTCTTTTCTCTATACTCATTAACCATCTTGCCCAGTAATGTGGCTGTATCCTATTAAACTTGATACATCAAAAATTAAAAAAAAAATTTAGTTGCTGTCTCAAACTGCAAAACTCAGATCTAGGACCAAATAAGATGCATTAATTGCTTTACTGCTTCACCACAAAGCCACTCTTAAAACATAATTCCTTAATGAAGTCCGTTAATTTGTTCATGGCAGTACACAAGCTGTTCAAAATGACACAGAATTGCACTCTGTTTTCTAACCCCTGCAGTTTCTTCTGTTAGTCACTCTGTCTTGTGTTGTTATCCCATGGATAGTAATTATTTTATAGTGGCTGTAATTAGGAGAGAATTAGGCTTGGTAAACAAAACCTGCCTTCTCCTGTTAATAGCTAAGGATAATAAATTTGGCTCTGACATTCACTATATTTGGACAAGGCTTGGCCTACTTCCAGTTTTCCCAATAAGAACTTTATTATATAATTATGCCTTGGAGGGGCTCATATTACAAGGTAATTTTTTTTGTAAAGACACATATTGCATGGCTTCCAGCCAGTAAATGATATACTGTAATATATGCCTCCAATAAATGTTTTAAACAAAATCTCTCTAAGCAATATCCTGCTACAGCTACACACTGCTCTTTGCTATGTATTATTTAAAGGATTTTTTTGGTTGAGTTTTTCATAATGTAAATGATTTCTTTTTGCTCACACTGTCAAATATTATGACAGGCCTCTTTAAAAGGGCCTAAATTATTTCTATCTGTAAGGGATATATTTGAATCTTTAACTTCTCACACCCCAGTTCTTGAAGGGGGTAATCATGAGAAGTTTCAAGATATAAAAGGCATTTAAGAATGTTCTATTCTTTTGCAAAGATTAGTTGTTATTTTACTCAAGTCATGTTATCATTGTTTAAGCAATTTTCTTTTAAAGTTTTAGCATGTGAAATAAAAGTATTGTGGCCCCTGCAAGCCTGAATATCGATGATTCATTTGCCTTTAGTTGAATCTTACTGATTTTCTCAGACTTGTTTAGATCAACGTTTATACATGACATCACAAAATTCTAAAGTGGAGAAAATACATTAAAGGCATGCTGAAAAATAAAACCATAAAATCACAACATCTATGTATTCATGCAAAAAGAAGAAGAATAAATTAACTTCAGAGCAAGGGGAAAAAAAGTATATCGCTCAATGATTTTTTTTTTTTGAGTGACCAAATTCATAAAAGATTTCACTTAAGGGAAATGAAAGAAAAGACATGTGGTGTTGTTTTCTTAGAAGCTAAAGTCAAATTTAGAGCAGCTCTGCATTTTTTAATATTAGGTATACAAAAAAAGAGTGATATTTTTAAAGGTCTTAGAAATTTTTACCCCAGACACCACTTAGTTTTATACAAGTTACATTTAAAATCCACCATACAGTAGAAATTCAAGACAACCTGTACATGCAAAATTCACTCCATTGACCTTCATCCAAAGGGGAAAAAAAGTTTATCTCTATCATTAGTAAAATAATGCAATTTATATTCACTGAAATTAGCTAAATATCTGTCTCAATCGCCACAATCCACATTGCATATATATCAGGGCTTCCTAATCACTCATAAAGGAGCCAAGTGGTTTTTCAGATGGTTGTTAACATTAGTTAGAGATCTCCAGTTTACTGATTTAGATTTTCAAAGGGCTCCTGCTGTGGACATTCATTTGAATTAGACACAGGCAAACTGTCTCCCTTCAAGAAAGATTCCATTCTCTTCCCTTGCTCTCTCTGTTGGCATTTCTGGAGACAATTAATGCCTGCATTTCTTCGTTTTCTATAGTATAACTTTCATATCCAACAAAAATTAATTGGAATTTCATTAGATAGCTTGTGGAGTTGGCAGTTTCATTGCCTTCTTTTCTTCCAATTTTCATCCTTCTGCTGACCAGAGCAGGGAGCCTAGAAATATTCTGCAACTATTCTCACTCTCAATGTTATAATATAAGTATGTAAAAAAATTCAATCTGAAGTTCAATCCTTGATATTTTCTTCTGTTTCTTTATTTATTTGTTGGAGGGGGAGGACTGAGACAATGGTGATCAGGTTTGAAGAAAAGAATACATGAAAGACCATTAGATAAGATAATGAGACAGAGTTTGGTCACATTGAAAATTAGTTTTTTAAGCACTGTCCAGGCTTGATATTTTCTTTAAGAAATAATCATTTTGGACCCAAGCGATAGCACAGTGATAGGGCGTTTGCCTTGCACATGGCAGACCTAGGATGAACCTCGGTTCTATCACCCGCTTCCCATATGGTCCCCCATAGCCAGGGGCAATTTTTGAACACATAGCCTGGAATATCCCCTGGGCATCACCAGGGGTGGCCCCCCCCCAAAAAAACAAAAACAAACAAAAAAAGAAATGATCATTTTAACTATTGCTTAGTTCCAGTAATAGCATTCAATGTCAATCATGTTAAACTGTCAAAAATGTATATTCTAAGCTAATGTGATTGCTAGATAAATTATTGATAATTCTGTTCAATTATATATTCATTGTAGGTTAACTATGGCCACTGAAATGTCATGAAACTCAGAAAAATTTCCAACAATACTTTTTTCTTCACTAGTTTAAGTACCTCAAAGCTCTTAATGCAAAATTCTCATTTGTCCATTGGTGATCCCAGAGGAAAGCCCTGAATCTGCATTAAATGTGGCTGTTCCTCCTCCCACTGCTTTTCTTCTGCGCTATGTGGAGGAACTATAATTATAAAATTAAGATGCACACTCGAAGTCATTTAGTAAATCAATGATGAAAGTTTTTCTAAGACCAAGGATTTAGCAGGCAATACGGATGTGTAATTCTTATCTCAGTTGATTCTTTCTTGAACATATTTAAAGTAAGCTGATGTAGGCTTTAATTTGGAAACAACATTACTTTTAGTCTTGCTTCAGTAACGTATTTTTATTTCTCATAGTAACAGTTATCACAACAATAGGACAAGAAAGTGGTGAAGTATTAAGAATTTTCCTGTGCTAAAATACTATATATAGTGAGAAAATGACTCTCAATGATCAAATAACATTGAATTGCAGGTGTCACTTTCTAGTCGGAAATGAAAAACCTACATATTATGTGTTATTTTTAATAATATAAATTATTCTATTAGAAGTACTACTGTACTTACAAAATGGCTAAAATAATCATTTGTGAGAGGGATATGCTATGAATTTTGAAGGCACATGCTATAAAATTACAGACATATTTCTCCATGATATTGAGAAAAATTACACAAACTGACAGCAAATATAGAGAGCAAAAATGACAAATAACTTTGAAGACATCTCATTAAATGCACCACATCAAACCTCCTACTTTTGTTCTAAAAGACTCTTTGATTTTCACTGCTTACTCCTGGCTCTGTGCTCATGGATCACTTCTAGAGGTGCTTATGGGATCATACTTGTGCAATGCCTGAAATAAAACGAGGGATAGCTGTCAGCTGAAGTTCAACATTATTCTAGAAACTGTCTTTCCATTTTGAGCATATACTTAAACTTGGAAGAAAAGAATTATAAATATGGACTTAACCAGTACTATCCTGTACACAGCATGCAAATATGTTGATCTTTTTTCTTCACCCCCCCTTTTATAATCAATTATGTCCTTGAAATTTTCTGTTTCCAAAATTTTCTTCTAATTTCAAACATATTATAGTACTATGGAAATGGGTCATTATTTGGCTACTCTATTAAGTTGTTTAAATCCATCCTCATAAATCAATCATTCTAGCTCCTTCATCAGAACTGCTTGGTTACACTCCTTCATTTTTTACATTGGTTTCTGGGCCACACCCAGTGGCATTCAGAGTTTATTTTTGACTCCACACACAGAAATCACTCCTGGCAGGCTTAGGGGGCCATAAGGGATGCTAGGGATTGAACTTGAGTAGGCTGAGTGCAAAGCAAATGATCTATTCACTGTGCTATTGCTTTGGCTCCACCCTTCCATCGTCTCACAATTGTCTCACAAATGTCTCACAATTTGGTAGGTACTAGTGCTCCAAAATGCAAAAAGTAGAAGCTTCTGTATTGAAAGCTTCAAATGTTGTATTATGCTGACTCTTTATTCTGCAAGGTGAATTCTCTATAGTAAGCACCCCCATCTTATATAAAGTTCAATAATACATAGTCTGGCTGGAAAAGACCAAAAAAGTCAGTCTGTATCAGAGCTGTTAACTTGGCTTCCACAGTTCCTCCCTGCTGCTCTCTAGTCCCACTTCAGCTGTATTTCACTCCATTAACTACAGCAATGGGTATTTGCTCTCAATAAATGTGTGTGGGTGTGCATGTGTGTTTGTATTTGAAAGGAGTTTATGCAGACAACTCCAAATAGCTCCAAAAGTGATTGCACAATTAAAGAGACTATTTCCCTGCTGTTGATAGTTATTTCTTAAAACATCATCTGTCAGCCTAGGCTACTGAGATTGATGTTCTGAATATATTTTTCTTTTTAAACCCTAAGGAAGTATCTTCTTTATGTCTCTGCCCTAACTTCATTACTCTTATCCATGATCTTTCTTATAGTCTGATTGTGAGATTAATTCTCAGAGGGCTATCAACATCCAGTGTGGATGTTAAAGAAACGAGTTCAGGTTCAGGTCTTGTAAGGTTCTGAACTCTCTGCGGACTGTTCCAAGCACTTTGAACTGGAGTTTTGAAATTTTCTAATAGCTAGTGAAAGTGGCAAAATAAGCTCAATCATGGACTTCCAGCTGTGGTGAGTTTAGTAAAAATCTGATCTGCTTAGATGGGGCAAAGGACAATTTAGGGTTTACCTGGGGAGGATTACTTTAGTCTCAGCATGTTTTACATTTTGCTGTGAAAAATAGTACTTTGGACAGTCTTTTTTTTTCTTCAAAGAAGTGGAGGGTTCCCTAGCATTGCTCATAGGGTACTGGGTCTACTCCCAATGAGAAATGATACTTGAGCAACATCAGATCACTTAATGTGTGAGCATGATGTGGTGCTTCTCAGACCCAGTGGGTCAAAGATCCACAAGTCCTTTTTCTATAAGTGCTTGAGGATCTTTGGGACTATATCCAGGGGTGCTCTAGGACCACAGTTTTCACTCTGAGATGTTATAATGTAAGGTATGCACTCCAATCTATTGAATGATCTTTCTTGTCCTATAGTTAGCAGTCTATCTTTCCATAAAATTTGGAGTTAGTATCCTTTATACTGACAAATATATGGCATAAGATGGATGTTAAAAATATGGTGTCCTGAGACTTCAGGAGTTTATCTTGAACAAAGCCATTCCAGGTTTGATCCCCTGCACTATATGGTTTTCTGAACATTTTCAGGAATGATTCTTGAGCACAGAGACAGGAATGAGTACTGAGCACAGAACCAGCACCTGAGCATTGCTCGGTGTGGCTAAGAATATAAAGAAAGAAAGGAAAAGAAAGAAAGAATAAAGCAAACAAATAAATAATGAGAAAAATATTGCTTCAGTATATTTATTTTCAGTACGAGTTGAGAACTAGAGAAAAGACCAATTTCTTTGTCAATTGTGTATCAGCAAAACAGAAGAGATCCAGTGCAGTGTCTTAATCTAACATTAACTAAGAATGTCACACAGGTTTTGTAATATGTGCCTGAAATTTTACTGTAGAGTGCTTAATAAGAAAAGAGGAGTGTTTGCTTCTGCAACACATATACTAAAATTGGAACAATACAGAGATTAGCATGGCCCCTGTGCAAGGACCACACTCAACAAAAAGAAAGGAAGAATGAAAGAAAGAATGAGAAAGAAAGACGAAAAAAGAAAGAAAGAATGAAAGAAAGAAAAAGAAAGAAAGAAGGAAGAACGAACAAACAAAAGAAAGACAGAAAGAAAGACAGAAAGAAAGGAAAATGAAAGAAAGAGAAAGAAAGAAAGAAGGAAGGAAGGAAAGAAGAAAATGAAAGAGAGAAAGAAAAAAAGAAAAAAGGAAGGAAGAGAAAGAAGAAAGAAGGAAGAATGTACAAAAGAAAGAAAGACAGAAAGAAAGAACGAACAAAAGAAAGAAAGAAAGAAAGAAAGAAAGAAAGAAAGAAAGAAAGAAAGAAAGAAAGAAAGAAAGAAAGAAAGAAAGAAAGAAAGAAAGAAAGAAAGAAAGAAAGAAAGAAAAAGAAAAAAGAAGGAAGAAAGAAAGAAGGAAGGAAGGAAGAAAGGAAGAAAGAAAAAGAAAGAAAGAAAGAAAGAAAAAGAAAAAAGAAAGAAAGAAAGGAAGAAAGAAAGAAAGAAAGAAAGAAAGAAAGAAAGAAAGAAAGAAAGAAAGAAAGAAAGAAAGAAAGAAAGAAAGAAAGAAAGAAAAAGAAAAAAGAAGGAAGGAAGGACGAAAGAAGGAAGGAAGGAAGAAAGAAAAAGAAAGAAAGAAAGAAAAAGAAAGAAAGAGAAAGAAAGAAAGAAAGAAGAAAGAAAGAAAGAAAGAAAGAAAGAAAGAAAGAAAGAAAGAAAGAAAAAGAAAGAAAGAAAGAAAGAAAGAAGAAAGAAAGAAAGAAAGAAAGAAAGAAAGAAAGAAAGAAAGAAAGAAAGAAAGAAAGAAAGAAAGAAAGAAAGAAAGAAAAAGAAAGAAAGAAAGAAAGAAAGAAAGAAGAAAGAAAGAAAGAAAGAAAGAAAGAAAGAAAGAAAGAAAGAAAGAAAGAAAGAAAGAAAGAAAGAAAGAAAGAAAGAAAGAAAGAAAGAAAGAAAGAAAGAAAGAAAGAAAGAAAGAAAGAAAAGAAAAAGGAACAGTGGATTGATCAACCTAAGATATTTTTTTTTAATGCATAATTTTTTTTTTATTTAAACACCTTGATTACATACATGATTGTGTTTGGGTTTCAGTCATAAAAGGAACACCACCCATCACCAGTGCAACATTCCCATCACCCAAGTCCCAAATCTCCCTCCTCCCCACCCAACCCCCGCCTGTACCCTAAACAGGCTCTATATTTCCCTCATACATTCTCAATATTAGGACAGTTCAAAATGTAGTTATTTCTCTAACTAAACTCATCACTCTTTGTGGTGAGCTTCCTGAGGTGAGCTGGAACTTCCAGCTCTTTTTTCTTTTGTGTCTGAAAATTATTATTACAAGGGTGACTTTCATTTTTCTTAAAACCCATAGATGAGTGAGACCATTCTGCGTTTTTCTCTCTCTCTCTGACTTATTTCACTCAGCATAATAGATTCCATGTACATCCATGTATAGGAAAATTTCATGACTTCATCTCTCCTGACAGCTGCATAATATTCCATTGTGTATATGTACCACAGTTTCTTTAGCCATTCGTCTGTTGAAGGGCATCTTGGTTGTTTCCAGAGTCTTGCTATGGTAAATAGAGCTGCAATGAATATAGGTGTAAGGAAGGGGATTTTGTATTGTATTTTGGTGTTCCTAGGGTATATTCCTAGGAGTGGTATAGCTGGATCGTATGGGAGCTCGATTTCCAGTTTTTGGAGGAATCTCCATATCACTTTCCATAAAGGTTGAACTAGACAGCATTCCCACCAGCAGTGGATAAGAGTTCCTTTCTCTCCACATCCCCGCCAACACTGTTTATTCTCATTCTTTGTGATGTGTGCCATTCTCTGGGGTGTGAGGTGGTATCTCATCGTTGTTTTGATTTGCATCTCCCTGATGATTAGTGATGTGGAACATTTTTTCATGTGTCTTTTGGCCATGCGTATTTCTTCTTTGTCAAAGTGTCTGTTCATTTCTTCTCCCCATTTTTTGATGGGGTTAGATGTTTTTTTCTTGTAAAGTTCTGTCAGTGCCTTGTATATTTTGGAGATTAGCCCCTTATCTGATGGGTATTGGGTGAATAGTTTCTCCCACTCAGTGGGTGGCTCTTGTATCCTGGGCACTATTTCCTTTGAGGTGCAGAAGCTTCTCAGCTTAATATATTCCCATCTGTTAATCTCTGCTTTCACTTGCTTGGAGAGTGCAGTTTCCTCCTTGAAGATGCCTGTAATGTCCTGTAGTGTTTTGCCTATGTGCTGTTCTATATATCTTATGGTTTTGGGGCTGATATCGAGGTCTTTAATCCATTTGGATTTTACCTTTGTACATGATGTTAGCTGGGGGTCTAAGTTTAATTTTTTGCAAGTGGCTATCCAATTGTGCCAACACCACTTGTTGAAGAGGCTTTCCCTGCTCCATTTAGGATTTCCTGCTCCTTTATCAAAAATTAGATGGTTGTATCTCTGGGGAACATTTTCTGAGTATTCAAGCCTATTCCACTGATCTGAGGACCTATCCTTATTCCAATACCATGCTGTTTTGATAACTGTTGCTTTGTAGTACAGTTTAAAGTTGGGAAAAGTAATTCCTCCCATATTCTTTTTCCCAATGATTGCTTTAGCTATTCGAGGGTGTTTATTGTTCCAAATGAATTTCAAAAGTGTCTGATCCACTTCTTTGAAGAATGTCATGGGTATCTTTAGAGGGATGGCATTAAATCTGTATAATGCCTTGGGGAGTATTGACATTTTGATGATGTTAATCCTGCCAATCCATGAGCAGGGTATGTGTTTCCATTTCCGTGTGTCCTCTCTTATTTCTTGGAGCAGAGTTTTATAGTTTTCTTTGTATAGGTCCTTCACATATTTAGTCAAGTTGATTCCAAGATATTTGAGTTTGTGTGGTACTATTGTGAATGGGGTTGTTTTCTTAATGTCCATTTCATCCTTATTACTATTGGTATATAGAAAGGCCATTGATTTTTGTGTGTTAATTTTGTAGCCTGCCACCTTGCTATATGAGTCTATTGTTTCTAGAAGCTTTTTGATAGAGTCTTTAGGGTTTTCTAAGTAGAGTATCATGTCATCTGCAAACAGTGAGAGCTTGACTTCTTCCTTTCCTATCTGGATTCCCTTGATATCCTTTTCTTGCCTAATCGCTATAGCTAGTACTTCCAGTGCTATGTTGAATAGGAGTGGTGAGAGAGGACAGCCTTGTCTTGTGCCAGAATTTAGAGGGAAGGCTTTCAGTTTTTCTCCATTGAGGATAATATTTGCCACTGGCTTGTGGTAGATGGCCTTCACTATATTGAGAAAGGTTCCCTCCATTCCCATCTTGCTGAGAGTTTTGATCAAGAATGGGTGTTGGACCTTATCAAATGCTTTCTCTGCATCTATTGATATGATCATGTGGTTTTTATTTTTCTTGTTATTGATGTTGTGTATTATGTTGATAGATTTACGGATGTTAAACCAGCCTTGCATTCCTGGGATGAAACCTACTTGATCGTAGTGGATGATCTTCTTAACGAGGCATTGAATCCTATTTGCCAGGATTTTGTTGAGGATCTTTGCATCTGCATTCATCAGTGATATTGGTCTGTAATTTTCTTTTTTGGTAGCGTCTCTGTCTGGTTTAGGTATCAAGGTGATGTTGGCTTCATAAAAGCTATTTGGAAGTGTTTCTGTTTGTTCAATTTCATGAAAGAGTCTTGCCAAGATTGGCAGTAGTTCCTCTTGGAAAGTTTGATAGAATTCATTAGTGAATCCATCTGGACCTGGGCTTTTGTTTTTCGGCAGACATTTGATTACTGTTTTAATTTCATCAATGGTGATGGGGGTGTTTAGATATGCTACATCCTCTTCCTTCAACCGTGGAAGATTATAAGAGTCCAAGAATTTATCCATTTCTTCCAGGTTCTCATTTTTAGTGGCGTAGAGTTTTTCAAAGTAGTTTCTGATTACCCTTTGAATCTCTGTCATATCAGTAGTGATCTCTCCTTTTTCTTTCCTGATACGAGTTATCAAGTTTCTCTCTCTCTCTTTCTTTGTTAGGTTTGCCAGTGGTCTATCAATCTTGTTTATTTTTTCAAAGAACCAACTTCTGCTTTCGTTGATCTTTCGGATTGTTTTTTGAGTTTCCACTTCGTTGATTTCTGCTCTCAGCTTTGTTATTTCCTTCTGTCTTCCTATTCTTGGGTCCTTTTGTTGAGCATTTTCTAGTTCTATTAGCTGTGTCATTAAGCTACTCAGGTAAGCTCCTTCTTCCTTCCTGATGTGTGCTTGCAAAGCTATAAATTTTCCTCTCAGTACTGCTTTTGCTGTGTCCCATAAGTTCTGAGAGTTTGTGTCTTTATTGTCATTTGTTTCCAGGAACCTTTTTATTTCCTCCTTGATTTCATCTCGGACCCACTGGTTATTGAGCATGAGGCTGTTTAACTTCCAGGTGTTAAAGTGTTTCTTCTGAGTCCCTTTGGAGTTCACAAATAATTTCAGAGCCTTGTGGTCAGTGAAGGTAGTCTGCAAAATTTCTATCCTCTTGATCTTATGGAGGTATGTTTTATGTGCCAGCATGTAATCTATCCTGGAGAATGTCCCATGTACATTGGAGAAGAATGTGTATCCAGGTTTCTGGGGATGGAGTGTCCTATATATATCCACTAGGCCTCTTTCTTCCATTTCTCTCCTCAGGTCTTGTATATTCTTGTTGGGTTTCAGTCTGGTTGACCTGTCCAGTGTTGACAAAGCCGTGTTAAGGTCCCCCACAATTATTGTGTTGTTGTTGATATTATTTTTCAGATTTGTCAACAGTTGTATTAAATATTTTGCTGGCCCCTCATTCGGTGCATATATGTTTAGGAGAGTGAATTCTTCCTGCTCTACGTACCCCTTGATTAATATAAAATGTCCGTCTTTGTCCCTTACAACCTTCCTGAGTATAAAGTTTGCATTATCTGATATTAGTATGGCCACTCCAGCTTTTTTATGGGTGTTGTTTGCTTGGATAACTTTTCTCCAGCCTTTTATTTTGAGTCTATGTTTGTTCTGACTATTCAGGTGCGTTTCTTGTAGGCAGCAGAAGGTTGGATTGAGTTTTTTGATCCATTTAGCCACTCTGTGTCTCTTAACTGGTGCATTTAGTCCATTGACGTTGAGAGAAAGAATTGTCCTGGGATTTAACGCCATCTTTATTTCAAAATTTGGTGTGTCTTTTGGGTAGTCTTGTCTTAGATTAGGTCTTTCAGTTTTTCTCTTAAGACTGGTTTTGTGTCTGTGAAGTTTCTGAGCTGTTTTTTGTCTGTGAAACCATGTATTCTTCCATCAAACCGGAAAGTGAGTTTTGCTGGGTATAGTATTCTGGGTGAAGCATTCATTTCATTCAGTCTTGTCACAATATCCCACCACTGCTTTCTGGCATTGAGCGTTTCTGGTGACAGGTCTGCTGTAAATCTCAGGGAAGCTTGCTTGAACATGATTTCCCCTTTTAATCTTGCTGTTTTCAGAATTCTGTCTCTATCTGTGGGATTTGTCATTGTGACTAGGATGTGTCTTGGGGTGGTTTTTCTGGGGTCTCTTTTGGTTGGTACTCTTCGGGCATGCAGGATTTGATCACATATATTCTTTAGCTCTGGAAGTTTCTCTTTAATGATGTTCTTGACCATTGATTCTTCCTGGAAATTTTCTTCCTGGGTCTCTGGGACTCCAATGATTCTTAAGTTGTTTCTGTTGATCTTATCATAGACTTCTATTTTCGTCTGTTCCCATTCTTTGACTAATTTTTCCATTGTCTGCTCATTTGCTTTAAGTTTTTTGTCCAATCTCTCCTGCTGTATGGAATTGTTATGTATCTCATCTTCCACAGCACCAAGTCTATTCTCAGCTTCTGATACCCTGTCCCAGAGCTTATCCATTTTGTCATTCACTTCGTTTACTGACTTTTTCAGTCCTGTTAGTTGACATGTTATTTCAGTTTGGAGTTTTGTCATTTCTGCCTTCATATTTTCTTGGTTCTTATTAGTGTTCTGTTCAACTCGATCCATGGTTTCTTGGAGTCTGTTGAGCACCTTCCATATTGCTAGTCTAAAGTCCTTATCTGAGAGGTTGATTAGTTGTTCAGTCATTATCTGGTCCTCAGAATTGTCATCTTCATTCTCTATGTCTGATGCTGGCCTGCGTTGTTTCCCCATTGTCACACTTGTATTGTGGGTTTTTCTACGTGTTGTGGTGGTATTCATTGTCTATATGATGTAGGCAGCACACTCCTCTGGCTCCTCCCTTTCTGGATGGGCTGACTTGCCTCTAAGGGAGGGGAGTCCTCCGTGGATGAAGCCTCACACTGGGTCAAATCTTAGGCCCGAGCATGCAACAGAGAAGACAGTCCAGAGAGAAATGTTTGCTTCTGTGATATAGCGCCGTTCTTAGTGTGATTTTTCCTTCTTGTTGCAATGGAGTTCTTTCCTTCGCTACGCGGCCGTGCTCCTCTGAGCCTCTTTTTGCCCCACTCGCAAGAGTTTCACGCAAGAGGACAGTAGACAGACATAGACAGGTCACACTCACAGTCTTTCACAGCTGAGCCCCACTGGGCCGGTGTACTTTCGCGGATTTTCCCCGCCTGGTGTCACACACAGGGAGCCAGCTTTTGCAAAGGTTAGCCGGTTTTTATGCTCTGAAGTCCCTCCCTGAAAATGGCGTCTGGGTGAGCGAGGTTTCTGGAGGCTCTTTTTGCCCCACTCGCAAGAGTTTCACGCAAGAGGACAGTAGACAGACATAGACAGGTCACACTCACAGTCTTTCACAGCTGAGCCCCACTGGGCCGGTGTACTTTCGCGGATTTTCCCCCCAGGGGCAATTTCTAAGCACTTAGCCAGGAGTAACCTGGGTTCAGTCTCCAGAATCCCATGAGAGCATCCAAGCAGTCAGTAGTGATTCCTTAGTTTAGAGTCAGGAATAACTTCTGAGCATCACTGTGTGTGTCCTTTCTTCCTCGGCTATATAGGGATCCTAAAGGTGAAAAGTCTGGTCTGGTGCAGAGCAGACCCTGACAACTTTGCTGAACGAGCAAACCAATGCCAAGTCCTAAGATATTTTTTTTAAGAAGTAACTTTAGGGCTGCAGCAATAGCACTGCGGTAGAGAGTTTGCCTTGTACATGGCCATCCCAGGACAGACCTAGGTTCAATCTCCGGCATCCCATGTGGTCTAGCGAGCCTGCCAGAAGTGATATCTGAGCAAAGAGAGAGGAGTAATTCTTGAGAGCTGCTGGGTGTGGCCCCAAAAGCAAACAAACAAAAAAAGTAACTTTGACCATCAACGTTGTCTCTCTTTAGCAGTTCCTATGACAACTTTCATAGGTAAATAGTACACTTTTCAAAATGAATTTTGTTATTAAAAACTCTCAGCAACAATTTAGATTAAGAAGTAAAAAATATTTCAAAAGGATGAGCAAAAGCTTTACATCAGGAAATTTAAGATAAATCCTAAAACTAGACAGTTCTTGACTACCATGTAGTCTGATTCAAAGCACAAAGATTAAGCTAGGCTACAAACATCATCTAGTAGGGTCTAAAAATAAAAATATAAGAAACAATTTAGTTTTTTATACTAAGATTTAACTGGTCATTAATAACTTACAGGTTTAATAAGAAAATGTAAAAGTTCCATCAGTGCAGGCAAGAAGTATCATCAAGTCAAAAGGATGGAACAGAAATGAGAATAATTTTAAGTTTTTGTTTTGTTTAGGTTTGTTTTACTTACAACTTACACAAATCAAGGTTTATTGATCTTGAAGTGTAAAAAAAGCACCTCCATGTTCTTTCAAGGACCTCAGTGGTTTGGGGTTTTGGTTTTTACTTTTTTATTTTAGATAATTTGTTTGTTTACCATACCTGACTAGCATGGGTCATTTCTGGCGTGTTTGGTCTTGATCACTTGGAGTTCCATATGTCGAACCCTGATCAGCATTGTGTAAAGCAAGCATCTTATGTCCTGTGCTATCATTCTGGTCCAAAGCTCAGTTAATTTTTCATAAAATTTGAGGGTTATTAAAAATCAGAAGATTTTATTTATTTTTCCTCATTGTGAAAACCATACCTTTTATATCAGATAGTTTTCTTTATCCTTCAGGAAAAAAAGAAACATGTTCCTAGATCATTTCATTGGCCTACCTTGTGTCTCTTTCCACAGATGTTCAATATAACGGAAATTTACAAAAGTAGGAGAGAATTGATTTAGTGACATTAATGAGGCATGTTGGGAGATCCATAGGTCCTCCTTTCAGGTCTCTCACTGAAATATGATTCTGTCCTCCTAGAACAAATTCTCCAATTTTAAGTTCTCTCTAGAGCCTTCCAGTAGTCCCACTTCCTGCTCCTTTAACTTAAATCCATTGGAGATTTATTTCTGTTACCTTCAATCTAACAATATATTACAAGCACCTCATCAGAGGCAATACTTAAGCCTTGTCCCACCCAAGTGATTTCTAAATTTGGCTACATGAAAATTTATGTTGGGTAAAACATTTTCTTTTTCTAAATAACTACTTCAGGTATTCTAATGACTTTTTTAAATTTTTCTATTGTGGTTAAAGTGAATTACAATTATTTCACAGTAATATTTGATGCACATAGTGACAATGAATAAAGGACATTCCCACCACCAGTGTTGTCCTCCCTCCACCCCAATTCCCAGCACACATCCCACATCTCTCTCTTTTACCCCATAACGCTTGTTCAGCTGTAACCCCTTGTACAGCTTGTTGTAGACTGGGTATGGATTCTGTTGTCGTTGACTTTGGATTTGGTATTCATGTCTGATCAGTTTTTATTTTCACCAAATGAACAGTCAACCGTCTGGTCTTGGTACTATATAGGGATAAAAAAAAAAGGCGAACAAAGAAAGAAAAACTAGGAGAAGTCTGTCTAGGTGTTATAGATACCCATTTAGAAGAAGTAAGGAAAAAAGAAGAAAAAGGTAGCAAAACAAAACTAAACAAAAATAATGAGAGTGTAACAACAAAATTACAAAAGAATAAAGAGTAAACCAAAAGCCAAAAAACCATCAGCTAAGGAAAGAAAAAAGAGGAAAAAAAGCAGACCAGCAACTTCTTAAAAAAAGGATTATGTTTCTTCTTCTTCTTCTTCTTCTTCTTCTTCTTCTTCTTCTTCTTCTTCTTCTTCTTCTTCTTCTTCTTCTTCTTCTTCTTCTTCTTCTTCTTCCATAGGCATGGTAAATATTGGGGAAATTATAACAGTAATTTCCTTGGCTAAGAGATACAGGGTTTCCCCGACCTTGAAGCATACTGCCATGGAAACATCTACAGGCTCCATGCTTACTCAGTTACACACCTCAAGGTCTTTTTATGGTGCCAGGAAATGCTGTTTATGAGGCTGACTTATTTTTGGTAATAAACAGACTAGGAGGTATTATTATAGAGGTATTAAATACATAAAGAAAGTATATGCTTCCCCATTGAGTCTTTTGAGGTATTCTTGAGGTAGGTGGAGTCCAAGGGCATTTTTTCATCACACTTGTGTCTTGTTGAGCTTGAAAAATTATTTGTGACCATGAGGGAAGTATCTTTGGACTGGGGATCTCCTGGGGCTGAGTCAGTGGCATGCAACAGTCCATGATTAGAGGGTAAGAAGAAGGGCTATGAAGCATGAATCAACAGGTGTGTTGGTTGTATTTTCTTGCCAAGTCATGTGAAGTGGGGTTGGGAGAGTACCTTTCAGTTTGGGATCTTGGTGGTGGTTTATTGGAGCAGGAGGTTGGTCCCAGTTCCTCCTGGACTAATAACTGAGGGTAAAAAGAGATAAATAAGAAAGAATAATGGATTAGGATTGGAAAATGAGAGGCTAGAAGAATTTCTGAAGAAAGGAAGAAGGGTAAGATATAAGAGGGGCTATATACAATTTAGGCATGGCTTGTTTACAATTTAGGTTTGGCAATCAGAGAGGAGTCCACTGTCTACACACTCATGCCCACATAAAGACAGACATTAGTGTTCTATTCTTAGGTTGTTGTTGGTGGCCTGACCCTCATACGCTGGATCTGAGCTCTTACGATATGATTGAGTTAGGAAAGGTAAATAATTGGTTAAGATATGACTTAGAAGAGAAAGAAGGGGAAAAAAAGAGTATAGAGAAAAGAAGAATAAGTAAATACAGTAAAACTAAGTTAGAGAAAATTGGGCCAGTGTTTCGGTATTGGAGGGTTTCCCACTTACGAGGCTCTTCATCACTAATGGGGGTGGTCTTTGCTAGATAAAGGTTTCAGGATTATATAGTGGCTGTAGCTTTTTAGGATAAGCACAGTTTTTACATCTAGAGTACTAAGCAATGTGGTGTTGAGGACTATAGAATGTGGTAACTCTATGTAATATTGATTACTGCATCTTAAGTATTAAGGTATCTTTTGTAAGGAAAAACTGACAGCGATAGGTTTTTTTTTTTTTTGCAATGAATTGAATTGATGAAGAAGAGTAAAGGACAGGTAGAAGAAAGTAGAGGGAAGAAAAAAAGGAAGGAAAGAAAGAAAGGAAGAAAAGAAAGAAAGAAAGAAAGAAAGAAAGAAAGAAAGAAAGAAAGAAAGAAAGAAAGAAAGAAAGAAAGAAAGAAAGAAAGAAAGAAAGAAAGAAAGAAAGAAAGAAAGAAAGAAAGAAAGAAAGAAAGAAAGAAAAATTAAGAAAGAAGAAAGAGAAAAAGAAAAAATTAAGAAAAAAGAAAGAAAAAGAAAGAAAAAATTAAGAAAGAAGAAAGAAGAAAGAAAAAATTAAGAAAGAAGAAAGAAAGAAAGAAAGAAAGAAAGAAAGAAGAAAGAAAGAAAGAAAGAAAGAAAGAAAGAAAGAAAGAAAGAAAGAAAGAAGGAAGGAAGGAAGGAAGGAAGGAAGGAAGGAAGGAAGGAAGGAAGGAAGGAAGGAAGGAAGGAAGGAAGGAGGAAGGAAGGAAGGAAGGAAGGAAGGGAGGGAGGAAGGAAGGGAAGGAGGAATGAAGGAAGGAAGGAAGGAAGGAAGGAAGGAAGGAAGGAAGGAAGTAGTGATTTGCTAAAATGTATTCAATGAGTGGGACCTGAAGCATAAGACTGTGATGCGACATTGACAGTTCCAATGGTCTGAATGATCATATTATTTAGGTCCTAACTGAAGACATAAACAAAAGGAAGTGATTTAATTAGAGTATTTTATCAAGATATTGACATAATGGGCACTTTATATAGCATCCTGTATGATTGACAACCAAGTTTTAAAATTAGGGTGTCCACCCTTTGCTTCCAAGGCCCCCTGTGGACAAAGAAGCTGAAGTGTTATTTTATGCTTGATAAAATTAAGGCATTAAAGCATATTGTTAGTAATCACTACTGCGGGAGACCAGGCTTCCAATCATATTCTGCACCTAGTTCTGTGGAAAAAATACATTAGGACATTATTATAGGCCTTTGTGGTTAGATGTTGAATGCTTACCTGTTCACTCAAAACTGTTGCTTCCATCATTGCTGGATTCCTTAGGTTATAGTGGGTATTCACATTTTAGTGTTGCCACTCTTCTACTTTATTTGAACATTCACCACTTTATATGTTGGCACCATAAACAGTACTTGGAAATTTTACCCTTTTGACCCTTGTATTTGTTCATGGATTACTATATGTAAATGTTGTATATGTTCTGAATACCTCAAAGAAGTGCTATTACTCTATATTTATCCTTCGTCTGACTTACTTTGTTTAACATAATATTTTGGAGATCCATCCATGTTGCTGCAAAATCCATGATTGTATCATTTCTAACTGCTATGCAGTATTCCATTGTGTATAAATACCACATCTTCATGATCCATTCACCTATTGTAGGGCATCGAGGTTGGTTCCAGTTCTTGGCTATTGTGCTGAGAGCTGCTATGCATTGTGGAGTGCATACATACTTTGGGATGAATATTCTTCCATCTTTGGGGTAGATACCCAGGAGTGCAACTGCTGAATCATATGACAGCTCAATTCTGAGTTTACTAAGCACCCTCATACTTATTTCCATAGAGGTTGGACCAGTCAGCATTTCCTTTCCTACCACATCCTCATCAACAGAGATTGGACCCATTATTTTTGATGTGTGCCATCCTCACTGGTGTTAGGTGGTACCTCATTTTTGTCTTAATTTGGATTTCTCTAATGATGAGTGGTGGTGAATATGTTTTCATGTGTTTCTTTGCCATCTGTTGGTTTCCTTGTAAAAGTGTCTATTATTTCTTCTCCCCATTTTTCTATGGCTTTATTGGGTTTTGTGGGCTCACCTTTCTAAGTGCATTGTATATCCTAGAATCAACTTTTTATCTGATGTGTCCAGTGTGAAATTTTTTTCCATTCTTTAGCTTTTTTAGTTTTAGCCAGTGTTTCTTTCACCATACAGATACTCTTTAGTTTCATGTAGTCCCATTTGTTTACATTTGATGCTATTACTCTTGCAATTGGCATTCCATCATCAAAGACTTTTTTGAGATATAAGTCTTGTAGTGTTCTATCTATATTTACCTCAATGAATTTTATAAATTTGGGTCTTATTTCTAGGTCTTTAATTCATTTTGAGTTGATTATTGTGTAAGATGTGAGATATAGATCAATCTTTTGTTTCTTACAGGTCGTTATCCAGTTGTTCCAACACCATTTGTTGAAGAGACTGTCTGTTCCAATTTAGATACTTGGATCCTTTGTCAAATATCAGTTGTCCATATATTTGTGGGTATATCTCTGGATATTCTGTTCTAACCCAATGGTCTGATAATCTGTCTTCATTCCTGTATCATGCTGTTTTCATGACTGTGGCTTTATAATAAAGCTTCAGGTTAGGTAAAGAAATGCCACCCAGTTTCTTGTTTTTCAGTATGGATTTGACTAACCTAGGGATTTTTTTGTGGTTCCAGATAAACTTTATAATTTATTTTTCTAGTTCCTTAAAAAAATTGATGTCTAAATTTGGACAGGGATTGCATGGAATCTGAATAGTAATTTAGATAAGATAGACATTTGATTATGTTGATTCTTCCTACCATGAGCAGGGGATGTCCTTCCATTTCCTTAGGACCTCTTCAATTTCTTTCTGGAGAGTTTTGAAGTGTTCATGGTATAGGTATTTCACTTTTCTTGTCAGGTTGATTCCTAGGGACTTGATATTTTTAGATACCATTTTATTTATTTTTTTTTGTTTTGCTTTTTGGGCCACACCCGGCGGTGCTCAGGGGTTACTCCTGGCTGTCTGCTCAGAAATAGCTCCTGGCAGGCATGGGGGACCATATGGGACACAACCAACCACCTTTGGTCCTGGATCGGCTGCTTGCAAGGCAAACGCCGCTGTGCTATCTCTCCGGGCCCTAGATACCATTTTAAATGGGATCGACTCTTTAATGTCTTTCTCTTCTACTTCGTTATTTGTATAGAGAAATGCAATTGCCTTTTGTGTATTGATTTTGTAGTCAGCCACTTTACTGTATTGGATTATTGTTTCTAGGAATTTTACTGTGGACTCTTTAGGGTTTTCTATGTATATCACCTGTAAAAAGAAATAGTTAGACTTTATCTTTCCCTGTCTGGATTCCTTGAATTCCCTTATCTTGTCTGATAATTATTGCTAGTACTTCTAAAACTATGTTGAATAAGAGTGGAGAAAGTGGGCAGCCTTGCCTTGTTCCTGACCTTAGTGAAAATGTTTTTAGTGTTTTGCTATTAAGGATAATATTGGAGGGATTGATATGGGGCTGGAGAGATAGCATGAAGGTAAGGCATTTGCCTTGCATGCAGAAGGTCAGTGGTTCAAATCCCAGCATCCCAGATGGTCCCCTGAGCCTGCCAGGAATGATTTCTGAGTGTAGAGCCAGGAGTAACCCTGAGCGCTGCGGGGTGTGACCCAAAAACCAAAAAAAACAAAAACAAAACAAGAAAAAAAGGATAATGTTAGTTATGGGCTTTTCATAGATAGCTGTAACTATCTTCAGGAAGGTTCCTTCTAACCCTATTTTGCTGAGTGTTTTCAGCAGGAATAGGTGTTAGATTTTGTCAAATGACTTCTCTGTGTTGATTGATATGATCATGTGGTTTTTGTCTTTCTTCTTATTGATGTGATGCATGATGCCGAATCATTTGCATATGTTGAGCCATCCTTGCATCCCTGGTATGAAACCCACTTGGTCATAGTGTATAATTTTTTTATATATTGTTGGATTCGGTTTGCTAAGATTTTGTTGAAGATTTTTGCATCTATGTTCTTTATGTTCGGTCTGTAGTTTTCTTCTTGTCTTTGCTGACTTTGAGAATGAGTGTGATATTTGCCTGATAAAAGGAGTTAGGAAGGATTCCTGTCTTTATATTATTTTGGAAGAGCCTGAGGATCAGTGGTTGCAATTTTTCTTGAAATGTTTGATAAAATTCACCTGTAAAACCATCTGGACCTGGACTCTGTTCTTGGGGAGTTTCTTAATTATTGTTTCAACTTCCTCAGATGTGATTGGACTATTTAGGCTTTCTATATCTTCCTTATTTAGTCTCAGAATATGATACTTTTCCAGAAATGTGTTCGCTTCTTCTGGGTTCTCTAGTTTCACTGAGTATGAGTTCATAGTATGTCCTCATGATATCTTGGATTTCTTGGAGTTCTGTTGTAATCTCTCCCCTTTCATTTGTTATCCTATTTATTTGAATATTTCCCCACCCCCCTTTTTTCATGAGTTTTGCCAGCGGTTTGTCTATCTTGTTTATGCTTTCAAAAAACCAATTCTTGGTCTCATTGACTTTTTAGTATTGTTTTTTTTGTTTATATGTTGTTTATTTCTGCCCTGGTATTTATTGTTTTTTTTCTTTTGTCCATGTTTGGGTTTCTTTGTTGTTGTTTTTCCAGCTCCTTAAGGTGTCCTTGTAAACTGTTGATTTTTTTCTTTTCCTCTCTCCTGGCATAGGCCTGTATTGCTATGAGTTTCCCTCTAATTACTACTTTTGTGTGTCCCAAAGATTTTGACAATTTGTCTCTTCATTGTCATTCATCTCAAGGAATCTTTTTATTTCTTCCTTGATTTTCTTTTTGATCTAGCTGTTGTTGAGTAGCATGTTGTTTAATCTCGAGATGTTGGATTTTCTCCACAGTTTCTTTTTACAATCCATCTTGATCTCTGTGCATAATGGTCTGATGGGGTGCTTAAAATAATCCTTATGTTTGTGACTTTGTACAAGTTAGATTTATATCCTAAGGAGTTTTCTATTCTAGAGAGATCAACATGCACTGGAGAAGAATGTATATTCTGCTTTCTTGGGATGGAGAGCCTTGTATAGGTCCGTTAGGGCCATTTCTCCTAATTTCTCATTTAGGGCTTTTATGTCTTTGCTAGGTTTCTGCCTGGTGGATCTGTCTAGTGGTGATAGTGAAATATTGAAAGCTCCTACTAGTATCACATTTCCTTCCATATATTTCTCTAGATTTGTGAGCAAATGTCTTACATAATTTGCTGGCTCTACAGTCGGTGCATAGATATTGATCAGGGTTAGTTCTTTTTGGTCTAATGTTTTCCTGATCAGTAAGTAGTCTCTAAGCATTTTATTGAGTTTGAATGCAATTGGGTCTGATATAAGAATAGCTGTCCTGGCTTTTTGTTTTGTTTTGTTTTCCATTGGCTTGAATAATCAATTTCTATTCTTTAATTCTAAGCCTGTGCCTGTTCTGTTCTTTTAGTGTGTTTCTTGGAGGCAGCAGATATTTGGTTTTTGTTTTCTAATCCATGCCTCTACTCTGTGTCTTTTAATAGGGGAATTTAGCCCATTGACATTTAAGATTACTGCCAGAGAGGGTTGTTGTGCTATTTATTGAGTAGAGTGGTTGTTGTTACAATTGATTGTTTGGATTGTGTAGAACATCTTTGAGAAGTTCATTTAGAGGTGGTTTGGTTAGTGTGTATCCTTTTGTCTAAGAGTGATTTTAGTTTTCCTTCCCTTATGAATGAGAGTTTTGCTGGGTAGTTTACCCTAGGTTGGAAGTTTCTTTCATTCAGTAGTTTAAATATGTCACTCCATTGTCTTCTTGCTTGAATTGTTTCAAATGGAGGTCTGGCTTGATTCTTATGTCCCTTCCTTTGTATTTGAGGGTTTTTCTCTCCCTTATTCATTTAAATAATTTATCTCTTTTTTTTTTTTGCCAGTTGGATTATTTTATGTCTTGATGTTCATCTGTTAGTGTCTATTTTATTGGGGTCTCTTTTTGCAGCCTGGATTATTATGAGTTTTCTTTCCAGAGGTGGGAAAATTCTCTGCTATTATTTCCCTCACTACTTTTTCTTCTCCTTTCCCTTTTTCCTCCCCTTTTGGTATTTTTACAATTCGTAATTTATTTCTTTTATCCTTGTTCATTAGGTACCTAACTTTTTCCTCCAATGTTTTGTCTCTTGCTTTCTTTTTTTTTTTTTTTTTTTTTTGGTTTTTGGGCCACACCCGGCATTGCTCAGGGGTTACTCCTGGCTGTCTGCTCAGAAATAGCTCCTGGCAGGCACGGGGGACCATATGGGACACCGGAATTCGAACCAACCACCTTTGGTCCTGGATCGGCTGCTTGCAAGGCAAACACCGCTGTGCCATCTCTCCGGGCCCCGTCTCTTGCTTTCTTATTGACTTCTTTGTCATTGTTGTTTTGTAGTTTTTCCTCAAGTTCCTCAATGCATTCTTCTAACTGTGTAATTATACTATTATGGCTTATTAACATGTATTTATTCCCCCTAATTCCAATTGTATGGATTCTTTTATCTTCTGTAAACGTTCTTCTTATAGTTGGTTGAATTGTTCGTCTATAGATTTTTTTATCTATGGATTTCTTAAGCTCACAGGCTAGTGATTTCTTGATTTCCCTTGCTAGGGCATTCATTGCTGCTTTTAGGTCTTCATCTATTGGGCTCATGCATTTTAGTGGACTTGGAAATTTGATAGGATTTCTCTCCATTTCCCCAGTTGCTAGTGTCTTCCTTAGTTTACCCATTTTTCTTTGCATCTGGTGGTTTTGATTGTTGAATTTTCTGGTTGTTTAATAAAGTGGACTGCTGTACTGATTGTATTAGAGGTGCAGGAAGGTATATTCAATTTAAAGTTTATTTTTCCTTAGCCAGATGGCTTGTCTAAGTAAGATTGGCATATTACAAACTGCTTCAGCATTTTTCTAACCTGTTTTATGGAGTGTGGGATTATCTGAGGAAACTGAGTGTTCGGTCTGAGATGACTGGACCTATGTGTTGTAAGTTAGACTATCTCGTGCATTCACACAGATCGTGGTCCTGGGGAGGGGATCTGGCAGTCTCAACCCTGCCCAAAGGTCCCAGGTCAAGATGCATGCTATTCCTAGTCCAGCAGAGGGAGTGGGAGGTCTCAAACCTGCTTAATCAATGGGCTGCGAAAGTGGTCCTGAGAGGGGGGAAGGGCAGTTCCAGACTAGCGGAGGGTCCAGGCACCCAGGTCCTCACACTCACCTGGCCAGTGGAAGAGGTCCTTAGGGGGAGGAGTGGTTCCAGACCAGCGGAGGGTCGGTCTGCACACTCACCTCGCTGGTGGAAGGGGTCTAGGTAAAATATTTTTAAAAGTAAACAAGAGATGATTCAAAACTCAGCCATATTCCTTGACAAGTCACTTATTTTAAGTTAATTTTGATTTTCCTGTCTGTTTAAAAGCATGTGAAAATGTCCCTTGAAATGTCAATAGGATTGTCATTGAAAGTAGCAGCTCTGCAATAAACATTTTGTAATAGTCCTCAGTCTCATGTGATATTTAGAGAGTACCAGAGAATAGGATATAGGATATAAAAAATTATATACCTAACCTATGCTTAATTTTTGCCTGTCTCTATCCTCACAGTTTTTGGTGGCATGAGGTAGCTAATAAATAATGACTATGACTGGAGCACCCCATCAATGATGGTCAGACAGTTGACAGGTGGTTCAAAGCAAGTTCATAGTGCACCAGGCCTACATGAGTCATTTCAGTAGTGCTGGGAGCCTCCAAGACCACAAAGAGTCTTTGGTCAGTGGCCTCCAGCTGATTCATGGGAAATGATTTGGTATTGGGAAATATACCTGGAATGGGCATACATAAGGAATGTTCCCTAAGGGCTGAAATATTTCCCAGGGCCTCTTTTAATCATTGCCATATATGTGTTGCAGTGGTAAGTGGGTAAGTAGTCATGGGACCTCTCATAACTAGACCCAGTGGTGCTGGTGAATCATGTGCTGCTAGGGATCAAAACCAAACCCTTATACTTATAAGCCATGTGTTACCGAGTCATGATAATAACTACAATTGTTTCATTCTGCTGTATATACTACTAATAGTAATAGTATTACTATTGATGTTTGTTGAAACCATTGAAAACTAGAGTTGTAGAGTCTATTTCCCAAAATAATTGTGTCTGTAAAAATCCATTTTATTGGAAATATTAACTACAGCATTTTCTTTTTCAATATTGATTTTAAAGCTCCAAAGATTATACACATTTCAAAACACATTTTATTCCTAAATATCTGCCATATTGACCTTTTTTGAGGGGACACACCCTGTGATGCTCAGGGATTACTTCTGGCTATGTGCTCAGAAATTGCTCCTGGTTTGGTGGATTATAATGGGACCCTGGGGGATGAAACTGTGGTCACTTGGGGGACCATATGGGCAAACGCCTTACCAACTGCACCACTGCTTCTGCCCTCATATTAACCTTTTTGTCCTTCATAAAACCTGAGTTCATTCCAGTCTCTGAGCGTTAATATTTGCTGTTCCATTGCCACATGCTCTTCCTCCATCTTGTTGGATAACTTATTGCTTTTCTTTTGCTAGGTGCAGTTAAAATAGCATCTTTTAAATAACTAGTCTTTTTCTTTCACATTTTATACTTTCTTTTCTTCATTACACTTACCTCTATATTAATCCACTTTGATTATATGTTCATCTATATAGTGTATCCTTTATAACCTTATTATTACTCCATAATGTAATAATTATATATTTTTAATGGGATGCCAGCATTGTAGGTACTCAATAAAACTTCTAAATTAAATAATGGATGATGAGGATAATGCTGGAGAATGTTCAGTTCTGGGCAACTTATCAATAACTTGAGGCTATAAGAATAATTTTTATCATAATTTTCTCATATGCTAAAACAGATCATTTCTACTTTGTACCTAAAAGGATAATTCAGCAGAAGGTGCCAGGGAACTGACCAATCCTTGAGGAAAATAAATATGAGTTTGCTAATGAGTGATATCTGCCCTGGTACCAGGCAGATAGAGCAGAAGGTGAATCTGCTGGTGTATTGAAGAGAAAATATGGGTCTGTGGCTTGATAAAAAACAATCTTTGTCCTCTTCACAATTCCTGTGGGTTTCATTCACTCGGAAGGCGGAATAGGCACATTCAATTGAAAGTACTAGATTCAGTGAGACAAGCACAGACACAAGTGGCAACCACATGTTTCTCCTTAGTGATGGTCCTGGCCGGTGACCAATTTCAGAAAATTGTTATATAGGTTGGAAACTTGAAAGGCTAGAGCAGCAGAGCAGCAGATATCTTTTTGTGTGTGTTTTTCATAACAAATAATAGGACATTGTGTAGAAGCACAAGGGAGAATGATGCCAAGCAGGGCCCTTGCAAATAAAACCAAGAATCCCCTAAGATACTGAAGTTAACAAAGGAAAAATGCAGGGCTTATGAATGCAACTTGTGTCCGAATCTTGCCTCTGTTACATAAGGGGATGCCTTCACTTTGCTATTGCTGTCCCTGAGCAGAGGTGAGAGGAATGTTGGTAATAATAAAGACAGTCCCTGATGATGGCAAGTCTAATTACAGGAGGTAAAAAAAAATGCACAATGAAAGAAAGAGTTTGGTTTTCCCTAGATGTCATTTTATTACCAGCCTGACACGGCAACTTTAAGGGTCATTTCTTTACAGTCACTAAAATACCAAAACAGTCTGAAAAACAGCTCAGAGGCTATAGCCAAAGCCCCTGATGCTTCATTTCTGAAAGCATTTTCCCAAAATGGCAGCTTTTAAAAATTGCTTTTCCCCTTTTAATTAAAGAAACAATTTTGTTCCTCTGGATACTAGTGTCTGTAAATAGTCAACAGGATAAAATGAGGAGATAGGATGGAAGGATAAAGGTGAAGAAATAAATAGGAAAGTTGAAAGAAAAGAGCAAGAGTAATATCTTAAATATATAAATAAAAAACGTACAACAACACATTTTCTGGAAATTAGGAAAATATTTTTTTAATTATAAAATATAACAAAAATGTTTTTTAAATCTACCCTTTTAAAAATCTACCTTTTTTGTTTGTTAAACTGTGCTTAGTGCTTACTACTGGTTCTGGACTCTAAGATCACTCTTGTGGCTTGGTGAACAATATGGGTTGTTGGAAATTCAATCCTGGTCAGCCACATACAAGGCAAATTTGTTACCTATCGTATTATCACTCCAGGAGATAATAATACCTTCTACAAAAAAGAGATCTCTCATTTTGTTATTAAATATGTTAAAAAGAAAATGTCAGTAGGCATATATTGCAAAATCGTGCTATTTTCTTTCAGCGTATTTTAGGAAGAAATATAGCTATCTAAGTTATAAATTAGTGCATTGAAAGATGAGTTCTATTTTTAAATTTTAATAAAGGCATGACTTACCTTTGATTAATCTGAATCTGTGAGAATGCACTGTCACACTGAAATGTGTAAAAAGCAGTAAGACTACATTTTTTTTTTTTTTTTTTTTGGTTTTTGGGCCACACCCGGTAACACTCAGGGGTTACTCCTGGCTATGTGCTCAGAAGTTGCTCCTGGCTTGGGGGACCATATGGGACACCGGGGGATCAAACCGCGGTCCGTCCAAGGCTAGCGCAGGCAAGGCAGGCACCTTACCTTTAGCGCCACTGCCCAGCCCCCAGTAAGACTACTTTTTAAGCAAGTAAGTTTATAAATATAAATAAATTAAGGGAAAATGTCCATTATATAATCAATTATAAAGTAAATTTATACATATGTAACCTTTATAATTCCAGTTCTTCTTTTCAAAAATTTGACATACAACTACTGAGAAAACTTAGAATGCAAAGAGTCAATAGTATAAATCTTTGTCTTTATTGTAAACATGTATTTTTACACATAAAATGCCACTTATGATCTGATATTATATTTATAAGCAGTTAAATTATATAATTAAATAAACAATTCATCCACAAGTTCATTAAACCATGCTTCTTTGTAAAATATAGGGAAAAGTTAAAATATTATGGCCATTTTCTGTAATAGGCATATTAAACTGCCTTAGAAAGTTGTCAATGGAAAAATGGTACCACTATCAGAAGAGACGAATCTTTCTTTAAGTACTAAAGAAAGTAATTCCTAAATTTAATTCATCTCTCTTGCTGATATTTCATTGATTTATTGGAAATTAACCTATTCTAATAAGCTCTTTGTTTTGTTTTGTTTTGTTTTGGGGGACCACACCTTGTGATGATCAGGGGTTACTCCTGGCTATAAGCTCAGAAATCATTCCTGGCTCAGGGTACCATATGGGACACCAGATATCGAACCAAGGTCCATCGTGGATCAGCTGCTTGCAAAGCTGTGCTATCGCTCTGGCCCCATATTCTAATAAGCTCTTATGTATAGAGCCGATATATTTTGATGTATAAAATTTGATTTTATAAATTCTACATGTAAAGCTATTACTAGCTGATCTATCATACAAATATAGTTTCTTGAGAAGAAGAATAGTGTATGTTGTATTTACTTCTATATCTGAATATTTTCATTAAGTTCCCAATTAGCAATTGAATAAAATTATTATTGATGATGAAATGGTGCTAATATGGCTTTTTTAAATCACCGAATTACTCAACTTGTAAATTGGATAAAGAGAAAGCTTTCTGAATATTTCCCAGATCTAGTAGACAGAGATATGACAGGAACATTTAAAAATATTACTAAATGATCTTAGAAAGATGGAACCTAAATTCTTTACCTAATTTATGAATACCTTTTGTCACTCTCATGTAACGACTATATATATATATATATATATATATATATATATATATATATATATATATATGCATGTATAGATAGACTTCTAATGACTACAGTGCTCTGGGCTCATTCCTGGCTCTGCTCAGAGATTACTTTTTGTGGGCTATGGTACAATACATGAATCAAAGCTCTGTTAGTTAGTTCTATGCAAGGCAAGTGCCCTACCCACTGTAGTATCTGGTTGACACTTAAAATTGTTCTATTCTTAACTTTTATCTTTTGGAACCAGGGAGGAAGTGTTTGGGCCACACCTACTAGTGTGGCTCTGTGTTTGGGAATGCTCGTGTTGGTGTTGGAAACTTTATGAAATAACAAAGATTGAACTTATTTACCACCTGCAAGTTAAGCTCTTAAACACTACTACTGTCTCTTCTGCTTATAGGTCTAATCTTAAATCTATTAGTAACCATCAGTATTATTGCCTCATTGATGATTACCTCTTTTCAGATATAGCATTCAACTAGAGAGTATCATTAATGATGTTGATGAAACAAAACCAATGTCAACCATACTTGAGTGAGATTTTAGGCACGAAAAGAAAGAATTGTATATAATTAATTAACAATATTTTGTTTTGATTGTTTTGTAGTTATTTTTGGAATCTACTTATATCTTGTGAAATGTTTGAATGATAAGATTGCCTGTTATTTTACTGAATTGACTCGGAGTAAGTTTATATATAGTTGGAGGATGGGAACTTGTTATTACAAAATTTAGAGGATAGGAGTTTAGGTTAGTTCTGCCCTTCTGGAAAAGGTAAGAGAAGTATAGACGGTGGAACCAGTGTTGAATTTTCAATAAAATCCCTGTACGATTTATCTATCCAGACTTCATCCTAAGGCAATTCTGCATTTTACTGCACCTAATCTATATTTAAAACAAAAGCATAATCATATATGCAGCCTTTATTAAATTATTTCAAAAGTTCTAGTATCAAAGCTTGAGTGGATTTTTGAAATTTCTTGAAATTTTATTTAGTTACAAGTTCAAGAACAAGAGTAATCTAGGGATCATCATAGTGCAATTCATGCTTTCAACCAAGGCAGTGTGAAGGATGCTTAAACCTTTTTTGTTCTGAAATTTGATTTTATTGCCAGGTGGTTAGTGTTAGATTATATTAAAGTATTTACAATTAGGAGTGATATAATAATTATCTATAATTTAATATTCTAAAACCATGCGTTTAACATTGATTTTGTTATATTATTTTATTGTGTGTTTCAGGGTGTGCATTGTATAAATCAAAAAGTTAGTTTACTATATTAAATTTATTTACCACTGAAATTATAATTCTACCATTTACTGTAAAATTACCCCTTTATTCAATTTATTGGCTCCCCTTTTCCTTTCCTTATGATAAGAATAAATTGATCATGCAGTGTTTTTGTTTGTTTGTTTTGTTTTTTTGGATCATACCCAGTGATGCTGAGAGATTAAACTGAGGTCCCTCCTAGGTCAGCTGTGTGCAAGTGCCCTACCACTGCGCCACCTCTCCAACCCCATTTTTGGGCCACACTCGGCCTTTCTTAGAGGTTACTCTTTGATCTAGGCTCAGAAATTACTCTGGGCAGCTCTGGGAATCATATGGGATGCTGGGGATTGAATCTGGGTTCACCGTGTCTAAGGCAAACACAGTACCACTGTGTTATCACTCCAGTCCCTGATCATGCAATTTTAAAGCTGATTTTGTTTTTATATAACTGCTTTATCAATATATTACTTAGTAGTGAGTTTTGTTTGGTGTTTGTTTTTCTCTGAGTGGCATGATTTAATATACATAATATCCTCTAGGTCCATCTGTGTTTCAAATTGTAGCATTTTCCCCTCAAAAGAATGAGTAATTTTCCATTTTGTGTATATTACACATTTTTAAAATTTAATTATCTGCTAAGGGATGCTTGCTTGCTTCCAACTCTTGGATTGTTCAAGTAGTATTTCAGTAAACCTTAGGCTGCACTATCTCTTCTTCCATCTACCTCTTCTCTTCTAGTCATTTTATATTCTTTGGGCAAATAGAAGAAGAAAATAACTAAATTGTATGTAATTTTAATTTTTAAGTTTTGAGGAATCTCCCTTTCACCAATTGCTCATCCATTATAACTATAAGATGCTCAGCATTTCTCATGATCATAATTAAGAACTAGGTATTATTGCTTGATATTTAATTTTAAATGTAAATTTCAAATGTTTTTTTGATAAATTCTTATTGCTTTCTTTTAATTTTTATTTTTTGTTTCCTAAGAATAAGTATTACATTGGATTCTTATAATTGGGCATATCAGAGTATGATATCAAGTTGCTCGTAACCTTTTGGTAAAAACATAGCCATTGACAGGCCAAGTAACAGACAAACATGTGAATGACTATAATTTGTGTTTATTTAATGTTATAAAAAACAGTGGGCACTTTAATGTTGTGTAGTTACAGTTATGTTGTACATAAAACCCATAAATACACTATTAAAACTTAAACTGTAATACTGCCATATAAAAAAGAAATTAAAAATGTATTCATTAATCTTATTATATAATGTTACCTAAACTACAATTTTTTAAAACTATTTATAACTCTAACATATTTTCATTATTTGAAAATTTATCCCAAACATGAATGGTCACATCACTTTAGTTTTAAAGATTACATTAACAAAATTCTTCTATTTCTGGCAAATGTACTATAGTCATAACAAAGCAAAATTATTATAGTGAGTTGGGATTGTTTTGGGTTACATCAGGCACTTTCTAATCTAAATGTACTATATTATATGGTGCATCATTGGAGTAAATTCTTTTTGGGACGTTTTCCTCAAAATCCAAACATGCCACCATGTTACTCTGGCCTGATTTTTATTTTAGAGAATTGATATTTTATGTCCTTTTAATTAATTTTGAATGTTTGTTAATATATTTTATAGAGATATTCCTCTGTTACAATGCATGTATCTACCTGTACATAATCAGCATTCATTTAATAAAAGTATGCCCTTTAATATATAGCAGCCTTTTATTTTTTAATATATCCTACTCAAAAATCTGCACTACCAAAAGGAAATAAAATGTCTTCAGAGTAAAAATGTATCTCAAATATAAAAGTCAAAATCCTTTTTCAAAGAAAGTGCTTTGCCTTTGTTTTGTGATATTCTTTTTCCTTGTTTAGTTTAATTCAGTTTAATTTCCTTTGTTCAGTTAAATTCAGTAGCTAATTTTTTTCGAAATATGTCGAATGTCTAATTTACACTTTGTTTATAGAAATATAATTGGGGCTGGAGAGATAGCATGGAGGTAAGGCGTTTGCCTCTCATGCAAGAGGTCATCGGTTCGAATCCCAGCGTCCCATATGGTCCCCCGTGCCTGCCAGGAGCAATTTCTGAGCATGGAGCCAGGAGTAACCCCTGAGCACTGCCGGGTGTGACCCAAAAACCACAAAAAAAAAAAAAAAAAAAAAAAAAAAGAAATATAATTAACTATGCAAATGTTTTTCATTTATACTGATTTCATTTATAAACATCAGTTTTTAAACATATCTAAAATTCATCAAAGTTATATATTGTGGATTATATATATTTATGTTTTATTTCTGAATATATGTAAATGAACATATATAATTGTGTTTGATGTATAAAAAGCTAAGGAAAGATCTATAGAAACTGTCTTAATTTTTTTCATCAGTTAGGTAAAGGCAGCATCTATATGCAAAATTATATAAGTCAAATTTTTCTTGATTGGTCAAGTAAAGTATTTTCCACAAAAATAAGGTATTTAGTTGCCTTAGTTGAATTACTTTTGTTATATAGACAGAGATATTGCCTTAGTGTTCCCTCTACTAAGTACACTTCCTATTGAGATGACGTCAAAAACTTTGTAGAGTAGACAGACCCATAAATCTACCTAGTTTCTCACTGAGATGAAGATCTCCAAACTCAAATTTTGTACAGGTCATAAGCAGTGCAATGAATCACATAATCCAAAGGCATTTTGACCTGACTACAAATTATTTTCATGTTTTTTAGATATAACAGACTTTATAAAGAGACTTTACCCCTTTGTCTATAATCTCTGGGATATAATACATGGACATCATCTGATCCATGTAGCATGTACATTGGATTGTCAGTTGGCATATTTTTCTGGAGTACAATAAATCCACCTTTGTTTGACTACATTCAGATTTCAAGAGTAGTTTAAAGTGCCTATTGATTGCCAAGCATTTCAATAGGCATGCTGAGAGTATAAATTGTCATTGTCTCTTTAGTAGTAAATTGAAAACAACAGAAAAAGAAAAGCAAACTTCCATTTAGAAATTATCTTTTCTCTATTAGAAATGGCTCTTAAGGATTCTTTCTCAGCATACTACTCTAACATACTTTGTTGAGTGACACTGTTTAACTCTTACTATACAGAGCACATATTTTTTAAAGCTATCAATTTCCTTTTTTAAATAAAATTAAGCATATTTTTTTAATGCATAATTTTTTTTTATTTAAACACCTTGATTACATACATGATTGTGTTTGGGTTTCAGTCATAAAAGGAACACCACCCATCACCAGTGCAACATTCCCATCACCCAAGTCCCAAATCTCCCTCCTCCCCACCCAACCCCCGCCTGTACCCTAAACAGGCTCTACATTTCCCTCATACATTCTCAATATTAGGACAGTTCAAAATGTAGTTATTTCTCTAACTAAACTCATCACTCTTTGTGGTGAGCTTCCTGAGGTGAGCTGGAACTTCCAGCTCTTTTCTCTTTTGTGTCTGAAAATTATTATTACCAGGGTGTCTTTCATTTTTCTTAAAACCCATAGATGAGTGAGACCATTCTGCGTTTTTCTCTCTCTCTCTGACTTATTTCACTCAGCATAATAGATTCCATGTACATCCATGTATAGGAAAATTTCATGACTTCATCTCTCCTGACAGCTGCATAATATTCCATTGTGTATATGTACCACAGTTTCTTTAGCCATTCCTCTGTTGAAGGGCATCTTGGTTGTTTCCAGAGTCTTGCTATGGTAAATAGAGCTGCAATGAATATAGGTGTAAGGAAGGGGTTTTTGTATTGTATTTTTGTGTTCCTAGGGTATATTCCTAGGAGTGGTATAGCTGGATCGTATGGGAGCTCGATTTCCAGTTTTTGGAGGAATCTCCATATCGCTTTCCATAAAGGTTGAACTAGACAGCATTCCCACCAGCAGTGGATAAGAGTTCCTTTCTCTCCACATCCCCGCCAACACTGTTTATTCTCATTCTTTGTGATGTGTGCCATTCTCTGGGGTGTGAGGTGGTATCTCATCGTTGTTTTGATTTGCATCTCCCTGATGATTAGTGATGTGGAACATTTTTTCATGTGTCTTTTGGCCATGCGTATTTCTTCTTTGTCAAAGTGTCTGTTCATTTCTTCTCCCCATTTTTTGATGGGGTTAGATGTTTTTTTCTTGTAAAGTTCTGTCAGTGCCTTGTATATTTTGGAGATTAGCCCCTTATCTGATGGGTATTGGGTGAATAGTTTCTCCCACTCAGTGGGTGGCTCTTGTATCCTGGGCACTATTTCCTTTGAGGTGCAGAAGCTTCTCAGCTTAATATATTCCCATCTGTTAATCTCTGCTTTCACTTGCTTGGAGAGTGCAGTTTCCTCCTTGAAGATGCCTGTAATGTCCTGTAGTGTTTTGCCTATGTGCTGTTCTATATATCTTATGGTTTTGGGGCTGATATCGAGGTCTTTAATCCATTTGGATTTTACCTTTGTACATGATGTTAGCTGGGGGTCTAAGTTTAATTTTTTGCAAGTGGCTATCCAATTGTGCCAACACCACTTGTTGAAGAGGCTTTCCCTGCTCCATTTAGGATTTCCTGCTCTGCTCCAAGAAATAAGAGAGGACACACGGAAATGGAAACACATACCCTGCTCATGGATTGGCAGGATTAACATCATCAAAATGTCAATACTCCCCAAGGCATTATACAGATTTAATGCCATCCCTCTAAAGATACCCATGACATTCTTCAAAGAAGTGGATCAGACACTTTTGAAATTCATTTGGAACAATAAACACCCTCGAATAGCTAAAGCAATCATTGGGAAAAAGAATATGGGAGGAATTACTTTTCCCAACTTTAAACTGTACTACAAAGCAACAGTTATCAAAACAGCATGGTATTGGAATAAAGATAGGTCCTCAGATCAGTGGAATAGGCTTGAATACTCAGAAAATGTTCCCCAGAGATACAACCATCTAAAATTAAGCATATTTAAGGAGAGAGGCAGATTTGGCACTGTGGGTCTATAAGCTTAATGCCAAAAAGTGAACTACCAATTCAAACCAAAATAAACCACTAAAAGAAAAATTCCTGACCAAAATAAACCACTAAAAAATAATTCCTGTGGGGCCGGGCGGTGGCGCTGGAGGTAAGGTGCCTGCCTTACCTGCGCTAGCCTAGGAGACGGACCGCGGTTCGATCCCCCGGCGTCCCATATGGTCCCCCAAGCCAGGAGCGACCTCTGAGCGCATAGCCAGGAGTAACCCCTGAGCGTTACCGGGTGTGGCCCAAAAACCAAAAAAAAAAAATAATAATAATAATTCCTGTTAAAATAGCAGTTATAACTGAACTCTGTAGATATAGAACTAGTTTCTGGATGTTTTCTCCTAACATAGACATGACAAAAACTTCTAAAAGGTATGGGGACTATCAAATGAATGTGATATTACAATCAGGCTATCAAATCCTTCCCAAAGAGTTTTGAAATATCAAGGTTCAATTATAGCTGTATTTTATTTTATTGTTAATGTACAAATGGGGACACAATGTCATTTTCCCACCACTTTCTTTCCATTTATGTACTTTAAATGCACTTTAAAGCAGAGAATCCTTAAGTGAAATATCTAGATTTACAGACTTACTCAAGTAATTATTTACAAAACTGTAAAATAAAGTACAAAATGGATAGTGGAAGAATATTCTAATATTTTTTTTCTCTGAAGAATTCTTATTTATTTTCAAATAAATCAATTAATGGGTTATAGGAAATTTTAGAAAGGAAATAGTTTATTTGAGTAGTTTTTTTGAAGAGATCCAAAGAGGAAGAAAAAATATCCTGTTCTTTTCTCTGAGGTGAATGCCCTCTGGCATGTTTGCAACTCAAATGCAGTGTGCAAAACTAAGTATAATTGGGTTCTAATTCTGCTTGAGCCATTAGCTAGCTAGGTCACCTTCTGTAAATTCTTAAACATGTCTGGGCTTTAGATTTTATTTGAAATCAAAAAGACTCCATATAGTTTCCAGTTGGGCTCCAGTGAGGTCAAGGGCACATTTTTCAGAAGGGTTACCGAGTACTAGACAGGATACCCTGAATCCTACTTTCATCAAAACAATCCTGCTTCTCCAAGAACCATTTGTCTTGCCTTCCAAATAAGATTTTGCTTGGCAAGGATGTTGATACTAAAAACAATTAAAGTAGCTTTGGACTGCATGATATCTTCCTCCTAAAGTTTATGATCCTCTCTTTAGTCACAAGTTTCTTTAATCACTTTGTTCTAACAGCTACTGAGCAATTCATTTTTCTTCCTTTGTGGATAAAATTAAACTGAGTAGGTGGGTTTCCCTTAAGACAAGATCCAGATTTGACTTGCTCAGGAAGTCATAAAAACTGTCCCATTCTTGAAAAGGAATCATTAAGTGTAGTATGATAGCTTTAGATGTTTTATAGTGATTTATTTTAGTCTACATAAGTAATTTTTTTGGTATATCAGCCCCCACTATGTCAAGTTGTACTCTCAAACTTTTGCAAAATAGATGTCACTTAGGCGTATATTCTAGCACTCATTGTGATGCATAACATTTGTGTAGGCTTTTGCACATAGCCGTAAAGATATATTTATTGCCTTAAATTCTATTAACCATTTTCCCACTATCCATGACAATTTTCCTTTTTAGTTCCATTTTCCTTCAAATATTTAAACCATATATGATGATAATGTTATAATTACAATAATTGTTATAACTTGTTGGATGTTATTTGAATTGACCATCCTCCTCTTTAATGAATGTATGATTCTTTTGTTTTAAGTTTAAATATTTTTAAATCATTTCATTACACTGTCCTGTTACCTTCTGATTATAGTATACCCTTAATCCCTCCATAGTTCTCGAACCCCTTCCTCATAGGATTTAATGTTCACATGCAAGATACTCACATGAATATTCACTTGTCTAGGTAGGTGATACCTCAGACCAGAACTCTTATTTTTTGTGGTTGTATGTATCATCAACATTTATAACACCTTAGATTCATCTTTCTCCAGCTGAATTGAACTTTTATATTCCTCAGCCTTATGCACTTTCCCTATCACCTAATCATAAAAATATATCAGTGACATTGAAGTTTTCTATGCCCATTATCACAAAAATATTTTTAGATCTCCTTCTATTGCTAATTACATATATATATATTCTTCGACTCTAATTAGAAAATTAATAAATATATTAGAATCACAAGTTCAGTGAAAACTCCTTATCTGCTAGTTCTATGTCTCACTTTTCTGTAGGTCCTTGGTAGTAGGACAACATTTAGAAACTGTTGCTTTAAAATTCATAATTGATTGGTTATTTTTTTCACCTGCTTTTCCTACATAGTCACCAAGCTTCACTTTTTCACCTCTAATCTCTGATGCATTTATTTTTAAATTCATTGTCCAGCCAAGATAGATATAGATAAATAGAAAGATATATTGATAGATAGAGAGATAGATAGATAGGGAGATAGATAGATACGTAGGGAGGCAGAGAGATAAATAGAGATAAATTAGATAGAGAAAAAGAGAGGTCTCTATCCTACCCTTTTGGACAATTTAGTAAAATAAGTGTTGCAGGATTTCTAATTATTATAGCCATTTATAGACATCATATTGTAATTTATTCTTAGAAGATGCTCTTCAGTAAAACATGACTGTCATTCTTTAAGAAACCCATGTAAATACAAAAATATTTTCAGTGGAAATGTGGAACATTTCTCTTCCTGTGCAAATCTACGTTGGAACAAGAAAACTACCACAAATATGTTTTCCTATTATTGTGTAGAAAGAGAGTATTTCTAACCATCTGTAATCTTAGGCAAAGGCAATGAAATTTTATCACTAACTCAAGCTGATTAGAATTTATCCTTGAATAATATAAAACAGGGTTGAACTCTTGATCTAACTTGGGGCCCAGCCCACAAAATAGGACAGAGCCTGGGTTGGCTGCTTGCAGGGCAAACACCGCTGTGCTATCTCTCTGGCCATAGAAAGACATGTATAAGCAGGCCAAGGATAAGTGATGAGGGGTGAGTGTGTGCACTAACTAGGGCACAACTTTTAAGAAATAATTTTAAAAAGTAATTTATTCACTTATATTTAAGAGTGAACATCTTATTTATTAAGACCTGAACACTAATACAGGTCTTAGTGACTCTAATATAAGCAACCAGAGCAGTAGTGCTAAGCAGTAAGGCATCTGCCTTGCATGTGCTAGCCTAGGACAAACCAGGGTTTGATCCCCCAGCATCCCATTTGGTCCCCAAAGCCATAAGCAATTTCTGAGCGCATAGCCAGGAGTAACCCTTGAGCGTCACTGGGTGTGGCCTAAAAACCAACCAATCAACCAACCAACCAAACAAACAAACAAAAAACCCACTTTCTATGAATGGACAGATTTTAACTCGGTATGTGAGTTATTATTATTATTATTTATATTATACTATATATTTTTGTTTTTCTATTAGATAATGTATAATTAAGTCCCTGATCATGAAAAGACAGTTCTGGACACTGTGTACTGTGTATGTAATAATACTTGACAATGAATTTTTGAGCCAGTAAAGCTAGGTTATAAGACAATTTTAAAAAAATACTATGTCTTGAAGTCCTGAAATGATATTCACTGGGCATGACCCAAATAGGGAATGAAGAACATGAATGAAAACTGTTTCCTTAGCAACAAGAAAAATGTTTCCTTTGAAATGAGGAAGCAACATACACTATTCTCCTATATAGTTTTCTACCATTTGAGTAGACTAAATAGTAAGTAGTAAGATCACATTTTAATATTTATTTAAATATTTTCTGATAATCTATCACATGCAAAGTGTATCTCTATTAAATATTAAATAGGGATCCATTTACTTATCATGATTTATCAACAATACTAAATGTGTACTTAGTAATATAAGGTCTCAGCGCTGACTGCATGTAATCATTATCTTAGCCAGTTTTAGAACAAAAATGTTTGGGCTCCAATAAAACTTGATTTACTTATGTTTACATATCCAGTATTAGGACTTGTTAAAATATTTTCAACCACCCCCGGGGAATCTGAATTTCTAGAATTAAGAACCATAGCCTTACCAATTTTTTTATTGGTAAATAAGCTAAATCACTAGAATTATATCCACTGAAGATTGGAGTTTATAGAAATTCTCAGAGGGTCAAGTTAAAAATCTTTCCTGATGCACTTATTTTTATGAGGCAGGGTTCAACTAACTGAGAAACCTACATTGATAAAATAAGTAATCTAAGTCTACCTTGAGGGTTTTTTTATTTTGGTAGAAAATAATGTTCATTGTCACCAAATACACACCAACTCTGGTTCCCTACAGACATATTAAGAATTATGAGTATGAAAACGATTCCCACTAAAACTTTCCTCAGAAATGTCTCCACTAAAGAAAACTATATGTCTCTGAAAACAAATAGCCAATTGCCAAGACCAAGATTTAAAGAGGCTTCCCCCAATTTCCACATCCAGAATTGTGAGTTTGCACCGAAGTATGAAAGCTTGGAGATGATTTTTAGTTATCTTAATCCAAAATTGTGGGTTACATCTTGTAGGAGACAAGAAAAAATTCCAAATTCATATCTTAATTTTTATACATTTTAGGCAATAAAAGACAAAAATAATATCTCTTTAAGTTCAGATGCTTCAATACTAGAGCAGTGATCTATTACACCTGATTTTAGTTCTCTCAGTATTGTTCTAATATATATCAAAGCCTATAAACTATTTATTATAGACAATGCCTACAGACTTATTTTTTCTTTGTGCTCACTAAGCACTCACCTAATGCTCTTTCTAAAGTCCTTATCTGATAGGTTATTGAGTTTGTTGGAGATGGTAAGTTCTTCTGGGCTATTATCTTCACCCCTTTTCTCTGTGGACTTTTACTAAGCTTCTTTATTTTGTCTGTTATATTCTGGTATGAATAATCACAGTTCATTTCCATTAGATCATTCTTTTTTATAATAATTTTTATTTTGACCAAAGTGGATTACAAATCTTTCACAGTAATATTTTAGGTACATATTGACATTGAATCAGGAACATTCCCACCACCAATGTTGTCCTCCCTTCGCCCCTGTTCCCAGCATGCATCCCATATCCCCCTTTAGCCCCCGGGCTGCTAGTATAAGTGGTCCCCTCTGTGTCAGGCTTGTTCTAGATTGGGTATCGATTCTGTTGTTGTTGGCTTTGGATTTGGTGTTCAAGTCTGATAATTTTTTATTTCTTCTCAATGTTCATATGACTGTTTGGTCTTGGGTATCCTCGATTATTTTCCTCTCAATTGTGAGGTGGAACAAGATGATTTAAGTTATATGGTTCTGTTTGAAGGAAAGAAAAAATAAAATGGGCAAAACTCTAACAAGCGAAAAACAGGAGTCCTTCTAAAAGCTATAAATATCAATTTAGGAGAAGAGGAAAAAAAGGAAGAAAAACGTAACAACAATACAAAAAAATTAAACAAAAATCCTAAAAAGCAACAAGGCAATAAAGACAACAACCACACAATATCATGGTCCCAAAATAAAAATAAAATAAAGCAAATAACCAACACAAAAAATGAACAATGAAAAATAAACAAATAAAAATAACAAAACCAAAAAAATTAATCTGTGCTTCCTTTTTTTCTTTGCATAGGCACAGTAAATATTGTGGAGATTAGAAAAGGAATTCCCTTGGCCTAAGAGATACAGGGTTTCTCTGCCCTTGAAGTATACTGTTATGGGAATAACTACAGGCTCTCTATATGGTCTACATTACTCTACCCTCGGCCCTTTTGTAGTGTCTGGAAACTTTCCGCTCAGTTCTGAATGATAAAATCAGGCCTCTGTATCTAGAGATCTTGGTATTTGCACAGGCCATAGTATGGAGCCTAGGATGGAGTCTTTCTTTACGGTTCTAGAAGTTCTGTTCTATCATTGTTGTTTAAATTAGTCTTCTGTAGTTGGTGGTCTTGGTTTTTGCACCAATCCTAGGACAAAGCCTAGAATAGTCTTTCATCATGTTTCCAGAAAATATGCTCAGTTGCAGTTGTCTCAGTCAGACTTCTGGAATTAGAGATCTTGGTTGTTGTATAGGTCGTAGGACAAACCCTAGATTAGGGTCTTTTTTATTGGTCCAGGATAAGTTCTGCCCAGTCATGGTTGTCACAATGAGTCTTCTGTAGATAGTGATATCGGCTTTTGCACAGATTAAAGGATGACATATCTTCTGATTTTATCTTATCATTAGGTGGTGAGGTAATAGTCTGCTCTTAGATCAAGTTGTGGCCGTTTCCTCATTTTCAGGATGTCATATCAAAACTGGCACATGTTGGTGTCAGAGCAGTAATAAGAATGCCCCAGAGGAACTTTGGTTCCTGGAGCTGTTGTGGAGAACTGTGTCATTTCTATGTCTGAGATCTAGGGTTTGGGGTTGGATGGTCGCTGTCTAATCACATGGAGTCTAAGTTGGGACCACATGACATATGTTCAAGGTAGGAATGCCCCTGTATTGTGAAATGTTTGAGTTCTTATCTCTAGTAGATAAGAGCTTGTTTCTATATGTAAAATTTTTCCTTTTTTAGTAAGCCTGTGCAAAAAGAAATGTCGCTATATTATATTTCTGGTGCATTTGGGGGTGAGAATGTAAGCTTTATCCATCTCTATGCCTGGTTTTGACCTGAGCTTTTATCCTAGGCAAGACTTTTTCTTGTAGTTTTTTTGTACCAAGCAGAACCAAAGGGTGAAGTTAAGGAAGAGAAAACAAAAACAAGACATATATATATACTCACATATATATACACACACATATATACTCACACATATATATAAAGGAAAATATAAATAAAAATGAGTTTTAATTAACTGTCTAATATTGCCACGTGAATGTTGTATTCGATTGATTGTAAGGCTTATGTCGCTAAAGATTTGTATTCTGACTTCTCATGATCAAAGTTCATATGATAATGTATAGACATGCTTTGTAGTGAACTATAGTAGCAATAATTTCTGTACATGATCAAGGGTTTATTGCACCATTTTTTCTTTTTTTCCTTTTTTTTTTAAAGAGTATATTAACAAATGACAAGAAGTAGAAGAGCCAACAAAGATTATAGGAGGAGGACTTACAGGACAAAGATTTGTGATTGTTTGGATGCAACCCTTTTTGATGGGATTTTATTGAGCATTGTCAAATTTGGAAGTTTCACAGGGGGGACATCATATTTATAATGCCCTTATATGTACGCTACCATAGATGTGAAATTCCTGACCTTCATGTTGTCTTTGAAAATGTTGAACTGAGAATTCTGTTGACTTACATTTTTATGAATTGGCATATTATATTACTGCAAGAGTTGATTTTCAGCACAGTGCAAAGTTCTTTCAAATGCATATGTCTTTTTTTTTTCCTAATTCCATTTTGTTCTAAAGCACATTTTAAATGTAGTTATCTCACTTAGTAAAAGTTGTCTAATTGAAAAAAAAAAAAAAAAAAAAAAAATGAGTTTTAAAAAGTAATTAAGGGAACAAAGTGATTCATGAGACTACCTTATACTTGGGGATAAATAGGTTAAGAGGTAGTATTATAGAGGTCTTAAACTTATAAAGGAAATATAGGCTTTTTTGTTGTCTTTTGAGAAGTTCTTGTGAGGAGTGGAATCCATGTGCCATTTTCATCACACACCTGGTCTTGTTGAGTTTGAGAAATGATCTGTGGAAGAAAGGGCTTGGGTAGAGTTCTTGCACTGGGGATCTTTCTGGAGCTGAGTCCAATATCAAGCAACTGTCCACATTTCGAGAGGGGGAGAACAGGGTCATGGAGCATGAGTCAGCAGTGGTGTTGGTTGTAGTTTCTTGCGGGGGGACAAGATGTAGGTCTGAGTGGGTGTTCCTTTACTTGGGAGTTGAATGATGGCTTATTGGTGCAGGAGATCGGTCTTGATACCTAATGGGTTAAGAACTGAGGGTAAAGAGCACTAATAAGGTGGGATATCAGATTGGGAATGGGGGGGGGGTGAAGACATAGCAGGATTTCTGAAGGGGGAAAATAGTATATAGAAGGAGATATATACACTGTAGGCATGGATTGTTTACAATTTAGGTTTGGTTCTCATAAAGGAGTCTTCTCTCTATGTAGTTATGCCCACATAAAGAGATACATTAGTGATCTATTCTTAAGATGTTGTTAGAGGTTTGACCCTAATAGGATGGATCTGAGCTCATAAGGACTGGTTGAATTAAGATAAATAATTAGCTTAGGTATAGCTTAAGAAATAGAGGAAAAGGGAGCAAAAGATAAGAGAGAGGAGAACAGAAAAATATGAAAATATAGTAAAGATAAAGTAAACAAAAATTAATAAATCAAATAAAAGAGATTGGGTCAATGCATTGGCATTGGGAGGTTTTCCCAATTTCTAGGCATTTCATCAGTGATGGGGTTGGGCCTTGCTAAATGAAGGTTTTAGGGTTAGATAATGGAGGGAGTAGTTTAGGATACACATAGGTTTCGCATTTCAAGTAGTAAACAATGTGTTAATGAGGCTTACCTATGTAAGTGGCTACCCTATGTAGTATTGTCAGCTGGATCTTATGTATCAAAGTTCTTTTCCTAAAGAGAAACAGTGTGGGTTTTCTTTGACATATATTGAATTGAAGATGAAGATGAGAAAGAAGAGTAAGAAGAAGAAAGGGGAGAAGGAAAGAAGTATGGAGAAGAGAGAAAGAGAGAAAAAGTAAATGTTAATTTTCCCAAACATGTTCTATGAGTAGGTCCTGTAATATAAGTCTGTGGTTCGCAGTTGACTATTTCAGTGGTCTGAATTATCATATACTTTTGGTCCAAATAGAGGACATAAACCAGAGAAAAAGGGTATATTGGAGTGTTTTGTGAAGACACTTTCATAATGCAAACAATATGGTATCTAGTATGACTGAGCACCAAGGTATCAAATTAGGGTGTCCATTCTCTTTTGTTTGTTCGTTTTTTTTGGACACACCCATTTGATGCTCACTTCATTATCATTTGTCTCAAGGAATCTTTTTATCTCTTCCTTGAGTTCCTCTTTAATCCAGCTCTTGTTGCGAAGCATATTGTTTAATCTTGAGATGCTGGATTTCCTCCCTACCTTCTTTTAAAGTCAATCTTGATCTCTGTTGCATAGTGATCTGATAAGGTGCTTCTAATAATTCTTATATTTGTGACTTTGTGCAAGTTAGATTTATATCTTTTTTTTTTTTTTTTTTGGTTTTTGGGCCACACCTAGTGATGCTCAGGGGTTAATCCTGGCTATGCACTCAGAAGTTGCTCCTGGCTTGGGGGACCATATGGGACACCGGGGGATCGAACCGTGGTCCATCCAAGGCTAGCGCAGGCAAGGCAGGCACCTTACCTCTAGCACCACCACCCGGCCCCTAGATTATATCTTAAGGCATGGTCTATTCTGGAGAAGGTTTCATGTGCACTAGAGAAGAATGTGTATTCTACTTTCTGGGGGTGGAGGGCCCTATGTAAGTCAATTAGCCCTAGCTCTTCTAATTTCTCATGTAGGGCTCTTATTTCTTTGCTAATTTTCTGCCTGGTGGATCTGTCCAGTCGTGATAGTATTGAGATTTCCTACTACTACCACATTTCCCTTCATATGTATCTTCAAGTTTGTGGGCAAATGCCTTACGTATTTTGCTGGCTTTACATTTGGTGCATAAATATTGACCAGAGTTACTACTTCTTGGTTTAGTGTTCCCCTGATCAGTAAGTAGTGACCCTCTTTGTCTCTATTCACTTTCTTGAGATTGAATGCAATTTGGTCTGATATAAGATTTTTTTTTTTTGCTTTCCATTGGCTCGAATAATTGATTCCATCCTTTTATTCTAAACCCGTGTCTATCCTGTACTTGTAGGTGTGTTTCTTGCAGGCGGCAGGAATATAGTTTTTGTTTTCTAATCTAACTCTCTACTATGTGTCTTTTAATGGGAGAGTTTAGTTCATTGACATTTATGGAGAATATTAACAGAGAGGCTGTTGTGCAGTTGTATTGTGTAGTGGATTGTTGTTACAATCCGGGGTTTAGATTGTGTGATTCATCTCTGAGTAGATCATTTAGAAACAGTTTTGTTTGCACAAATAATGCAAGTTCTTTTTTTTTTTTTTGTCTGAGAATATATTTAGTCCTCCCTTTCATATGAATGAGACTTTTGCTGGGTAGTGGACTATAGGTTGGAAGTTTCATTCTGTCATTTATGTCATTCCACTGTCTTCTTGCTTGAATTATTTCAAATGGAGATCTGGTTTGTTTCTTTTGTTCCTTCCTTTTTACTTGAGGTCTTTTTCATCTTGATTACTTTACGGAGTTCATCTTTATCTTTGTTTTTTGTTTGTTTGGTGTTTTTTTTTGTTTTGTTTTGTTTTTGCCATTTGGATTACAATATGTCTTGGTGTTAGTTTACTAGGGTCTATTTTATTAGGGACTCTTCACCTTTTGGATTTGCACCAGAGCCTCTTTCTAGAGGGTGAAAACGTTTTCTGCTATTATTTCCTTGAACACTTATTCTTCTCTACCTATTTCCTTCCATTCTGGTATTCCTACAATCCGTAGATTATTTCTTTTGTCTTTGTTCATTAAATACCTAACTTTTTCTTCCAATGTTTTACCTTTTATTTCCATATTGGCTTCTTTGTCATTTTTGGTTTGTAGTTTTTCTTCAAGTTCTTCTATATGATTCTCCAGTTGTGTAATTCTGCTATTATGACGTGCTAAGACATTTTTATTTCTTTTAATTCTATTTGTATGGATTCTCTCATCTTTTGTAAAAGTTCTTGAGTTGGTTATTTTTGCTCATCTAAGTATTTCTTGAACTTGCTGACTAGTGATTTCTTGATTTCTTTTGCCATGGCTTGCATTGCTGCTCCTCATCTATTGGGCTCATGCACTTGGGTAGACTTGAAAACTTGCTAGGATTTCTCTCCATATCCCTAGTTTTTAGTATCTCTCTTAGTTTACCCATATTTCTTTGCATTTTATGGCTTGGCTTGGACTGTAATGTCTTCAGATTTCAACCCTCTTTTGTCACCTGTGGCATGGGGCTGGGTCCCTTTGCTGGAGTGCGGCTCTAGGTGGGTATGATGGCTGTGGTAACTGAGCTTTGGCCCTGCCTTCAAGTCTCCTCCCTCACTACCTGCCAGAAGGCATAAGTCCCCTCTGCCTTGCCCAACCGCAGAAGGTTTCAACTCTCCCTTTACCTCTCAGAAGATGTGGCGGAAGTTGGTGCCTGAATCAATTTCCCACACCTCCTCTACCTGTCAGACGGTGGGGTGGTTTACCTCTGAGCAAGCCTGTCCCAGCCGCAATGGTGGAGCGCCACCGGTATGGTCAGCCCTGGGCAATTGCCCCCCCCCCCCACCTGTCAGGTGGCAGGGAGGTGAATTCATTCTTTTTTTTTTTTTAATAATTTTATTTAAACACCATGATTACAAATATGACTATAGTTGGGTTTCAGTCACAATAAAGAACACCCCCTTCACCAATATGCAATATTCCCACCACAGTTTCTTTAGCCATTTATCTGTTGAAGGGCATTTTGGTTGTTTTCGGAGTTTGGCTTGTAAATAGTGCTGTGATGAATATAGGTGTGATGAAGGGATTTTTGTATTAGAGTTTTGTATTCCCAGGGTAAATCCCTAGGAGTGGCATAGCTGGACATATGGGAGCTCAATTTCCAGTTTATTGAAGAATCTCCATATTGTTTTCCATAGGGCTGGACTAAATGGCATTCGCACCAGCAGTGAATAAAAGTTCTTTACTCCCCACATCCCCACCTACACTGATTGTTCTTGTTCTTTCTGATGTGTGCCAGTCTCTGTGGCAGGAGATGGTACCTCATTGTTTTTCTTATTTGCATCTCCCTGATAATTAGTGATAAGGGACATCTTTTCATGTGCCTTTTGGCCATTTGTATTTCTTCTTTGAGAAATTGTCTCATCATTTCTTTTTCTCGTTTTTGATGGTATTAGAATTTTTTTTCTTGTTAAATTCTGTCAGTACTTTGTATATTTTAGATACTAGCCCCTTGTCTGACAGGGTGAATAGCTCTCCCATTCTGTGGGTGGCTTTTGTATTATAGGCACGATTTCCTTTGAGGTGCAAAAGCTTCTCAACTTAATATAGTCCCATCTATTTATCTGTTTCCACTTATATGGAAAGTGCTATTTCCGTCTTGAAGATACCTTTACTTTCAATGTCATGGAGTGTTTTTACCTATGTGTTGTTCTATATACCTTACGGTTTCAGGTCTGATATCCAGGTTTTTAATCCATTTTTTATTTGATATGTGTGCTGGGTATTAGATGGAGGTCTGAGTTCACTTTTTTGCAAGTGGCTGATCAGTTTTCCCAAAACCACTTGTTGACTAGGCTTTCCTTTCTTCCTTTTTGCATTTTTTGACACTTTATCAAAGATTAATTGTATATCTGGGGAACATTTTCTGAATACCCGCATGTATTCCACTGATCTGAGGGTCTTTCTTTATTCCAATACCATGCTATTTTTTCTTCAAATGCACTTACCACTCTCTGAGGTGAGTTTTATATCGTGAACTGGTCTTTCTGACCTTTATCTCTGGACATTATCACACTAATGTCTTCAATTTTTCTAAAAACTCATAGATAAGCAAGACTATTTTGTGTCTCTATCTCTGACTTATTTCATTCAGCATAATAATTTCCATGTCCATCATAATAGGAAAATTTCATGATTTCATCTTTCCTGATGGCTGCATAATATTCCATTGTTCATATGTACCACAGTTTCTTTAGCCATTCATCTTTTGAAGGGTTTTTAAAAGTTGTGTAATTAAGCTATTAATGTAGGCCACTTCTTCTTTTCTGATTGTGCTTGCAAAGTTATAAATTTTCCTGTTAGTAATGCTTTTGCTGTGCCCCATAAATTCTGATAGGTTTTTTTTTATTGTCATTTGCTCCAGAAATGTTTTGATATCGTCTTTGATTTTATCTCTGACCCACTGGTTGTTCAGCAGTGTGGTGTTTAATTTTCAGGTGTTAAAGTTTTTCTTCTGTGACCCTTTGTAGTTCACTTCTAATTTTAGTTCCTTGTGATCTGAGAAGGTAGTCTGTATAATTTCTATCCTCTTAATTTTATGTAGATATGTTTAATGGGCCATTATGTGGTCTATCCTGGAGAATTACCCATATTCATTTGAGAAGAATGTGTATCCAGTTTTCTGGGGGTGGAGTGTCCTATGCAAATCCACTAGTCCACTTTCTTCCATTTCTCTTTTCAGAGCTAGTATATTCTTGTTGGGTTTCTCCAACTGGTTTGACCTATCAAGGGGTGACAAGGAAGAGTTGAGGTCTCTCACTATTATTGTGTTGCTATTAATGTCTTCTTTCAGATTTCTCAACAATTGTATTAAATATTTTGCTGGTCCCTCATTGGGTGCATATATGTTTAAGAGAGTGATTTCTTCCTGCTGTATATATCCTTTGATTACTATGAAATGACTATTTATGTCCCTTATAACTTTTCTGAGTCTAAAGTTTGTGTCATCTGATATTAATGTGGCCTTTCCAGCATTTTTTTTTTTTTTTGGTTTTTGGGCCACACCCGGTAATGCACAGGGGTTACTCCTGGCTATGTGCTCAGAAGTTGCTCCTGGCTTGGGGGACCATATGGGATGCCGGGGGATCGAACCGCGGTCCGTCCAAGGCTAGCGCAGGCAAGACAGGCACCTTACCTTTAGCGCCACCGCCCGGACCCCTTTCCAGCATTTTTAAGGGAGTTGTTTGCTTGGATGATTTTCCTCTAACTTTTATTTTGAGTCTATTTTTGTTCTGACTGTTTAGATGTATTTCTTGTAGGCAGCAGAACATTGGATTTAACTTTTTATTTACTTTGCTACTCTGTCTCTTAACAGTTGCATTTAGTCCATTGACGTTGAGAGAGAAAATTGTCTTGGGATTTAGTGTCATCTTTGTGTAAAAGTTTGTTGTGTCTGTTGGTCTGTCTTGTCTTAAAGTAGACCTTTCAGTTTTTCTTTTAAAGATGGTTTTGAGTCTGTAAAGTTCCTGAGCTGCTGTTTATCCATGAAGCTAAGTATACATCCTTCAAACCTGAAATGAGTTTGGCTGGATGCAGTATGCTAGGTGAAGTATTCATTTCATTGAATTTTGTCACTATATCACCATGGTCTTCTGGCCTTGAGGGTTTTTTATGACAGGTCTGCTGTAAATTTTTTTTTTTTTTTTTTTTTTTGGTTTTTGGGTCACACCTGGCAGTGCTCAGGGGTTACTCCTGGCTCTATGCTCAGAAATTGCACCTGGCAGACACAGGAATATGGGATGCTGGGATTAAAACCACTGTCCTTCTACATGAAAAGCAAATGCCTATTTCCATGCTATCTCTCTGATCCCCTGCTGTTATTCTTAAGGATGCTTTTTTGAATGTAATTTCTCTTTTTGATCTTGCTGCTTTTAGTATTCTATAACTATCTGTAAGATATTTATAATTGTGACTATTTGTAATTGTGACTAGGATGTGTCTTGGGGTGTCTTTTTGGGTCTCATTTTGGCTGGTAATCTTCAAGCATGCAGAATTTGATTGCATGCCAGCTTTAGCTCTGGGAGTTTCTCTATTATGATGATCTTGACTATTAATTCTTCTTGGGGATTTTCTTTCTGGTCTCTGGGACTCCAATGATTCTTATGTTGTTTCTGTTGAACTTGTCAAGAACTTCTATTTTCATCTGTTCACATTCTTTCATTATTTTTTTCCATTGTCTGATCATTTGCTTTAAGGTTCTTTTCTAGTCTCTTCTGCTATTTGTAGTTGCTCTGCGTCTTATCTTCCAGCTCACTGATTCTGTCCTCAGTTGCTGTTACTTTGTTGGAGAGGCTTTCCATTGAATTTTTAATTTCATCTATTGAGTTTTAAGTCCAGTTATTTCATTTTGGAGTTTCTGATTTCTATTTTTGTGTTCTGTCAGTTTGAGCGATGCTTTATTTGAGTTCTCTGAGCATCCTCCATATTTTTTACTATAAACTCCTTATCTGATAGACTATGTATGTGGGTTTTTTGGTACTTTTTGAGTAATCAGAGATGCCCCTCTATACATGCTGTTGTCCTGTGTTGTTTCCCCATTGACATGCATGTAGCTTGTGGCTTTTACTGTGTGTTTTGGTGAGGTTCATGGGCTATGGGATGCTCATGGTCCAAAAGCTAAGCAAGAGGCCCTACTCTTCCCTGCTTTGCCGTTTTCAGCTTACCTCCACTTACACAGCTTCAGCAAAGGCTTCTGAGCAGGCTTCTGAGCTTCTGGGCAGCTCCCACAGCGATGATCAGCTGCAGGCCCTTGGAGGAGTAATTGGTGGTGGCAGGCAGGCTCCTTCTGCTCTGCCGTTTCCTTGTAAGATCATTCTTAGTGATTCAACTACTAGAGGTAATGAAAATTTCCTAGGAATGTAGAGTTTCATAGGACGTTGTTTTGTTTTGTTTTTCAGTGTAAATTTGACGAGATGAAAATCTCCTATTAAATAGTATTTTGGCAGTGAAAGTTAAAGGTAAAAGGACTCCACCTGAGGAACTTGAAATGAGGATAACAGTAATTTCCTTAAGATAATACAAACAGTAAAATAACAGAACTATTAAACAATAGTAAATTTTTTAGGTTCCTTATTCTATGTACCTACCAAAAATAGTGATACTTTTTTGAACATGAACTATTCCCTAAGAATTAACATTTTAAATCTAGCTATTTCATTCTGAAACTATAAAAAAGGCAAATCCTCTTTTATTTAACAACTATACAATTTATCTGCAGAGTCTCATGAAAAGCTATCCTCTAGTGAAAGAATATGAGGATAATAAAAATACTGTGACTTTTTAGAGTGAATGGGTCATGTGCCTCTATATTAGAGCTTCTTCAATAGTTTTGAGAAGATGATATTATGCTAAATCATTTCCAGTGAAAAAAATTCAATACTCAGTTTAACTGGTGACAGACTTTGGTAATTAATGTTCTACTCAGATTCACAACTAAAATAGTTTTAGTTTCAGTTCTTTACATCATTATCTTATTATTATTATTACTATTATTATTTCATCATTATTTTACCATAAGTTAAATCAAAATTCTATGCACAACATTTAAAATGTACATTCTCATGATATCAGTTGATAGAAAAAAATGTTATGTAGCCAATGTGAAAAAGTTTCTGCCAGAATCCAGCTCTTTCATCAATCTAAGAAATAAGATTTTCTGTTAAAATAAAAACAAAATAGTTTTGATGACTGCTTACTCAGTTAAAGGCACTATCTCAGTATTTAGTTTTTTCTTAAGATCTGAAAAGGTCTTAAATTGAAAAATTTTAAGAGTAAAATGAATGTCGAACATGTCAACTTCCCTTGTTTTCTTTAAAACTGTGACTCAGTATTCACCAGCATATATGATTGTTTACAAATTTGTCTCTAAAAGCAATTCAAAAGAAAAAATGGCTTTATTTAAAGGAGCTATGTGGCAAAAATTCTGACATTAAATAACTTGTTATACTTCTTCATATTTAAAGAATAATCAAAAAAATTCTTTTAGGCCTACACAGTCCAGTACTGAATGTGATGGATAGAAGCCTTTTTTTTCTATTATCATCAAAGTTCAAAATTGTTACTATTCCATTTGATATCAATGAAAATTTATAGCTAAATATTACTTTTAACACAAATATTTGAATAGTTTTTATTTACAACGTATTTATATGGTGCTAGGTGCATTAAATTAGTTTACTTTTTCCAGGGTTGAGGGGATCACCTGACATTTTTTATTTGGCTGCAATAGGGTTATCTTGTTGGTAGATTGCAATACAGTTAATATGTTTTTAAATTAACAACTAGTTTTTTTTTTCTTTTCAAACAGAACCACAGAATTTGAATCAACTTGTTCTCCCTTATAGAATGAGGGGTGAAAAATAGATGGTATCAGGAGCAACCAGTCATATATATAGTTGAAATAAAAAATGATTAGACATAAACACCAAATTCAATGTCAAGGACAACAGAATCGATACCCAATCTACAACAAGCTATACACAAAGGAGACCTGTTAGACTAGCAGTCCAAGGGGTAAAGGGAGAAGGTATGGGATGCATGCTGGGAGCAGGGGTAGAGGGAGGACAACACTGTTGGTGGGGATGGCCCTAGTTTATTGTCACTATGTACTTTAAATATTACTGTGAAAGATTTGTAATTAACTTTAATCACAATAAAATTATTTAAAAAACTAAACAAAACAACTAGTTTGAGAATAAAAATGAGAAAAACAGCAAGTTTTCACCAAGTGACATGTAAAAAGCAGAGTACTTCTGGTGTACTTCTCTTTTACAGAGTGAAATACAGTGGCAGTCTTCACAAAGGATATAATGATGATATATAGCAAGTTTGAAAAGTTTTTATCTATTAACATAGATACTGGTGTCTGTGGAATATTTTGTTAATAAACACAAACTATTTGAGGACTATGAGAATCAAAAGAATAACAAAACTTGAGAATATAGGGGAGGATGGTAATTCAACAAACAGAACTCTAAGACTTTTCCACAAATCCAATGGTTCTTCAAAACTTGGATTTCTATTTTACAAGTTTCTAATAACTGTTTCCTTACTGTTTATTAAAGAACCACTGAGATAATCCTGGGCATCCATTAAAAGTATACCTTTGAAAATAAAGTAATATTAACTAATAAACAACAACTGAACAAAAATATTCTAATTATTTTAATTTTTTACTCATATATTTTATATGACAAAAGAGAGAAGATGCTAGAAAATCATTTGTCTATTTTTTTATTGCCTGAATTTATATAGGTAATCATTCTCTAAAGGAAGGCTAGGAAATAAAACCTTCCAGTCTCCTCAAAAGAAGACCATGTTGAACACATGGTCTGCTTCAAAGTAATATTTTTCTTTAGTAATCAAGTACACAATCTTTGTATGAGTATTGTATGAACAAACTGAATCATTAACTGTCAGTTCTGTCATTTTTTTTTTTGCTGAAAGTTACAACTTCAGTTCTTTAATATGTTGACTCATGAGTTTTTTTAGTTTACTTTATCAAGTACCTATTACAATACCAACACAAAATTTTTCTAATCTTCTGTGGTATGATGCAGAATACTTCTAGTGAACAGCACCTGTTCAAATATACACATGTTTTCAATATCTTGTTTTGCATTTTCATTACTCAAAATAGAAAACACGTATTTCTAGGATCTCAGTGTTATACCAAAATGTTAATAGGCAATATTTAACCTTTCAATGGTTTAAATACTACAAAATGCCTCAGAGATTAAGTCAGGAAAAATATAATTGTGATTAGAAAGGGTAGCTAGAAATTAAGGAAAACTATTTTTGTTTTTCTTTTAAATTTTATAAGTATTTCATTTATCATGGATATTAACTCTGTGTCAGATCAGCAATAGAAAAATATTTCCTCCTACTCCGTGAAATTTCTATTCCAATCATTATTCTTGTGCACTGTAAAATCTTAGTTTGTTGTCATTATATGAACCATTATGTTCAAGTCATGAAGTGTTTGCCTATGTTTCTGTCAATATATTTTTTGTATTTAAGTCTGATATCAAGGTCTTTTATCTGCTTTGAATTGACCTTTGTGCATCATGTAAAATGGGGGGGGGGTCTGAGTATATATTTGAAGATGTGACTGACCAGTGTTTCTAACACCATTTATTGAGGAGGCTTTCCTTGCTCTACTTCATACTCTTTTCCACTTTGTTGAAGTTTTGCTGTCTCTAGACCACTGATCTGCCTCTGGGCCCTCAATTTTGTCCAGTGGTCTGAGAGCCTGTCTTTATTCTAGTGGAGGGGCCTTCCTACTCTATAAAAATTTCAACAACAATTGGCCTACATGTTGTCTTGGTTATTTTTTAGGTACTCATTGAAACGGTTTAGTGTCTTGGATAGAACTGCATTTTAACATTAGTTATTCTAATATATTCACATGAAATGTTTCCATATATTTGTATCCTCTTTTATTTATTTCATATTTATTTTTTTATAGTTTTCTGTGTATTTGTTTTACTTTTATTAAGCTGATTGCCTTTTTTTCAGGTGAAATTGTGAATGAGATATTTTTGATTTCTCATTCTTCCATTCCATGGTTTACATATAGAAATGTCTGGACTTCTATGTGTTGATTTTGCAGTCTGTCCCTTTACTACTCATATTTATTATTTCTAGGAGCATTTCTGTAGAGCTTTCTAAGTATAGTTATTATTAAGTCATCTGCAAATAGTTTGGCTTCTTTTCAAATCTCAATACCCTTAATATCTAGCAATTAAAATATTCCTATTAAAACTAGCTATTAATATTATATTTTTAAATATATTAAGACACTAAGCTACATAAAAAAACTAGATAAGATTTGAAGTGCACCTTCTCATAGAAGACATACAGATAACTAATAGGTATATGAAAAAATGTTCTGCACCATTTTTCATAAGGGAAATATAAATCAAGACAACAATGAGATACTTATTATCTTGCTCCAATTAGTCTAACAGACATCAAAAACGACCATTTTTGATGTGGCCCAATTGATAGCACAATGATAGGGCATTTGCCTTGCACACAACCTACCTGGGATAGACCAGGATTAGATCCCAGGATCCCATATGGTTCTCTTGAGCCTGCCAGAAACGAATTCTTTTTTTTTTTTTTTTTTCTTTTTTTGAGGTCGGGGGAGGATTGTATTTTTAGGTCACAACTGGTGGTGCTCAGGGATCACCAGGAGCAATTTCTGAGCACAGAGACATAAGTAACCCCTGAGCCCTTATGGATGTGACCCCAAAACAAAACAAACAAACAAACAACACAAGTGTATGGATGTGGGAAAACTGTTGGTGGGAATATTGACTTTTATAAAGGAATAAGGAAAAGAACTGGAGAATTTCACTTTGGTATATAAACAAAAACAAAGGAATAAACAAAATTCATAGGGGCTGCACGTCAATGACACTTTGGTGTTGCTGGATAGTGTTCACTGTGTACATCAGGGGTTCTCAGACGTTTTAAACAAGGAGCCAGTTCACTGTCTCTCAGACCGTTGGAGGGCCAACTGTAGTAAAAATAAAAAAAAATGTGAATAAATTCCTATGTACACTACATATATCATATTTTCAAGTGAAGAAACAAAATGGGAACAAATAAATATTTAAAATGAAGTAAAATTAAATAATCAAACTTACCAGTATTTTAATGGGAACAATGCCTGGTTCCATATTTGTCACTGCTAGTCGTAAATTAACAAAAAAGTATAGTAAATGTTAATTTTTTATTATCATTTTTACACTATGGCTGTCCTTAAGTAGTGAAAAAGTTAATTACACCTGCAGTTTTATTCATATATCACAACAGTATAAACCGAGGTTTACACACCATATATCATATAACATCATACAACTGAATATAAATGCACTCGTTGTATTTTAAATTGGGTTTTGCTACTTCTTCGCTGTTTGTCATTGACCAAAGGGGAGAACAGCAGGCAGCCCATTCCAAAATCAGAGATCACTCTATTACCACCCATCCAGTTTAACATCTTTCCTTCTCTCCTCCTTTCTATATTTCCTTTTTTCCTGCTTTTCCCCCTTTCTTTCTGTTCCACCTTATTTCTTATTCACACCATAACTTCTTTCCTCCTTTCTACCTTTACTTCTGTCCATCTTTCAATGTTTCCTTCTTTTCACCTTTAACTACATTTCTTCTTCTTATCCACAATTCTTTCGATTCCTTCTGGTAGTGACCATGGGACTCACCACTTCATAATGCTGCTAACTTCCTCTACCCTGCACCTCTGCCCTGCACCTCTGTTTTCTATGCTCTTTCTCCTGCTCTCTGACCTTCACTGACCACAGGCCACTGCACAAACGGCCTTCCCAAATGATGTTTCTGAATCCTGGGTAGTTGTAGTCCTGCTGCGATGTTTGGATCCTCTCACCACCTGAAGGCAGGACATCGATTCTCATAATTCTCTGCCCCCCTCCCACAGATGACTCTTCTTCTGTTTAAAAAAATATGACAGACAGGAGTCAGCCCAGATAAATATCCTCAGTGGGCCACAGGCCATAGTTTGAGGACCCCTGGTGTGCAAGATGACTATAAATGCATTATAAATATCTATGAAAATTATAATATTAAAATGATGTATCCCTTCTATTAGTACAGGGAAAACTAGTTTTGAATTGCTATATCACTATCAATGTGTTCATAAAGTCTGTAAATATATAAAATTAAGACTTTATTGTGAATATATCATTATTTTAGAACATTTGCAACACCTATCAATTTACTTTGTAAATTCTTAGAAGTTATTCATTGAAAAATTATGTAATTATTTTCAGTTGACATCTGTCCTGTATTCAGCTACTAGTTCTTTTAAATCCCTGACCAAACTCTCAATGACTATACACCAGAGATTTGCAAGATATATTCAGAGGTTTGCTATATTTAAAATTGTTTTTAATCACTTAATGCTGGAGAATAAAACTTACAACATCTTGTCAAGTATTTCTATGATGGTTATTAAAAATACATTTTTGTGTCAGGGAAGATTTAAACCATATGTTCTTATTTGCTCCCATTTAACACATTAAACTACTCCTTCACAAGACAAATAATATTCAAAAAGTCACACAAACACCCCATTAAAAATAGTCTCATATGCTTCTTCTTTAAGCATAAAGTTATGATTTTCCCCACCTGCCAGCACTGAGCACATTAGGAAACATTTATATTTAGCAGGAAATTAGAGTCATAAAACCAGGACCATATCAAGACTTGGCAATTTTTTACTCTGTTTGAATTAGGATTGAGTTAGAAGTTAGAGTGCTTAATGCCTTAGATTATTTTTTGGCTGTTTTTCTTCTATTGTTGTTTTTTCTCAGCTATTTAAACAATTAGAAAATTGGATATCAAGCAGCATTTATCTAAGTATTTTAAAACTGTGCCAAAATAAAAGCTAATCATTTTGTAATCATTTTGTAATCAGTATGCATAGAAGAGAAGAAGCAGCAGTAAAGCAGTTGCTGCATGTTTGCTGACAAAATATTTAATCCAAACATTTAATTTCAATCTGCCACTGTTCTCAGTCAGTATAATTACTTTAAGCAAATATCATGTTGAGAAAAATGATCTAGCCAATGAAATGTAAATAATACAATATAATCATCACTGTACTCAAATACATATACTATAATTTATTTGTATAATTTTCATAAACACGAGTATAATAAATGTTTAAATTATTACAAACATGTGGATTTAGTTTACACAGATAGGAGATAATTTATTCTTTCTTATTGGTTCCATGTATCTAAAATAAAGAAGTGTTGAATAAGACATCCCAAAGGTCTTCCTAAAATATTAACTATGTTAGACAAAGTAAATAATTTATTGGAATTTATAATTTTTAGGAATTTAATGATAAAGATAAGAATAATTTATCTAACATTAATTAATATGTTAATTATAATATAATAAGATTAAATATTTAAAATTAAATTCCTAATAAGTATATTGCTAGAAATTATGAAAATTGTAGATTCTAATTTAAATAAGATATCCTCAAAATGTGTGATATATAGAAAGTGATTTTATAGAATTTGTCTATTACAACTCTGAATCTGTTCTAACTTGTTTTCTTATATTAATAATTTTTATTTTGACCAAAGTGGATTACAAATTTTTTTTGCTAAATTTTTTATGCTCTCTAGTCTCTCACAGGCAAAAACATTTAAATATTCTTTGTGAAGGAAAGGCAAGTTAATGGAACAGGATGTTAACTGACTAGTAATACTAGTCAGGATTCCTAAAAGGTGTGTGAAAATAGGGTTTGTACATAGAGTTCTGAGCCAATCAGATGAAGTCTCTCTAACCATAACGTCATAATAAATTGAAATTGGGATATGAATCAAAAGGTTGGAATGCAAACTTTACATAAGATAGATAGACCTCTTTCTTATCTTTTGTACCAACCACAAGGTCCTCAAAGTACTGTCATAAGCAACCTGTCCCACTCCCAAAGAAGTTTGCCATGTGTTAATAATTCTAAAAATTAATGATGATTTTATACACTATACTTTAAAAAAGTCTTCCTACAAAAGCAATGATAAGTTTCCTTTGTTTGAGTCACACCGGCTATTGCTACTGCCTGTAATAAACTTAATTAGATGTGGTATATTCAATAGCGGTCTTTATTTTTCTCTAAAGAACCTAAATATAAATATTTCCATATCAATAAAATCTTAATTTAAAAATGCCATCCTTTTATTAGTCTTCATGTTGAATTACAGGGAACAAACTAAACAAATAAAAACACAGAAAACCTCATCAGCACTGTATTTTGACATCTTTTGTTATATTTAGTAGAAATTTAAATCTTCAAGTTGAAAGTGCAGTATAATTTTCAATATACATACATCTTAAATTTCTGACATTAAAGCAGATTATATCAAATTAGAGCAGATACTTTTCTATGTTTCTCTTTTTACAATATTTTGGGATGTATAGTATAGGGAGGGGTTAAGATACTTGGTTTGCATGTGGTTGATACTGGTATGATACCTAAAATTTTATATGGTTCTGAGAGTCAACAGGTAGGATCCCTGAGTGCAGATCCAGGGTCACCACTAGGTGCAATACAATACCTTCCCTTACAAAGAAAATATACTTTATAAATTTTTATTCTTCTGTGTTGGGTCACTCGATTGTTTTTTAGGGTTCTTCAGTATATTTCAGGTGGTCATGTGTTTCTCAGCCAATGATTCTGGTTCAGTAGGAGAGCCTAAAAATGTAGTGCTGCTTAATGTCTTTTGTGCCACCAGGGTCACCCAATAGTGCTCTGGGCCATCTAAAGTTACATGGGTGTTATGTGGTGCCAGGGACCAGGTTTAATAGCAGGCAAGGCAGGCATACAAATCCCTATGCTATTTCTTGGGCATCAGGTTGCTAAACTATTTTATGTAATACCATAAAGTGAAAATCCTTAGTGTTCCAGTGCCTTCTGAATAGATATTAGGAAAGGAAGAAAATATGTATTTGATATTTTCAACTTTTTATAGGGAAATTATGCAGCAGATAAAAAGATGAGGAATTTACAAAGACATAATATAGAAAATCAGCAATGATTCTCAATAGACCTCATTAAATGACACTAAGATAAAAACTTTGTTAGTGATATTTCATATGGTAAAACTTATTAAGAAAGAGTCATAGAATCTGTGTTGATTTTTTATTGTTTATGATATAGTTCCTTCAGTTTTATTTGTATGGATTTTTTCATCTTCTGGAAGAGTTCTTCTTTGAATTGGTTGAATTGTTCATTTATAGATTTCTTAATTTTGCAGGCTAGTGACTCCTCGACTTTTTGCTAAAACATTTAAGTGTTGATTTTAGGTCAACTGTAAGGATCAGGAGTTTGAGTGGACTTGGAGATTTGCCAGAATTTCTTTCCATATACCCCAGTGTTGGTGTCTTCCTTAGCTTCTCCATTGATCTTTGCATTTAGTGATTTGAAATGCTGGAGTATCCAGTGTTTAAGAGAGTGATCTATTGAACTGTTTGTATTGAATTAGCTTGAGGTATAACTTGATATAAATTAAAATGTTTTCACACGGACCCTCATGCGTCCTAGAGGTTTGAGAAAAGAAGGGCTGATGGAAAGGAGGAGTGTTTCAGTAATGGCACTGGAACCCAGAAGGAGGCTGAGGGAAGGATACAAAGAAGGCTCCATTTGCTCTTGGTGGAGGGGATTGTGTTTGTGCCGAAAGATCAAACTGCTGTCAGTCCTAGGTTAGCGTGTGCAAGGCAGATGCCTTACCACTTGTGCCACTGCTCCAGCCACAGTTTATGTGATATTTTAAATAAGATGTTTATATTTTGAATAATTTAATAGATATAGAGAAGTTATAAAGACAGCTCTGAGCTCTATGAGTCCTTTCTCCATATTCCTCTAGTGTTAATATTTTTATTATAAAATGTATTTACAACAACAAAGAAATTAATATTTCTAAAATACTATTACCTAAATAATAGGCTTTATTGTCTAGCAATTCATGTTATGTATAACTGCAGAATATGTAGTTTCTTTTTTGTATTTATACATTTTTATATTTTATTTTCAAATTGAATCACCATGAGATAGTTACATAGTTGTTCATGATTGAGTTTCAGTCATACAATGTACAACACCCATCTCTTCACTAGTACACATTTCCCCCTACCAATGTCCTTAGTTTCTCTGCGGCCCACTCTCCTGCAAACCACCTTGCTGCCTTCTCCCTCTCACTCACTTTCTCTCTTACTTTTTCTTACTGTCTTTCCCACCTCTCTTCTTTCCCTCTTTCACACATATGCGTACTTTTGTTCTTGCTTTTTCTTTTTTCCCTTTATTTAAACATCTGATTACGTATATAATTGTAATTAGGTTTCAGTCATGTTCAGAACACCCCCTTCACCAGTGCCACATTCCCACCATCAATGTCCCAAATCTCCCTCCATCCCACCCCACCCCCACCTATACTCCAGGCAGGCTTTCCAGTTTCCTCATTCATTCACATGATTATGGTAGTTCTCAATGTCGTTATTTCTATAACTGCACTCACCACTCTTTGTGGTGAGCTTCATGAACTGAGATGGAAGTTTCAGCCCTCCTCTCATTGTCTCTGAGGATTGTTGTAAAAATGACTTTTATTTTTCTTAAAACCTACAGATGAGGGAGACTATTCTGCATCTCTCTCTCTCCCTCTGTTATTTCACTCAGCATAATAGATTCCATGTACATCCATGTATAGGAAAATTTCATGACTTCATCTCTCCTGACGGCTGCATAATATTCCATTGTGTATGTACCACTGTTTCTTTAGCCATTTGTCTGTTGAAGGACATGTTGGTTGTTTCCAGAGCCTGGCTATTGTGAACAGTGCTGCAATAAATAAAGGTGTGAGGAAGGGATTTTTTGTATTGTATTCTTGTGTTCTTAGGGTATATCCCTAGGAGTGGAATAGCTGGGTCGAACGGGAGCTTAATTTCCAGATTTTGGAGGAATCTCCATATCGCTTTCCATAGAGGTTGGACTAGACGGCATTCCCACCAGCAGTGGATAAGAGTTCCTTTCTCTCCACACCCCCGAGAGCACTGGTTGTTCTCATTCTTTGTGATGTATGCCAATCTCTGTGGTGTGAGATGATATCTCATCGTTGTTTTGATTTGCATCTCCCTGATGATTAGTGACGAGGAGCATTTTTTCATGTGCCTTTTGGCCATTTGTATTTTATTTTTTAACAAAGCATCTGTTCATTTCTTCTCCCCATTTTTTGATGGGATTAGATGATTTTTTCTTGTAAAGTTCTGTCAGTGCCCTGTATATTTTGGATATTAGTCCCTTATCTGATGGGTATTGGGTGAATAGTTTCTCCCAATCATGGGTGGCTCTTATATCCTGGGCACTATTTTTTTTTTTTTGAGGTGCTGAAGCTTCTCAGCTTAATGTATTCCCATCTGTTGATCTCTGCTTCCATTTGTTTGGAAAGTGCAGTTTCCTCCTTGAAGATGTCTTTAGTCTCAATGTCATGGAGTGTTTTACCCACGTGTTGTTCTATATACCTTATGGTATCAGGTCTGATATCAAGGTCTTTAATCCATTTGGATTTTACCTTCATGTTAACTGGGGGACTATGTTCTCTTTTTTGCAAGTGGCTAACCAGTTCTGCCAGCAACACTTCTTGAAGAGGTTTTCCCTGCTCCACTTAGGATTTCTTGCTTCTTTGTTAAAAATTAGGTAATTGTATGTCTGGGGAACATTGTTTGAGAACCCAAGCCTATTCCACTGATCTAAGGGTCTGTCTTTATTCCAATACCATGCTGTTTTGATAACTATTGTTTTGTAGTACAGTTTAAAGTTGGGGAAAGTAATGCCTCCCATTTTTTCTTTTCCCTAGGAGTACTTTAGCTATTCAAGGGTGTTTATTGTTCCAGATAACTTCATAAGTGTTTGATCCACTTCTTTGAAGAATGTCATGGGTATTTTTAAGGGGATGGCATTAAATCTGTATAATGCTTTGGGGAGTATTGCCATTTTAATGATGTTAATCCTACTAATCCATGAGCAGGGTATGTTTTTCCATTTCCATTTGTCCTCTCTTATTTATTGAAGTGGGGCTTTATAGTTTTCTTTGTATAGGTCCTTCATGCCTTTGGTCAAGTTGACTCCAAGATATTTGAGTTTGTGTGGCACTAATGTGAATGGGATCACAGTCTATTATTTTCTTCCCTAATTCTTGCAGTTTTATTATTAGATATGCTTGGATAAATTCTTCACTGAATATAACTAACATAATTTTTGTCACAATTTTATCTGTTACATTCACTTTTAATACTTCTATGTTTTGTTTACACTTTTTTCCTTAGGATATTATTCTATTGCAGCTGTACTATTTTATCTTTCATTATTCATCATTCAATGAATTTTGTTTTATCTACGATAAGCTTCAGGCAGAAATTTTGTCTGTGTATATGTGTGTTGTTCTTTATGGGGCAATATTAAGACTTAAAAGAAATAAAACTAGGTCTAGGCTGACTTTCACTAACTCTAATCTCTGTTCTTGAATAGTGTTGCAATCAAAGAATAAAGCTTCTGCACTTCAGAGTACATTGTTCTCTATCAGAAAATATAATTTTACTTTATAAATTTTCTTTTTAATATTTACTGCCACTCTACTCTTTCTTCTCCTTGCCTCTTCCTGCTTCTCATCTGCCTAATTTGAGCTGCTTTATAGTCTTTGTACATGTTTTGAATCTGCAAATAGCTGTCTTATTATCACTCTGAAGATGAAGTTTGTAAGTGATTTTGTATTCTCCTTGTTCCTTTTTGTACAATTTCTAGAACAAGAATCTGAAAAGCACTAAGTAGACAGTCAAGTTCATAGTGGAAGTCTTTACATGCATGTCAGCCTCTCACTTAATCTACTGGGATTCACAACTGCTGTAGTATTGACTATTGGGGCCAGATAATTCTTTATTGTGAAAGCTTTTATGTGTATTGTAGGATGTTTAGCAAACCTTTTGGCCCCTGCCTACTAGATGCAAGTTGTGATAATCAAAATAATTTAAATAAATTGCCAAGAGTCTTCTCAGAACCAAAATTGATCATTTCTTCACTGGATCAAAACCCATGAGAAAATTTATGTTTTCTTTTATAAACTTTCTGTTCCCATTGCCTCACATAGTTTAAATACACAGATAACTATTTATAGCAGTGTTCTGATGGTATTAACTAAATGGAGAAAGTTTCAATAAAATGATTTGCCCATCTTATAAAATCATAATTAAGAAAATATTTAATGATTGCATGAATTTTAATAAAAATATACACAAAATTATAGTGTTATAGATATGAATGAAAATTAATCTACAACAAAGATTTTATTTAATAAATAAATATAAAATAGAAGCTATATAATCTATTTTTTAATGTTTTCTTTTTTTAAAATATCTTTATTTAAACACCTTGATTACAAATATCATTGTAGTTGGGTTTCAGTCATGTAAAGAACACCTCTCTTCAACAGTGCAACATTCCCATCACCAATACCCCAAATCTCCCTCCTCTTCACCCCACCCCTGCCTTATAATTTATTTCTTATTACACAGATATTTAGTGGTAAAGCTGGGGCTAACTCTGCACATATTGGACTTTTACAAAGGAATCATAAATAAGTGATTATTTTTAGACTACTTACACTTATATTATTTATACTTATACTGGAACAAAATGTCTGTAAAATTTGGCAAAATATCTAATTGTATAATTATACTATTATTAAAAAAAACAACATTAAGAACAATTTAACTGAATTTATAAGAAAACTTCAAATTATTTATTATCTAACATGCTAATTTATAAATGAGAATTTCCTTTAAAATCTAATATTCTTTTTTATTTATATATTTTATTTAAACACCTTAATTACATACATGACTGTGTTTGGGTTTCAGTCATGTAAAGAAAACCACCATCACTTGTGCAACATTCCCATCACCAATGTCCCAAATCTCCTTCACCCCCACCCAACCCCTGCCTGTACTCTAGACAGGCTTTCTATAACCCTTATACATTCTCATTATTAGGATAGTTCAAAATGTAGTTATTTCTCTAACTAAACTCATCCTTCTTTCTGGTAAGCTTCATGAAGTGAGCTGCAACTTCCAGCCCTTCTCTCTTTTGTGTCTGAAAATTATAATTGCAAGAATGTCTTTCATTTTTCTTAAAACCCATAGATGAGTGAGACCATTCTACATCTTTCTCTCTCTCTCTCTGACTTATTTCACTCAGCACAATAGATTCCATGTACATCCATGTATGGGAAAATTTCATGACTTCATCTCTCCTGACAGCTGCATAAAATTCCATTGTGCATATGTACCACAGTTTCTTTAGCCATTCATCTGTTGAAGGGTATCTTGGCTGTTTCCAGAGTCTTGCTATGGTAAATAGTGCTGCAATGAATATAGGTGTAAGGAAGGGATTTTTGTATTGTATTGTATTTTTGTGTTCCTAGGATATATTCCTAGGAGTGGTATAGCTGGATCATATGGGAGCTCAATTTCCAGTTTTTGGAGGAATCTTCATATTGCTTTCCATAAAGGTTGAACTAGACAGCATTCCCACCAGCAGTGGATAAGAGTTTCTTTCTCTCCGCATCCTTGCCAACACTACTTGTTCTCATTCTTTGTGATGTGTGCCAATCTCTGGGGTATGAGGTGGTACCTCATAGTTGTTTTGATTTGCATCTCCCTGATGATTAGTGATGTGGAGCATTTTTTCATGTGTCTTTTGGCCATTTGTATTTCTTCTTTGTCAAAGTGTCTGTCCATTTCTTCTCTCCATTTTTTGATGGGATTAGATGTTTTTTTCTTGTAAAGTTCTGTCAGTGCCTTGTATATTTTGGAGATTAGCCCCTTATCTGATGGGTATTGGGTGAATAGTTTTTCCCACTCGGTGGGTGGCTCTTGTATTCTGGGTGCTATTTCTTTTGAGATGCAGAAGCTTCTCAGCTAAATATATTTCCATCTGTTAAGCTCTTCTTTCACTTGCTTGGAGAGTACAGTTTCCTACTTGAAGATGCCTGTAGTCTCAATGTCCTGGAGTGTTTTGCCTATGTGTTATTCTATATGTCTTATGGTTTTGGGTCTGATATTGAGGTCTTTCATCCATTTGGATTTTACCTTTGTACATAATGTTAGCTGTAGGTCTAAGTTCAATTTTTTGCAATTGGCTATCCAGTTGTGCCAACACCACTTGTTGAAGAGGCTTTCCCTGCTCCATTTAGGATTTCTTGCTTCTTTATCAAAAATTCTTTGCTCCATTTAAGATTTCTTGCTTCTTTATCAAAAATGGGGAACATTCGCTGAGTATTCAAGTCTATTCCACAGATCTGAGGGCCTGTCTTTATTCCAATACCATGCTGTTTTGATAACTATTGCTTTGTAGTACAGTTTAAAGTTGGGGAAAGTAATTCCTCCCATATTCTTTTCCCCAATGATTGCTTTAGCTATTTTAGGGTGTTTATTGTTCCAAATACATTTCAAGAATGCCTGATCCACTTCTTTGAAGAATGCCATGGGTATCTTTAGAGGGATCGCACTAAATCTGTACAATGCTTTGAGAAGTATTGCCATTTTACTGATGTTAATTTTGCAAATACATGAGCAGGGTATGTGTTTCCATTTCCACATTTCCTCTCTTATTTCTTGGAGCAGAGTTTTATAGTTTTCTTTGTATAGGTCCTTCACATTTTTAGTCAAGTTGATTCCAAGATAGTCAAATTTGTGTGACACTATTTTGAATTGGGTTGCTTTTTTAATGCCCACTACTTATTACTATTGGTATATAGAAAGGCCATTGATTTTTGTGTTTTAATTTTGTAGCCTGACACCTTGCTATATGAATCTATTGTTTCTAGAAGCTTTTTGGTAGAATCTTTAGGGTTTTCTAAGAAGAGTATTATGTCATCTGCAAACAGCGAGAACTTGACTTCTTTCTTTTCTATCTGGATTCCCTTGATATATTTTTCTTGCCTAATCGCTATAGCAAATTCTTCCAGTGGTATGTTGAATAGGAGTGGTGTGTGAGGACAGCCTTGTCTTGTGCCAGAATTTAGAGGGAAGGCCTTTAATTTTTCTCCATTGAGGATAATATTTGCCACTGGCTTGTGGTAGATGGCCTTAACTATTTAAGAAAGGTTCCTTTCATTCCCATCTTGCTGAGAGTTTTGATCAAGAATGGGTGTCGGTCCTTATCAAATGATTTCTCTGCATCTATTGATATGATCATGTGAAAATCTAATATTCTCGATCTTTTCAATCAATAAATCTTGACTCTCCTATATAGTTTCCAAAGTATGTGAACGTTGTTTCACCAAAGAAAATTAAAACATTTCTAGGAAGAAAATATATATAGTAGTATTTGGGGGGGGGGGCATATCCATTTGACGCTCTGGGGTTACTGTGCTCAGAAATTGCTTCTGGCTTGGGGAGGTCGACCAAATGGGATGTCATAGGATCAAACCACAGTTCGTTCTATGCTAGCGCTTACAAGGCAGATGCCTTACCTCTATTGCCACTGCTCTGGCCTCTATAGTTGTATTTTTAAAGAACAATATAGTATATTACTGGCAATGCATTAAAAATCTTAATTAAAAAAAATCAAACACAAAAACAAATCATGACCTGCATAAGTGTTGCTCTCTGCATCTAATGGAGAATGGTGCAAAATTAGGTAGGTTGACAGGCATTGTTATGGACATATACTATATAGATAACATAGCACAGATTATGTAATATATATTATTCATATTTTTCTCTGAGGGATGAAGGAAAGATACCCTCTCAACAAATATTGACTTATTTTTAAATTATTGATTCAAACAGAAAATTTTCAATCACTTCTGTAGGAACTTATTTTTAGACTTAAACCACTGGGGAGACAATTTCTCATTGATTCACTTGATTAAAGTTGGAAGCTTCTGCAACTCACAAAATCATTTTTTACTTACATTTGTATAGATGGACACAAAACAATTTCTAACTGGCAGAACTTAAACCTTTCTTATAAATGGTGCAGGTAACTATTGCATATCTAAGAACAGAAACTAAGATTTCTTTTTGTTTGGGTTACAAAAATGTCATTTAGGGATTTATAGAAATATTAAAACCCAAGTATTTTATAAAAACTAATTTTTAGATTGATAGAAAATGTTACTTTTGGTAAAGACGAGGATGAATAGAAATGATATGTACTATAAAATATGAAAACAATATTTAAAATATATTAACAATTTGTAGCAGTGTAAAGAAAAATATTGACAACTCAAAGGTACAACTATAATATCTTTGAAGAGAAAAACTTTTTTAGATAATTTTGGCTGATATTTATCAGATCTTAAACAAACACTGATAGAACTTAATATACATACAAGTAGGTTGTTATTCCGACTATCATGATTTCAGAGAAAAAATGCATTGCAAACTTCATTCTGTTCTGTTGTTTCGTTTTGGTTTTGTACCACACTCAGTGACACTCAGGGGATACTCCTGGCTTTGTGCTCAGAAATCACTCCTTGCTCCGGAGACCATGTGAGATGCTGGGGGATCAAACCACAGTCTGTCCTAGGTCAGCAGCGTGCAAGGCAAATGCCCTACTGCTGCACCATCACTCTGGACCCTTCATTTTGTGTTTTATAGTTGAGTTTTCTTTTTTAAAAATTTTGTAGCTTAGATACTATGATTATAATAGTGTTCATGGTTATACTTTTGCTGTAATGTAGTACTGTCCATGCACAATAACCACATGTCTTTGTGTCACTTATAATAAATTTTTTCTTCCTTCTTCAACCTACTCAGTTCTTTATTTAAAGTCCAAGAGAGAAATTCATTTTGAAGTCCCTTTTACAATAAATAAAAATAAATAAATAAATAAATAAATAAAACCACTTTTAGTGCAGAAAAATTAGTTACATAAATTGAAGCTAAATTGTCCATATCTTTTGAACGCTTGTTTCTTATTATAGGGGAATTCATCAAATGTTTCAAACAAATATAAGTTATAAACTAGAAATAGATATGTCCCTCAGACCCTATATCCTTATTTTCATTAATATGCATAAGGTGAGTTAAAGAAAATTCAGGATTTAAAAGAAAAACTATGTACTATGCTCTCTCCTTTGGTTGACTTTCTTAGTGACTACTAGAATGTATTTTTTTTTCTGTTGGTGGGGAATTTGTGTGATTTGCAAAAAAAATAAGGACGAACATCCATGCATAAGGAAAAGAGACATAACAGTCAGTCAGAGAGGAAACAGAAAGGTAAAATAGAGAGTACAACAGGTATAGGTAGGACATTGGTCTTACAAAAAGATGACCCTGATTAGATCCCCAGTACTCCATTTGGTACTCCAATTTATCCTGATTTCTGAGCTCAGAGTTGAACACAGCTGGCTGTTTTCCAGAAACAAAACAAAATCATACACTGGAAAAGAAAAAGAAGTGAAGGAGGAGGTGGAGGAGGAGGAGGAGGAGAAGGAGGAGAAGGAGGAAGTAGAAGAAGAAGAAGAAGAAGAAGAGGAGGAGAAAGAGCAAGAGGAGCTAGAGGAGGAAGAAGAAGAAGAAGAGGAGAGGAGGAGGGGGAAGAAGAGGAAGAGGCATAGGGTCAGTTGCCAATAGAGGGAGGGAGTCACAGAAATGAATGAGAAAATGAAGACAAGTGATGGTTTTTCTAACTAAAAAGCCACTTGAATATAAATTTCTGGTTAAACATACACTGTTTTGCTGAGGACTAAAGATTATTCACTTATTCTAAGTAAATCAAATGGGAAACATTTTTAAAACTTATTGACTTTAATTAATTTAGTAATTAAAACTAAACAGATTTCATCCCATTTCTTTGTTTTCTCCTTTTCAGCAAGAATGTTTCTTAAGAATGTCTGGGATTCACATCTCACAGTGCCAGATATTTTACAGTCAAGATTATGTGAACAAGCACTACTAGAAAATATCAGGCATATGGCATAAAGCACATTTTCATTCATTCTCCAGAAGGATAAAAATCTCTCAACAGAATGTATAATATTGTGCTCTGGTTTACTTGCCAAAAAAATAATAAAAGTATAAATTTTAACAAGGAAAACAATAAGTAGTTGAGTTGTAAGATTTTAGAGGAATTCTTCTAGAAGCAAGTAATTTTGATGGGTAGAATGTATTGTTATAGAGATTTAAGGAAATGTTTTGGGGACATTGCCTGAATTTTTGTTTGTTTGCTGACTAGGATTAATTTCTCTTTCATAGCTTTCCTTTGTTAAGATTAGAGATTATAGTATCCAGCTACATTTATATACTGGGGATACTCTAATATCTAGGTATTTCTGCAGTATGTGAGTTTACAATTTTCTGAAAGAGCCATAAATAAAAGATAATCATTTATTTTTTCATTATTATATTTCCTTCTAAACCAAGTTGGGATCATATGCAATAATCTGAATAATACTGGTTTGTATGAACCACTGGAAAATATATCCTGCAGAGGTCTTCAGTAAAAAGCAGCTTTAATAATTAGTTCACTGGTAACTTTTCATTCAACAGAAAACAGGACAACTAAAATAGCCAAGTTCAAAAGGCTGACATGGAGTAATGCTACATCCAGAATAATTACAACCATAATTCTCAGAAGTGAAAGTTGTGTTTATTTTTAAACTAGACATGCCAATATTATAGGTCAAACAAATGTGTCAAAAATTACTATCTGCACAGCAATGACTTTTTAGACTCAACAGATATGTTTACCTGGATAAGCAGAATCATCTTTCTTGAAATCCAACCACAGAATAAGAGACTCTAGTAGTAATTGGGATAGGAACAAACCTGCAAGGGCAAGTTTAGTTCTTTATTTATTGCTCCCAGCAGGTGTCAGACACCATAGTTTATAACCATCAACACCCTGGGTTTATTTTACTTCCACATCCAAGACTAGGAGGAAGGAGGATGGCCACTAACCCCAAGGGATTAGGTCCTTGAATCCTATCTCAACTACTAGCAGACTCCAGCTGTGTTTAAATGTTTTTTTGAAGAGTTTCTGATACTCAGTGGTGGCTGATTACTTCCAGAATTTAGTTCTACCCCAGTGGAGATTTGCTACAAAGAGTTTATCTGTTGTTTAAATTGCAATTGCTACAAGAAATATCTTCTTAAAACCAGTTCTCAAAACATAAGCTGTTACAACAGTTAAACAAATAAACCAACAAAACATTAAGAAAGTCTAGCTATTCCATAACAATACATTCACCATTTTATGAACATGTGGGTGGTAATCTGGTGAACACTGGTGGTTTTTGATTGGGGTGCTCATCCAAAACTCTCAGAAGCCAAGTTGCTGAACTACTATATAAATATCTTTAAAAGACTTGAATATGGTCTTAATTATAATTAAGCTGGCAGGAAAGGTTTATATTTGGAACCAATTTTTTTTTAAATTGCTTTGTTGCTGTTACCATAGCTAATGATGTGGGGGAGCAGATCAGGGATATTAGAGGTCACATTCGGCACTAGATATTGAATCCCAAGACTGTATAGATAGAATAAGGCATGTGTTTTCATCTATGGTTCCCAATAGTCCAAATATCTGAAAGCATAGCTGTGAATATTTATATCTGATTAAGTTTATTTCTACTTAATTTATAATAGTTTTCCTTAGTAACAAATCAAACAAAGCACTCAGTTTTCATAATATTTCCTTGAAAGTTGAATTATTTACTCTTTTTTTTTTTTTTTTTTTTTTTGGTTTTTGGGCCACACCCGACGGTGCTCAGGGGTTACTCCTGGCTGTCTGCTCAGAAATAGCTCCTGGCAGGCACGGGGGACCATATGGGACACCGGGATTCGAACCAACCGCCTTTGGTCCTGTATCGGCTGCTTGCAAGGCAAACGCCGCTGTGCTATCTCTCCGGGCCCGAAAGTTGAATTATTTAAAGTGCAAAAACATTTCCTGGGATGGTATATTTATGTACTTGATGTACATATGTACTTGATGTGTGTATGTGTGTGTATGTTTGTATATGTTTAGTGGATAGTGTATTTATGTGACTGTACTGATTTGTTTATGTATATGAACTATATATGTATGTTTACAATAGTATTTAACACTTATGTTTTATGTGGGATAAGATCTAATTATACACAAATGTAGCACAAAATAATGGTTCAAACTTTCGCAGAACATTTTTAAGTTTACAAATGTTGTCCGTTTTTGTTATTACTTTTAGAGTTTTATATTACTAGCAGTTTTGTACCTTGGAGGCTTCTTGGATGTCAGCCATGCTTATCAACTGCCAATCTTTTTTTTTACTTTTTTCTTTTTTCTTTTTCTTTTTTTTTTGGGGGGGGGGCACACCAGTTTGATGCTCAGGGGTTACTCCTGGCTAAGAGCTCAGAAATCGCCCTTGGCTTGGGGGGACCATATGGGACGCCGGGGGATCGAACCGTGGTCGTGATCTTTCCTTGGCTAGCGCTTGCAAGGCAGACATCTTACCTCTAGCTCCACCTCACCGGCCCCAACCTTAGGCTGCTGTCCATTCTTCTACCAATGACAATGAATACAGATCGTTAAACACACTTACACTTAGAAAACTAGGTAAAAATTTTAGTCATGTGAGTTTAGTCTAATAAAGCACCAAATGAAAAGTCAAACACTTACAATGTAAATGTCCTCATTCCAGTTAGACACTTAATTCCCATAAAAAGGAAGAGCCACACTGCACCCCACCCCCAAAATTAATGACTATTTTTTGTTTGCTTCGGAGCTGCACCCAGCACTACTCCTCATTTTGCACTTAGGGATCACTCCTAGAGAACCATATGTTCCTTAGGTTTCTTAGGGTTTCTTACCCTTTTGTTGGATTACTGGGTCCTCCACTACTCAGTATTCATTCTACACCCAAGGGAGTGATCTGTTGTTGGATTACTGGGTTCCTCCCTAATCAGTATTTGTTATCCATCCCAGAGTGTGATCTGGTTCTTGCTAATAAAAAGTCTGGGTCTAGGCTCTTTTGGATATAATTTAAAATTACTTCTTTTTTTTTTTTTTTTTTTTTAGGTTTAGTTTCACATGCACACTCTTACTGGATCCAATCATGGCACCACACCCTTTGCTCATGGCACCATATAACCCTCTTTTCACCCTCCCCTCTTTTTTTTTTTTATAATTATCTTTATTTAAACAGCATGATTACAAATATGATTATAGTTGTATGATTACAGTCATGTAACGAACACCCCCCTTCACCAGTGCAACATTCCCACCACCAATTTCCCAGATCTCCCTCCTCCCTACTTCTTTTGTTTTACAAAAATAACACTGGTTAACTATTGCAGGATGAACATTTAACAAAATCTTTTTCATCAGATTTGAGTCAAGATTGACTATAGTCTAAATTTTAAAAAAATAGAGTTCCCCATTCTTCATATGATATGAAGATAAAAGTTGAGTAATTAATTGTGACCATTCTTCTTGTTTGCTTTTGTTTTGTACCACACCCAATAATGCTCAAAGTCTATTACTGGCTCTTTCCTTAGAATCACTCTTGGTAGGGCTTAGGGAACCATCCAGGTTCAAGGATCAAACCCATGTTGATTGCTTATAAGGCAAGTGCCCTATCTGCAGTACTATCACTCCAGCCCCAATTATAACAATTCTTCATTCCACCAGTCTTCTGAAAATAAAAGAGATAACTAAGGGAAAAGGATGTTATTTTCTAGATCATATATTTTGTCTCTGCATTGCTTCAGGAGATTATTCACTTCAGTCTTCAGGTAAGAGTTGTATGCATCTAATTAAATTACTTTATAAGTATTTTCCTTTTCTTTCTCAAGTACATAGTAGTGTTCATAGCTAGTGTAGAAATGTAGCTATTTATTTCCTCAAGTAACTTCATAAAATGACTGTGACTATCATAAATCCTCTAAGGGACAACAATGTTCTCTTATGGTTCACCTAGACATAACATATTTCTTTTTATTGGCCCATGTTTCTTTGGGCCATGTTTTATATACAAGGTTTAATTTATTTATTTACTTATTGTTTTGTTTTTTTGGGCCACACCAGTTTGATGCTCAGGAGTTACTCCTGGCTAAGAGCTCAGAAATTGCCGCTGGCTTGGGGGGACCATGTGAGATGCCGGGGAATCAAACGCGGTCCTTCCTTGGCTAGCACTTGCAAGGCAGACACCTTACCTTTAGCGCCACCTCACCGGCTCCCATAACATATTTTTATACCAGAATTTTTTAGAAAAAGATTTTATTAATTATGTCCATATGGTTGTGAATGTACCCTATGCCTCGAAAAAGGCATTTATTTCATAAAATCATATTATAAACATTTGGTCTAAGAAGTAAAAATTAAATTTTGCCATGTTAATTTGTTACCTTTCTCTGTGGTTTATAGTTCAGTGAAGTCACTACTCAGATTGAATTTTCAGACATTTTAATTTTTTTTTAAGGCCACACCTGATGATGCTCATGGGATTACACCTGGATATGTACCCAGAAATCACACTTGGCTTTGGATACCATATGGGACACTGGTGGATCAAACTGGGGTCCGTCTTAGATCAGCCACTTGCAAGGCAAAAGCCCTACCACTGCGTCACCACTTCAGCCCCAGACATTTTACTTTTGAAAAATCAAGGAATAAAAAAATGTGCATGCAATCCCCCTATATTTTATAGTGTAATTGTCATATTATTATCAGAATAATTATGTTCATTATCATATTGTAGCTATATTTCACATAGCATTATATTGTTTTTAAGATCCCAAAGGCAAGAGAACCAAACAAAAATTTAAATATATAAATAAGTATGTATTTAATGCTAATAATATTCAAATTAAACTAAAGCTTATATTAATAGAGCCAGAGAAATAGTGCGTCATGAAGGGCACTTGCCTTATATGTAGCCAATGTTGGGTCCAATGCCTCGGGCTCTACCAGTGTGATCCCTGAGCACAGAGCCAGGAGTAAATCCTCATCATCACGAGGTGCGGCACAAAAGTAGAGTAAAAATTTGATTTAGACACATGCCTTTACTTATACGTAGGACTCCAAGAGTAGTAAAGAAGGGATAAATAGTATGATTGGATCACATGAGGCACATTATAGGAACGCCAACCTCAAAACTGCCACTAGATGGCTATGAGACACATAGGAGGGATTAGTCATCTAAGTGTGAAATTGGACTTTAAGACTGAAGAGGACACTTTTGGAATTCAACTGAAAATAAACTTGAGAGTGATATTTGCTAAACAATGTGGTAATTTCTAGAGATATATCTAAGTCAAACTAAATTTTCTAACAAAGAAAAATTATTTTCTTAACTGAGAAATTTAAGGAGGAATATGAAAATTATTGGCTAAAAAAGCCATCAATTAATGGCTAAAGATACCATACTGGATTTCTTGTCATTAATTTTCTCTTCAGTATTTCTAAGTTTCATATTATGAATAAAGCTTTCTAGGATTGAAAGCCTTGTCAATAATTTTTTTAGCTGTCACAGTCACCACTTTATAAACAGTAAGAAAATGGTCTCTATCCTTAATTTAATTTGAAGAAATCTAAGTTGAAGTTTTTACTGTTGGCTTATATCATTTATATGCCTAAATTTTAAACCAATTGCCCAGTAAGGGTAGGGAGGATTAGAAGATATAATGGATTTTCACCACAATTAATTAGAAGGAAATGGAAATGAGACTAGTTAAAAATAAATACCTTAAGTATATGACTATAGTTTATATAAAAAAAAAGAAAAGAGATAACACCTTAAAAACATTGGGGCAGGTGAGGTGGCACTAGAGGGAAGGTGTTTGCCTTGCAGGTGCTAGCAAGAAAGAGCTGCAGTTTGATTCCCCCGGCTTCCCATATGGTCCCCCCAAGCACGGTGCATTTCTGAGTGCTTAGCCAGGAGTAACCCCTGAGCATCAAATGGGTGTGGCCCGAAAAACAAAAAAACAAAAAACAAACAAAAAATTGGAGTAAATTTATGTGGTATATTTGGCATACCAAATTATTTGGTATAGCTTACAATGTTTAATTGTTGCATATAGGTAAACAAAATGTTTGAATAAATGTTTTGATCTGTCATTTACTGTAGATTGAGAATCACATGGATATGATGGGAGAACAAAGAATAGAAAGTCAGGAATATATTTAGGTAGATAAAGAAAATAAGTTTCAGTCCTGATCCATTGTTTATTTACTTAACTTGAAACAAATTGCCTATATTGACATTTTTATATTTTATATTTGTATATTGTAAATGTGTTTACATTTACAAGGATACAAATCAAGACATTTCTCCTATGTGTCATATATGTTACTAAAAATAATAAAGATAGGGGCCAAAGCACAAGTGGGACAAGTGGTAAAGAGTCTGCCTTCCATGCACTAGGCTAGGACAGACCTCGGTTCAATCCCCTGTCATCCCATGTGGTCCTCCAAGCCATGAGCGAATTTTGAGCACATAGGCAAGAGTAACCCTTAAGCATCACTGGATGTGTTCAAAAAAATCAAATAAAAATAATAAAGATAATTGCTATTGGATAATTTGGAAGTATTAAACAAATGAGTGTAACATTTTTGGGATATCAAAGATATTTTTGGCTTTCAAAATTTTATTTCAATAAAGAATTTAAGAACTGGTTCTAAGTTTGGCACTAGTGCTTATTATTCTCTCATTACAAATTTATTCAGAAAACTCAAGAAATGAAGGGAAATAAAAGTTTCTTAAACATTAATAAGACAAATATAAAATGGGGGCTGGAGCCATGGCACAGCAGTAGGGAGTTTGTTTTGCATGCGGCTGACCTAGGTCCCTTATGGTGCCCCAAGGCAGGAAGGATTTCTGAGTGTATAGCCATGAGTAACCTCTGGAGTGTCACCAGCTGTGGTCCAAAACAATAAACAAAAGCAGCAACAACAAAAAGAAACAATAATAAATAGGTACTGGAGAGATAGCACAAAGGTAGGGAATTTGCCTTGCACATAGCCTATCTAGGATGAACAATGGTTGGAATTCCGGCATCCCATATGGTTCCCTGTGCCTGCCAGGAGCAATTTCTGAATGCAGAGCCAGGAATAACCCCTTAGCGCTGCCAGGTGTGACCCCAAAATAAAATAAAATAAAATAAATAAAAAATAATATAAAATTATAAAATAAATAATATAAAATAGCAATAGTTCATTTAAATTGCTAAAGAAATTATAATCAAGGAAGGGTAAACAAGATGTAAGGGAAATATCTTGGGTTTTGGCAATGGATTTGTCTGGTACTTAGTTCCCAACTTTAGTAGGTATTTTAGTAAATAGTAATATAATTGGAAAAAATAATTTCTTTGGGCAACAAAATCTTTCTCTAAATTTCATTGCATTATAATATAGTACCTCACTAGAATACAAAAATTTGAAAGTGAGACTGATTGGGTAACTCAATGGGCTAAGTACATATTTTCAATGTGGCAGATCTGGGTTTGACCCCGACACCACATGATGTCTGTATCACTGTTAAGAAGGACACCAGGGGCTGGAGCTGTGGCGCAGAACGGTCAGGCATCTGCCTTGCTAGCGCTAGCCTAGGACAGACAGCGGTTTGATCCCCAGGAGTCCCATATGGTCCCCCAAGCAAGGAGTGATTTCTGAGCGCATAGCCAGGAGTAACCCCTGAGTGTCACTAGGTATGGCCCCCCCAAAAGAAACAAAAAAAAATGACACCAAACACAAATCTACAAGTAGTTCCAGAACACTGCCAGATACAGCCTCAAAAAAGCAAAACACAGCATAAATTTAATAAATTATTGTAGTTCAATAAATATTACTCACTCCAAACATTTTTTGTTTTTTAGCTTAAGCTAATCATTTTCATTCTAATTTTTATCATAAATATCAGCCACATATGTTCAAGTAAGTCATTAATCAAATTGAAAATTCTCAAAAGCCCTATCCACACCGTTTTTTAATAAGAGGTAAAATTACATAGGATCACAATTTAGTAGAACCACAGTTTTTGTTCATATGAATACTCCTACCAACAAAAAGTAAGCAAAGAATAGTTATTTAATAGCATAATGCAAATATATGTAACAGATCAAAGGGAAATATTTGAAGAAAATATTATCTTTTTATTTTTAAAAAAGGTTGCTTTATTTGACAAAATTGTATAATTTTTAAATTATAAATTTATGTTGGAATTTGGCATAAGCAATTATTTTCTTTTGAAAGGAACATTTTCACAGTCATAAAATATGATCATTTTGTTTTTAGGCATTCATGAAATCTAAGGCATACAATTTAGATGTTCATAGATTGCATTGATAGGAAAGATAAAAGCATAGTAAAAATGACCCTTTTTATTTCTACGTTTTAACTTTGATTTTGGTTTAACATTACATAAAAACTTATTGTAAATTAGAATATTTTCCATTGCATAGGGTGCACTTAAATGTTTGTGTAGATAATGCTTATCGTAAACTCCAATGAACTTTTGAACTGATTTTGTTGTAATCAAATTTTGGCGATATTACAATTTTCTACTTTTAAAAATGTTTTTACAGTCTTAATTGTAACTTGAAAGTTCAAAGATACTGAACTATGGAAAATAAATCATATCTGAGGTCTCATCTGTTTTTAACAAATAGATGGTGGTGGTTTTATAAACCCCTAATAATAGGCTGTCTATCATCAAACATAGTCCACCAGGAATAGTGAGATTGACTTTCTTAAGGCATACCACAAAGTTTCTTTATTATGTAATGTAGTTATTTATTTTGGATATAAAATAATATAAAGAAAAAAGTTAAAAATGTAAGAATAGCTACTCCAGAAAATTTTCAGATGTACTTTTCATTGATGTCTTTTTACCACTCTCCATAACTTGGGGAACATAGCCAGGAAAATAATGCAAAGGGGGAAAAAACAAAAAGAATAAAGAAAGATTTTTCCAGAACTGTGTGATCTGATCTTTATAAATTTATTTCAAAAATCTGAAAAAGAATAATACTTGATTTTATTTCATCTTAACCTATCTGTCTTAGATTTTGCTATTTTTCTTTAAATTTAAGTTCATTTGGGGAGAGGTCGAAGAGAATTATAAATTTATTTTCATTATATAAGTAATAAGGAAAAATTATTTCACATGACACACAGTATTATAAGATCTTTGAGTTTGTTTTAACTGGGTAAAATAGATTTCAAAAGATTTTGAACCATGGTAGTATCTAAATGAATTATTAGGCAGTTGTGATGAGATGGTCTGTGAGCATCTGTTCTAGCTGATCTAATTTTGAAAATTGCCACTTGGAACAAATATCTGTGAGGTGTTTCAATTAGTAGCATAGTAACGTGATGACAAAAGGCAGTCTTTTAGGCCAGATGACATGAATTCTAGTTTGTCATCAACAATGATTATTTAATTTTTCAAGAGTTATTCAAATGATTTACATATGCTTCTTGTTTTACTAAATTTGGGAAAATATTTAATTTGCTTGCAAATTTTGTTAGTAAATAAGAAAATGTATCTAGTATAAAGACACAAATAGTTTTCAATAACTATTTTTGTAATTGTTCAGTCCAGTCTACTTATCTGTGCCGCATTCATGTATGTGTTTCAGGGTCCAGCACCACTTGGCAGTTAAGAAGAGGCTCTTTATATTGATTAAGTTCAAATATTGACTCTGTTTAGTCTAATTCGCCTTTTAAATGGGGACGATGACAATACTTTCTCTATAGGGGGATTATAAGGAATAAAAGTACATGAAGTTCTTAGAAACATAAATGTAGAGTGGCAAACAGCAAAATGAACAAATTTGCTACTGCAATTACTTTATTGATTATTGGTACCCTGCTAATTACAGGAAATTCTCACAGTACTTTGGCTTTCTTTCTCTTACTTTGCTATTGAAATTCAAAGTATTCTGGTTTAGAGAGATAATACAGCTCATTGACTTGTATGTAACCTATCAGAGTTTGAGCCTTAACATCCGACATGGTCCCCAGAGCAACCCCAGCAGGACCTCTTAGTGTAGATCCAGGAGTAAACTCTGAAAACATTTGGGTGTGGCTCTCAAGCAAAACAAAACAAAATTTAAAAAATGCAAATTATTCCCGTTTTTTACTTTCTATTTATAGATATAGATATTTTCTGATGTTTCCCTTCAGAGGGAACCAGGCCTGTCCTCATTAACAAAACACTTCTGCTGGTGAAATTCTGGGAAAAGCTGATATAGTATGTTTCCAAACATACTATACTAGAATAAGGTAACAATGTGATGTGATGGAATCAAACAGAAAGTCAATTCAGAAGTGTTGGATCTATTTATTTAAAAAATATAATGCAGAAAATCCCTCTGTACTCACTGCAGTGAACCCTCAGTGTTCACTGCACCATTATATCCAATAACTAGAAAGACTAGGAAGACCAGTCCATGGTAAGAAGCTTGCCACAAAAAGCAGAGAGCACACTTAGGACAGAGAAGGGTTTACTTTGACAATGATAGTTGGAAATGATCACTACAGACAAGAAATGGGTGATAAAAGGAAGTAAGTGATATGCATGCTACACCTTCAGTATTGCAAACCATAGTGAAAAGATAAAAGGAAGGAAAAGAGACAGAGTGAGGGAGGGGAATGTCAGCCATGAGTCAGGCATGAGAGAGGGATAGTGGGGGGATAGTGGGAGGGAATCTGGGGACATTTGTGGTTTTAAATGTGCACAAGTAAAGAGTGTTGTAAAATATACGACTGAAAATCAATCGTGAACAACTTTGTAACTGTATTTCACGGTTATTCAATTAGATAATTTATTTATAAATTAATAAATGTAAACATTGAAATAAACAAAAAACCCTGAAAGACCAGGGTCTAAAGTAATAAAACAGTGGGTATAGTATTGCCTTGCATGTGGCTGACCCTGATTTGATGTCCAATATCCCATATTGTCCACAAATATTTACAGGAGTAATTCCTGAACATTGCTGTGTGGCCCCAAAATCAAATATAAAATTAAAATATTAAACAAAAAATACTGTAAGACAAAATGTGTTTTTTTTTTGCCTATTAACTAATGTCCTTGAGCAGTCAGTGCTTTGGGAATAAACAAAATAAAATTACCATCATGAGACAAAATTATATGTAAATATTATTTCTATAGAATTAGAAGGTAAAGACATTAATGTAATAGTTCCCTATGAGGGCTAGAGTTGAGGAAGTTTTTCAACAATGTCTAAATATGTATACAAGTAAGAGGAGATAAAAACATTGCAATTGTAAGAGTGAAATTTGAATATAGAGATTTGTATAAATTCCAAAACGGAACAAACTTTTTAAATGTTTAGTTTTTTTGTTTTTTGTTTTTTGTTTTTTGTTTTTTTTTTTTTTTTTTTGAGGCTACTCCAGGCATTGTTCAAAGATTTCTACAAACTATTCTCAGGGTTTTCTTCTAATGGGCTCAAGTTACCTTATGGTATACTAATATCAAGCCCAGGTTGACAAAGTACAAGGCTAATGCTACCTACTTGACTATCTTTCTGGTCCATTTTCTAAATTTGTAAAAATATATATTAGACATATTTCTTTTAATTTTAGGAATGAATTAACATATTCTAAAAGGACAATTTACCTTACACTAGTACTATATTTTCTATCATATAAGACGACTATTGACATGAAAAAAATGTCAATTGAAAATCGGAGGTTGTCTTATATGCCGAGTATGTCCTGAAAAACGTTACATATGCCGCTAAACCAAAATCGTCTGGATATTGTCACGAAACAAATTTTTCAACTGATCCTGTACCAATCACTGCAAGGCTGCTCAGACCGCCTCTCTAACTCATCCAATCCAAGCAGGCTTTTTATGCATGCAAATTAGAGAATGTTTTGTACCCAAATCTACACTGTACAAAGCCTGCTCAGAAAGGCCAGTCAGAGAGGAAGTCTATTACAGTATAACCTTTGAACCTTTGCTTGTTGTGATTGGCTCACTGTGGTACATTCAGTTGCAGCACAGGAACGTTCTGTCTTATACAGCGAGTCTAAATCTAAACCTATGTTTTAATTGTAAAATTAGGGGTTCATCTTATACGCTCAGTCTAATACACCAGAAAATACAGTAAGTTTATATCTGTTTGGAGCCTGAGCAGTGGTGCAAAATAGTAAGACTTCTGCCTTGCGTGCGCTAGCCTAGGACGGAACACAGATTCCCTGGTGTCCCATAGAGTCCCCCAAACCAGGAGTGATTTCTGAGCAAATAGCCAGGAGTAGCCCCTGATTGTCACTGGGTGTTGCACAAAAACCACACCCCAAAAATTATCTGTTAGACTCATAAGGTCCTGTATACCAGTTTAAATCTGAGGATTTACTGCTATGAATTTTTTGTCATTTGGCAAAATTGATAACTCCATTTCTAGTTGGCTAAAACAATGTGCATATATATGTATGACTATGTGTATATATATATATATACATATATATAGTTGTTTTAAATATCACAAAACTTAAGACAACATTTATACATAACTTTAAGATCTACTTAAGAAAGTGTCTTTAGGAAAATCTGGGATGATTTAGTGCTGAAGTTCCTGCCTTGCAGGTTTAATCTCTGAGACTATCCTATATGCTCAAGGTGTTACTATCAAGGGGATCACTAATACCTCAAGAGGGTGTGTCATATTTAATACACTAAAGCCAAGTGTGTGTTGTATGCAAGCTTTGCGAGTAAAGAGTTCAGACCCTGTTAAGTGTGGTACCTCATGCAAGCTCTGAAAATCATCTGGTAGCACCACAACTAATGTGTTTGACTCCCTGACAAAATCTCTAGGCAGGCTATTTGAACCTTGGTTATAGCAACTACAACAACAAAGAGAGGGAGGATGAGGGAATCAGAGGGAAAGGAAGGGGAGGAGAGGGAAGGGCAGAAGGGGAGAAGAAAAGGGAAAGGAAGAGAGCCCTATTTACACAGCTAAAGTGAATCAGAAGATGCAAATAACTTGATAAAAATATATTGAGTGACCAGGCAGTGATTATAACTTAATTAATATCATTTCTAATCATTATGAGAAAGAACAAGACCAGAATATCACTAAGATTTTAAAATATTCCTCATATCCTTGATGTGAAACACAAGTTGTATTTTTAAATTTCTGTATCAAAGAAAGAACAGAAAGGAAATTCAGCTAAGTAATACAATGCAGAAAAACCACTTGAAAAATTGTACCAAAATTGTAGTTACTTCTTAATGACCAAGGAAATCTTTGTAATAATGGCAAGATACTGTACATTGAACTAAAATTAAGTATCTTAATTTTAAAGAAATGAACTAAAGTTTCTTAATAAATTTTTCTATATCTGTGCCTTTATAAAAGATTTTCAAATAACTTTATAACTATATAAATTTATAGATTTAATTCTATACACCAGCAACACAATTTATTATTGAAGAGGTGAAATAAAGAAGTCTTGAACAAAAAATTCTCTTAAAATTAAGACATACTAAAAATATAATTTTCCTTTAAAAATTAAACAAACTAAATAACCTTTGTATTATTTTACTGTTATTATGTATTCAAAATAGCTTAAAACATCTTCTACATAATATAAAAATTTTATAGCAAGAGAAAGTGCATGGAAATAAAGCAAAAAGGTAATATCAGTAAATAATTAAGAGAATTAAAACTTTATATTTGTTTAAGTGCTTCATGACCAACCTAATTACTTCCTACAGTAGCATAAAGAATATAAGGAGAAAAATCTGGGTGACTTCTCAGTCTATGTGTCCCTAAAACATTTTTCCAAGTTATTTAATGTGAATTAAGAATTGTAAGAAGGATAAATACACTCCACCTTTTAAAGAAGGTGTCAAAATAACGTATTAAAAACAAATAAAAGGGAAAATTAATATGTAAAATTGTACAAGTAAACCTACAACTCTACACAGATTTGAGAAAAGGGCAGCAGGAAGTATAGAAATATTCAAGTAGTAATAATGTATGGCCTAAAATTTTCAGAATAATTTTAATTAGAATATTTAGAAAGGGTATTTGAAGTGCAAAACTAAGAAAGCAAGTACCATAACAGGAAAATACAGAATTTAATATAACTAGGTTATTGGCTTATACCAGAAACTTAGTCCTATCAAAACTGAAATGCTAGTACATATATAACATACTGAAGTAACTATCTTACTCTTTAAAAATTAGACACAAATTTAATGGGTTATAAAATTATTTATTTAGCTCACTCTTCTGGAAATTGGTAATTTATACTGGTTTGGAAAACTGAAAAAAGAAAGATTATTTGGGGGGGGTTGCTTAGTAATTAGAATTAATCAACAGTATTTCTAGATGCTGGATGCTCTAGGATAGTCCAATAGAAAACATCACTCTTGACTCCATATGTCTATTAATCATCCAGATGGATAACCCCAGCTATTCATATGGCAACAAGGCTAGTTTCAAGATAGTATAAGCATAAGATCTAATATGGCACTTATATCGCTTTTTTGTTGTTGTTGTTGTTGGTTATTTGTTTTGGGGTTACACCTGACAGTGCTTAAGGCATATCTGGCTCTCTGCTCAGGAATCATTCCTGGTTGTCTTGGGGGACCATATGGGATGCTGGTGACCAAACCTGATTAGGCAGTAGCTGCTTGTGAGGTAAGCATCCTACCTATGCTTATCACTCTGTCCCCATCTGTTGACCTAAGTAATCTCCACTGGGAACTCAGATTCAAAAAGTAGCACATTAGAATTAACCACTGAAAAGGAAGATTTAGAAAGGTATACTATAGAGGCTGCTGATATAGGAAAGAATACAGAACTCAGGACATTTCTTTATTTGCTTGCTTGCTTTTTTTGGTTTGGAGGCAAGCCTGGTGGGTCTTAGGATTTACTCCTGGCTCTGCACTGTTTGGCTAAAAGAACCATATAAAATGCTGTGGACCAATCTAGATTGGCCATGTGTAAGGTAAACTCCTACCTGCTCCCAGAATTCAGCATATTTATAACCCATCTACTAAACATGGAACAAAAAGGAAAAGTCACCCTAATTTTAAAACAATTAATATTTCTAAGCTGAAACCCAAATTTCAACCCTCAGCAAATATCTATCTGCATTAACATTTACATGTATACAGATCTTTTCTATACATTTACCCTAGAAAACTAAATGAGGGGCCAGAGAGATTACTCAACAGGTTAAGTGCTTGCTATTCAAGAAGATTGAGGTCTGATCCTCAGCACTCCCTGCTGTCACCAGGAAAGACTCCCCCAAGTACAAAATCAAGCCAGGAGTAGTATCTAGCAATGCTGTGAATGGCCCCCAGACAAAAGCAAACAAAATTAGAAACTGACACACTGTTTTTTGGTCTGCTAAATGATATATCTAATATCTTTTCTAGTTACTGACAGAAACTGTAAAGGCATGGCAGAGCATTTGGTTTTCCTTCTTCAGTTCAATGTCTTTTAACATATCAATTGCCATTACAACAAAGAACATCAATTAATGCTAAATTACAAAGGAATTCTTGTGGGATTGCCTATTACAGCTGCCCTGATGCTAAAATCATTCAACGTGATAAATGTTTTACACTGAATACCAAATACACTCATAATTATTTTGCCATTTACTGAAAGCGTTGCCAATCTATATTTGATTCTAAAGAAACTACACATCATTATCCACTCAAAAATAAAATCTTTTGCTCATGAGATCTACACAAAAGCCCTTTTATGTGGGTCAAAAGGATGTTTCCCCCATGCCCATTTAATATGTTTTCTCTGAAGTTCTCTTTGCTGCCCTTAGGGCCATCCACATACTGGTGATAAGCATGTAACTTGCATAGCGAACTCCCTCCCTCCCAAACTCACATCACAATATCCAGACTTCACTATTTCCCCTAATAAAATGATAGCTTTTTGTATGCTTTACACATACTGCTAAGGTATTGCTTTGTGAATAGAGCCCTACAATATAGATACAGTTTACCAGGAACTTAGCATTTAAACGACTTTCATCTTGACAATGACTGACATGTCTCACTGAGAATATTATATATTTAGAAGACTTTTTGAAGACTCCTTACTTAAGAAACATGTCTCATCATATTCAGTGAACTTCTGAACTAAGTCTTAAATGTTTAAAGAAGGGTCACAAAGCTACTCTGCTACAATAGTCTGCAACTTACACCCAACTCATATCACAGGAGAAATTCATGCAGAGAATAATTTTTCCTAAGTTTTCTCTCCATTAAAAGAGCCCTTCTCCTTTTAGCTTTGAATATTTATCATGGAACTTGTGCTGGAGATGAAGTAGGAGACAAACTCTAGGGGAGAAGGGAATGTACATCCCATTCTTCATAAAATTTGTAAGAATTCCTTCAGCACATGCTCCTCCATTTATACAACAGATCAAGGACGGCTAGAATCCGTTTTCAAATCATATCGATGTGCAAGATAGTTGACAGTGCACTCTCATCAACTCTGTGCTTTCTGGTGGGTAATGTGCACAGTATAACTTAGAGCAGCCATTTGGCAGAAAACAGCTCTAGTCAAATTGAAATCGCTTTTGGAGACTTGGTTAGAATGGAGACCATAATGTATGCTTGTCATTTGATGAAAAATAGTGTGTTTAAATTAAGGGAGGGAAAAATCTTGTCTAGATTTGAGCCTGCACAATGACACAAGTGTCATGATCTTATTTAAAAGTGTTAAGGTATAGTATCACTCTGCAGCACAAATTGTAAGGAAACATGGGATCATGTGCTGGAGACTGAAAATTTGCTACGTGATGCCAGTCATAAAGAGTGATAAAATATATTTCTCTCAGAAAAATATTTGCTGCTCAAGGAAAGTGGCACTTCTAAATTGGTATTTGCATGTGGTATAAACAGATTATCCAGCCCAGGTAGACCTGGACTAGATTTTGTCAAGTGATTAGACTTGGAATCACTCAATGATACATAAACTAGTTTTGTTTTAGGCTTACAAAGCAATACAATATTTTCATTTAAGAAAATGTCCACTTATGTGCATTTAATGAAAAACTAGGCCTGAAGAATAAAAAATTTTGATTTTCATTTTGAATCATTAAAGGAATTCCAAGATATTCATGCTAAAATAAAAAATATCCAGATAAAGCAACTCAGGAATATTGCAAGAATACATCTATTTGAAGCATTTTTGTGCTTCTTGTTAATTCTTAAATGAACCCTCAGTTAATTAGTACTACAATTCCCACTTTATAAGCAGCTAACAAATGTAAAATAAACTAAGTGATTTACCTAAAATCTTACATATGTAATGGAAGAAATCAATCTGAAGATGTCTACTTAAAAATCTTTATTATTAAATAAATGCCTGGAATACCTAACTTATTATGAATAAATATATTTCAAAGTTACTATGTATTAAAATAAGCAAACCATTTTAAACAAATAATGCTACATACATGTAGCCATTAATTCACTCTCATTTAATATATTTAAATAAAACATCACAATAGAAACATGTATTGTAAAATTCTAGTTTAAAAATAGCCTTGATTTTTAAATTCATATACAACTTTTCTATTCTTTAATAAAATAATAAAAATACAAAATTGGATAAAAATGAAGTTTTGCTTTACTACGGTCAAGTACAAAATATGATACTACCTTATTTGGTATTCAAAAGACAATTCTAAGCCTCTTACTGTGAGAGTATCAATTCTGGTTTCTATTATGGAAGTTCTTGAATACAAAGCAAGGATGAAATCTAATAGCTGCCTTATACTAGGCCCAGAATCCACACTACTACTCCATTGCATTTCAAATTATTATGCCTGTTCAAAACTTCTTTATAGGTAGCCTTTACTATTCATACAGTGCAACTTTAACCCAAAGTAAGCAACATACAGTTCATTCTAAATAACTTCAAGTTGGCATCTGTCTTAATGGCTTGGATTGTTATAAAAAATGTTAACTTAAGTAAAAGAATTAAAATTAAAAAATAAAATATTTGTACACAGATCAGGAGGCTAGAAGTCCCACATAATAGTCAGGTTTCTTGTGAAGCCTTGACAGAACATGACCTATGGACATTCCTAATATTTTTTGCTTAGTCCTCTAATAGTCTTTCTTCTACATGTGCATATATGCTGCTTCTGTGTCCACATTTCTTCTTTTAATAACATCAGACAGATTGGACTAGAGAACACAGTTATGCTCTCATTGTAATAAAATTGTCTCCTTAAAACTTCCCAACTTGTTAATTCACATTCTATTTCTCATCATATTCTGAGACTGAAGGTTTTAATATAGAAATTTTGCAGGGAAACAATTCAACCATAATGAAGTTCTTTCCATTACAACATGACATAAATATATCAATTTTTCCACATTTCTCACCATACTATTTATAGGTATCATTTCTGAGCACAGAGCCAGATGTAAGCCCTGAGCACTACTAGGTATCACCCAATAATCCCCAATGTTAAGAATATAAAAATGTTTAAATATATATACATTTCACTTTAGTCTATTCTTTACTGTTCCTGAAAATATTCTTTTATTGTATAATTTATTTATCTTTATGAATTTACTCACATATTATAACCTAAAATTTCTTAAATATTTGTTTCCTGAACATACTAGTTAGTATACTGATTGAAATATGGCTTCAATATGGGCTGTTTCATGACCATTGTCTACTATTAATCTTTGACCTGCTCTGTCAATGGTTGTTGAGCTACTACCTCTCACTATAATGTTGTGAGTATATTTCTCTTTTTTCTATTTAATGATTTCTTTTTTATTTAATTGAATATAAAAATAAATATTTGAAAAATGTTGGTAAACTTTTAAAAACCTTACATAACTAATTAAGCTGCTGAAAAATTCAGGGCTAGTCTGATTTTATATCAGATGTGTAGATCTCTTTTATACTCTATTAGTTATTAAGATCTTATACAATGGCAAATATATGGAAAATCACAATACTCTTTTGTATGTTTATTTTTGTTGAAACTGACCGTTCTTGCTTTACAGTCTAATACTTATTCCTAACTTCTATATTGGTGAAGTTGTTCCTACCATTTTCTTTGTTTATGATATATTTGTCATATAGTTCTCATCTCTGCTTCTTTTTGTGCCTCTCCTCTATTCATTCTTTATTCTCTTTGGTTTTAATTTTCAAGCCAAAATTGCAAATATCTGAGATTATATTTTGAATTTTCATGTTCTCATTTTTTTGTTGGAGTCTATTATTTCTTCAGTAATTGGAGGTGTTTCTTTTGAGATAGCATATTTTACAATTATGACATTAAGGGATGTTAGTGAAATTTTGAAGTATGGTCAGAATTACTTTTGTTTTTAGGAACAGGAAAAGGGAATTAGTAGTTTCTGCATCCAATATGTAGAATGTTTCTACTACTCCTATTTATTGGTTATCATCATGATTTAAATCATGTTTATTTTTACAAATTGGTTTTAGGTTAACTTAGGAGTGTTACTTGTCTGAAATATAGAAGATATGAGAATTAAACCATCTTGTAATGATGAAAAATTCTCCTACTTTCTTCAGATGTTATTTCTGAGGTCTTACTATATTCTAACACCTAAGTAGTGATCAGGGTTTCCTCCAAACTCTATGTTCAGAGGTCATTCCTGGCAGCTCTCCAGGTACAATATTTGCTGATAGGGATCAAATTTGTGTCAGCATCATGCAAGGCAAATACTCTACCCAATGTAGTACTTCTTCAGCCCCTGCTAATTTAATTATGACTAATCCACTTCCCTTTTACTTTTCGAAGTCATGTTGATTCCTATTACAGAAAACAGAATGCTATGTTGTATTCTCTTCTACTACATTTGTCTTTATAGGATTTGCTTTTTCTGACATTTTAGTGATGTTTTATTGGAAGCAGAGAGAGACATATGTTTAACCAGTGATAACACTATAATACGCTTTTTATAAGAATTTCCTGGAAATGTTAGCAAAGTTAATTCATTATAGACAAGGAGATTAAAATTAGAAATAAAAAGTATGTTTTTAATTAAATTCATCCCTTTGGCTAGTAATGTCTCATATAGTGGTGAACAACATTGTTTGTAAAAGGGATTATTTTCCTGGCCTTTTAAAATATTTATAAATATGTTTTCCTCCACTTAACTTCCTTTTCTCTTATTTCTTGAAAAGGTAGTTGACATTTTATATCTACTTCTCTTTCTTTTAGTCCTTAAAATCTGAAGTCAATTCCTTGTCATTTTTTCCCAACCACCGCCAATTTAAACTGGTCAAACCACAGTCCTATTCTGAACTATTATTTTGTACCTCCACTGAACATTTGACACTTTTTTGCTATGATACTTTAGAATTTTCTCCTTTCCTTTTATATGTGGCATTTCAGTCCTAGTACTGATTGCTTCTCTATTCCTTAAAGCTTCAGTATTTACTGTTAAATTTTCTCTAAGGAAAATTAAATCAAATAGTAATCAATGTCTTGCCAAAGTTTGTTAATATCAAAGGTGTACTTTTATAATATAAATTTAAATTTTCTTATAGGTGCCTTCTATGCACTGTCTTATGCTTTTCATTACTCTCCTAGATTAATGAGTATCACTCAGGGGTTACTCCTGGCTCTATGCTCAGAAATTGCTCCTGGCAGACTCGGAGGACCATATGGGATGCTGGGATTTGAACCACTGTCCTTCTGCATACAAGGCAAATGCCCTACCTCCATGTTATCTCTCCGGCCCCTCTCCTAGATATTTTTTTAGCTATTGAATTCCTACTGTGTCATAGTTGTAGTCAGTGGGTGTTGGGTGAACTTATTATATTTCCTGTAATTAGTTCATGAATTGGGCTGATTGACTTTGCTCTATTAAAACATCACCACAGATGAGTGGTGATGGTCATAGAACTACCAGGAACTGAAGGAACAAGTATTCCCCAAAGCATACACATTTTTCAATTTATGCTTACTTCATATTTTGTTCAACTACTCAGAGCAAATTATTGCAAAATTTAAAGGATATTTATTAAGGAGATATCAAAGAAAATATAAGTTGTAGACAACATGACAACAGTTTTTATATTCTTTATTCAGTTTAGCTTCTGCTTTTGAAAGCCAGAAGCAATATATGCAGTATTGCTCAGGGTTCTATTCCCAGTTTTGGAATCACTCCAAGTGATATTTAAGGGTCCATGTGTTAACAGAGATCAAATCAGTGTCTCTTGTGTGTAAAGCATGAGCTCCAGCTGTTTACCTTTCTCTTCATATTTGTGCCACTCTTGGGATTCTTCATATGGCTAAATTTCTCACTATCTAAATGATCTAAATGTAGAACTTTCATAGTTAATTCTCTCCTAATCATATCCTGATATTTTCTACTGCGAATCAATAATGTCACTGGATTCTCACGGGTTCTTTTTAAAGATGCAGCTTCATGAGCCTCAATTGATTTTTTTATTCATAATCTCCATGTGTAGATTCAGAAACATGCAATTTTGACTAGGTCCTTAGAACTTACACAATAAATCCAAGTAATATTCCTCCAGTCTATTCAAGAAATAATCTTAATATCATCCCAGAAATTTCAAATAAAAAACTTAATTTCTGTTATTTAAAAATTCCCATTGATGTTCAACAGGAAATATGTCATTCTTATAAAATTATAAGTTTTTATGTGTTGTCACATTAATTTTTTATAATTTGCATTTAGCTTAATGTGCTTCACCATGCTCTTCTAGTTTCTAATATTTAATCATTAACTGAATATGATTTATTTTTTGGTTTTTGGGTCACACCAACAACGCTCAGGGGTTACTCCTGGCTCTATGCTCAGAAATCGCCCCTGGCAGGCACGGGGGACTATATGGGATGCCGGGATTTGAACTACAGTCCTTCTGCATGCAAGGCAAATTCCTTACCTCCATGCTATCTCTCCGACCCCTGAATATGATTTTTATGTAAATTTGCAATAATTTTGTTGAAAACTAAGGTGGAATTTTTTATTTTAAATTCCCTTCCTCCTATATTTCCTCTGTCCTTCTGCCCCCTCAATGCTGAATAACATAGTTCCAACAAAAAAATTAAATTCAAAAGCTCTTGTATGTATGTTGTTTACTTTTATGAATCTCACAAATATTTATATAATAAATTAAAGTTATAATAATTAATATCCCTTTGAGCAAGTAACAGGAATCACAAAGTTTGTCTTAAATTTGAAAAAATGAATTTAATTGAAGTGTAATTGACACAGACATTTTATCATTTAAATGTATAACAGATTGATTTGAATTTTTTGGTAAATTTGTAAGTAAGTCATAGAAATTTAGTCATCTAACATGATTTTTCGTGATGACTGAACATAGAATCTCACTTGTGTCTTCACAAATTTTAACCCACAATAAAGAAAGTTTGACTTTTAAATCTGGAGATATACTGCTGAGAAACTAATCTTATAAAATAACTTAATAGTTTACTCCAATTGCCAGTTCATCTTAAAAGTATTTATTGTAATTCACTTTCTTGAAAAGTTGCTAACAAAAGTTTTTAATAAGATTATGACTATGGAGGCCAAAACAGTGTAAAATATTCTTGGAAGCATTAGAACTAGTTGAAAAAAATATACAATGGACCGGATAACTCTATTGTTTAAATGTGCTTTTGCTCTTATTTTTTATATAAAAGAATAAAAATAATTTTCTACAGGTATAATGTATAATACAGTGTCAAAAGTGTATGAAAGTTTATGTGAACTTAAAGTACTCTTTGCAGACAATTCAAAAGGATGAGGCTATATTCAAAAGAATGTATGTAGGGTTGCAATTCAAACTATAAACAAGAAGACTTATCTCACTCTTAGTATAGAACATATTCTTGTCTAGAGACACCTAGATATAAAATCTCATGGAAACCACATTTGCATACGCTTTGCCTCCCTATCTAGAGAGAATGGCATTTCTTGTATTCTTAACAGATGGACATTACATATTTGCCAATCAAGAACTTACAATAGTAGTGTAGGAGAATGGCACATGGTGACTATCCTCAAATATGCCACTATATATTAAGTACCACTATATATTATGTATATATATGCCATTATATATTACATAGCTATACTAGTATATAGTATATATTATATATACACTATAAATTTAAAAAGAAAAAGATGCACATCAGTGCTAAAGAAAAGCTGAGTTTCAATACTTGTTAAATTTTATACTGTACTGAGATTTAAAACTGTTCTTATGTTCATTGCACCTCTATTTACATGGATGGACATGGAAATTATTTATACTGAGTGAAATGAGTAAGAGGGAGAGAGATAGACTCAATAGTCTCACTCATATGTGAAATTTAAGAAAAATAAAAAATAGTATGGTAATAATACCCAGAGACAATAGAGATGAGGTTTGAAAGGGCGAGCCCATGATATGAAGCTTACCACAAAAATTAGTGAATGCAATTAGAGAAATAACTACATCAACAACTATCATCATAATGGTAGTGAGTGAGAGAAATAAAATGCCTATCTCAAAGACAGTCAGAAATTGGGGAGGAGGGAGATGGGAAACATTGGTGGTGGGAAAGTTGCACTTGTGAAAGGGGATATGGTTTTTTATGACTAAAACCCAACTAAAAACATGTTTGTGAATATGGTAAATAAATAAATATTAAAAAATAAAGAACTTTTATATTGAAAAATAAAAATGTCCTTCACAAATACCCTTTGGGTCTTATAATTAACAAATATTGCACCAACTTCTTGATAATTAAGCATGTGAAACACATAAAATTCATTTCTTATGAGAAAGAGAGACAAGGAAAATCTATAATCTTGAATATATTGCAGGATACACATTGCTGATGACACTTATAAACAGAAAATTCATTCACATAGGTCAGAACAGTTCAAAGTATCATTTTTATATTATTCTCTAGGCTTCCTCTTTTAAATAGTTATACCTGGTACCACAGGATTCACATTTTCTTCATAGCAGATCAGGAGTATTTAAATTTACCAGAAGTTCACATATGTCTCTCTCATTTAAGATTACCAGATGTTTGAGGCTTATTTAAGGATATATTTTCTTTTGGTTTGGGGGTATATCCCCCAAGAGCCATGTACAGGAACTAGCTCTGTGCTCAATTGTTACTCCTGGAAGTACTCAAGAAATCTCCAATTCTAGTGATTAAATTATGGTCACTTGAATGCAAAGCAAGTACTATACATCTTGTATTGTCTCTCTTGTTTAGTCATTTTTCTTTCTAACCAGAGATATATGGTCATTAGCTATTTCTCTCCCGTTATTCATTATACTAATTTTTTAGTAAGTGGTTGCTATGACCTCTTTTTAAACATATAAGTTGATTATAATGTATCTCTATGATAATTAAAGCAAAAGTTCAATACAAACTAAACATATCAGAAATGTTACACATATACATAAAATAAAATAATATACTTTAATGTAGAAAAACATCATTTACAAGAAAAGATACTCATAAAATCCTCAAATACTCTTGAAGTCAAAGCTACCATTATTAGGTATAATTCAGTAATATGTTGTTGTCAATCCATATCAACACATAATATGTAATTGTATATCTTTTCCAATTTTCTTTTTCAGTGACTTTACATAAAACTTGAAATCATAGGAAAATATGTACATAACTGAAATAGGTAAATGTTGCAAACTGACTCTAGTTTATTTTTCTGAAGAAAATGTTAAAAATTTACCAGCATTTTATTGAGTCCTGCCACATATTTTTGATGAAATGTTGAAAATTAAAATGAAATGAAACCAGGGATATAGAATAAGGCCAACTGAAGAACAAAGTGATTGAGAGAGGGGAAAGATTCTTTGATTTCTTGCAACTTTTAATAATTGTGGAAGATGTATATGAATGTTCAAAACAGATGAGTGGAGCTCTTTCTAAGCTACTAACTAAGATTATTTGTCTTTACTTTCTTACTTTTTTAGGTTGTCTTAAATAAATGTCACTTTTATAATTTTTTATATAATAAAATTATGAATACTCACAATGGAGTTAAATTAGTAAAAGACAACTCTTCACTAACATACTGAATGCCCTAAAAGAGGGACAGTTCTTTGAGTACACAGAAGTTTTATCTTACAAAGCAAACACATTCAAGCCCACTTTTACCCATACCATAATTGTGTTTCAGTTATGCCTTTAACTACAGCAGAACATCAGTAAGGCAAAATTTATGGAGAAATAAAGGAGGTATGGGAAAATTCACTACAGGAACTGAAGAGAGAGCACAGAGATTAGGGCATTTCCCATATATGCAGCTGACTAGGGTTGAATTCCGGCACTTTATTTAGTCCACTGAGATCCACTAAAAATGAGGCCTGGAGTATAGAACCAGGCATAAGCATAGAACACCACTGGGTATGGTTCAAAATGTTAAAGAATCAAGTTTTTGATTAAAAGCATCAGATCAGCTCTCAGAGAGTTTGGTTCATTTGAATTATATCAAAATGATGTGATTAAAATCTTTCGAATAAAAACACTTCATAAAATTTCTCCTAAAAGTTAGACTCCAACTATTTTCCACTACATGCATACTCAAATAAAGCAGAACACATAAAAAGTATACCAATGTACCCAGACCTCTGTGTAATTGTAAATATAGTAGCTTTTATTACATAACTAGCAACTGCAAATACACTAGATAAAAGAAAAGAGATAAAATAATTACAAAAAAGTTTCAAGTGAAAAAATATGTGTCTTTGTGTGTGAATGTGTATGTGTGTTGGACAGGGAGCAGAGTGATAGAGAGAGGGAGAGAGATCTGACAGTCATAGACAAATGTCAAAACTGAATACTTGGTAGTATTTCAAACAATGGAGAAGCCTGACATATTTATTTAGAATACTAAATCTTTATCCCTAGAAATATAAATAAATTGCTTTTTCCTTTTCTTTTTTGGACAGGGGATAAGTTTTTATTAATTAATTAATCTAATTCAACCTTTAAAGAATTAGACTTAAATAAGTTGTCCCTAAAATACTCTAGCCCTGTACACTGGTGGTATGTAATAATGGATAAAATATTGTTTGTTTGCTTGGTTTTTACTTTTTAGCTTCTTTTCTAAAAAATGTTTTTATCTTTCTGTATTCCCTGCTCAGTTTTCATTCACTGTGTTACTTTTGCTGCTTGTCATAATTATCTGTAATATTGAGTCAATCTTGAAAGTAAGCCTAGACTTGCCCTAGAGGTGGCAGGATTTCTGTGGTGGGTAAGTGAAATGATCACTCCATATAACTTTATAAAGTGTAAAGACCTCTGAGATGAAAGGAGCTATATAAATGTAAGGCTGTCATTTTAAATTGCCATTACCGTTTGAAATTCTCAAGAGGAGCATTACTGAAATCCTGCGTATGCACCATATTAGATTGCTTAATATCATTAAAGTATGTGCAGCAAATGAAAATACCAATTTCCTCTTATATCTAACTCATGTTTAATTTTAAGGCTGCGTATCCAGAGCTAACATGTTTCAGAGCACATTCTGGCACTTTAATACTCACTGAAAAAAGCAGAAGCTAAGAATATATGAAGACAATGATGTTTCTCTTTCCTGGTGATTGTTTGTTTGTGTATGTAAGCATGAGAAGACTGAAACAGATTTGAGAAGTTAAATAAAATGAGACATATAAAAGCGAAGGTTTAATATAAGCAGCAAAGAAGGCTGTACAGAAGATAGATAACATATCACATGGGATTTCTATTTGGCTCTGGCAATAAGTAATGAAAAATATTCTGTTGTATTTACAGCAGTAAGTAATTGGAAAAACAAAAATTATCAAAACCATTAAATATCCCACCCAACTATGTGAGAAGGGCTGCTCTTGTTGCCTGGGTTTGTAAGTTTGTTTTAGGAAAGGAGAATAGTCCATATTACTGGAGCCACGCACCAACTAGCAAGACGGAAATGCTAAGAAATAAGCAAGTGAGAGAGAGGCATCGGTGGCAAATTGGAATCTAAGGCCTTTTGTGCTTGTTAAATGGTGGAATGATTATAATTGGAAAAAGTGATGTGCATTAGTTCTGAGTGAATGTACAAGAAATGACAAGCGTGTAACTTAATGATTACTTCACAACACTCAGGACTGCCTTCTAGTCTCGCACCAAAGAGTTCAGCCCTACAGCAGAGAAAGCCACATGCTTTCTCCTCCTATTCATGAGTATTCTCCACAGGTCACATGGAAATAACCCTGAAGTGATAAGTCTTGGTTTAGGAAGTCAGCTGGTTTAAGTCATTGCGGCACAGACTGGGGGAAGTGGCCGGTCTTTTTTTTTTTCTTCCTTGCTAACTATCACTACCATTGGCAATTAAATGGACAAGATCTGGTTTTAAAGGAAGTAATATACGTTTGTTTTTCCTGGGAAAATGGGGAAGGATATGAGTAAGTTTTCTGAAAAATAAAATTTAATATTCAAATAAGTGAGTGTAAGTCACCTCTCACTTTATTATTAAAACTAAACTTACATAATTAGTGGATTTCCTAATAGAATAGATTATTTTTTTTAAATTTGTTAGTGTGTGACATTTTACTGAAGTTTAATATATATAATGAAAAACTAAAACAACTAACAAAATTTATTCATATTGAGAATAATAGCTTGCCAGTTTTAAAACTGAAATAATGAGTAATAATTATAATCCATGATAACCAATAAACCAAACAACTATAATTAAACACATCCGAAAGTTTCAGAACAAAGCTTTTATTTTATTTTTTCTTGGAAACTAGTACTGGAATTGTATTAATTTCAGAAAAAGACAAGTAAATTTTCAGTTGATATTTTCTAAAACCTAAGTAAGACATTACAATTTATAGACTGGTTAAGAATGAAATATTCAGTATCTAGGATTGTAAAATATTAAAAAAGTGAAAGAAATACAAAATTATTTTATATATTGGAATATAAATGTTGAGGTTTAGTATTATAATTTTGTACCTCACAAATAGGCTCACGTTCTGCCAATTGTCACTAGGTGGTGTTTCTTATGACACAGAAAGTCAGGTTTCCTCTTACCCTGAAAGAACAATGGTATTCAATATAGCAAAATTTTACAAGGTTTTCTTGACATAAAGAAAAAAAAAGTCCCTTTTAATATGTCTCTATTTTTTGTAATCTTCATTTAGATATATGACTGACTGTGGAAAGTTTTAATAAAATAGGCTTTTTTTCGTAGTTGAAAGTTAAGATAGTTACAGTGGAGAATATATTATCAAGACCATCGTGCAGGTAATATCCTGCATATTGAGTCTAATCACCCATTTAAGTTAAAGTAAGAGTTGTTAAGAACATGGAAAATTGCACTCTAATGATTAGTGATGAAAATCACCTAGATAATGAAATTAGTATTGAGAAACATACTTTTAGGCAGAATGATTATCCTAGGAGATTGATTAAAAGGATAATTGAAGAACAATGTAACCTTTTTCATAGTTATCAGGTTGAACTTGTTTTAGGTAATTTATCATAATAGAGTAGCCATGCCAAATCATAAAAGCACTGGTCACTGCTTTAAAAGATGCTTATTATATATTAATTGAGACATGTTGTCATACCAATGGGATATCCACTAAAATATGGTTGACGATATGTGTCATGGAACAAATCTCAAGCTATATCAATAACTTAAGAAACAGATGAAAGGAGTTTGTAACATATGGAATGGATTGCTCAAAGGAATGAGAATTTAATGGCTCTGCCTGTCAGTAACCACTAAAGAACCTAACTGCTCCATTCTACTTGAAATATTAACAAGGATGGCGTGATAATGATTTCCTTCTTTGTAAATAAAACAATGATTAAATTCCTATTTCTAATCAGTCATAAAAATGGATTTAGAGAGGAACTGACTAATTAAAAGTAGGATTTTATAAAAGGACAAGAAGTTCCCTGAAAAAAAAATCTACATTTGTCTTGTACCTTCTCTCACTGAGTCTTGCCAATATTATACTTAAATCATTGAAATATGCCCATCTCTATTTCTTACATTTTTATTTTCAAATTAATATATAATTAAATCAATATGTTGAAATAAATGTTATTTTTAAAACATTAACTTGGAAGAAAATTTAGAATACAGTATAAGGAATTATCATTCCATATACCCCACTGTGACTCCACCCTGGATTTGTGTAACTACCTGCAAGAATCTGCCCATTTCTGGGAGGAGTCTTGGGCGGATATTACCTGTATCTTTACCTGCAAGACCCCACCCATTCCTGGGAGGAGTCTTGGGAAATTCAGATAAGGCCTTTAAACCAGGGGATTAGGGTCTTTGCCAGCATGGAGAGGTAGGAGAAGCAGAGATGGCTGAGAGACAAGTACAATGTAGGACTGAATAGATATACAGCATAATTGGTTATGATATAGGCCACACACGTGGGCCAAGGCCAATAAAGATGTTATCTCTCATGAAGCCTGTCTGAGTGAGTCTGATTCCCACCGCGACCACCTGAAGATAATGACCGCCGGTTAATGGGGGATGGAGCCACATAGCCCAGGCCTAAGAACAAAGGCCTCCATCTCCATCCAAGCCCATCTTAAGGGCTGTTTTACTACACCCCACACCTTGAGAAACATTATTTCTGCTTTAGTTAATACCTTAGATTGCTACAGGTACAATTTCAGGTATAATTGTTACAGTTAAAAGTTAATATTGATAAATTAATACAATTAAAGTTTATCCTTTATGCTCTGAAGTTCTATTAGTGTGATTAAATGAATGTTGTGTGTTATACACAATATATTTATGGTTCTAAAAATCTAAATATCACATGCCATATGTGCTGGCCATATATGTGACCCACCCAAAGCAGCCACTGATTTTTTTTATTGTCATTAGAGCCTTACCTCTTCTGCAAATTAAAACAATTGAATATATAAGGCAACACATTTTCATACTTTTAATACACACACATATATATGCACACACACATATATTTAAATTCTTACTAGTCATTTTTGTTAGTTAAGACTAATTTCTATTATTGCTAAATTATATTCCATCATCTGGAGGATGATGTTTACCTAATAAATGACATATTAGAGATTCATAGTTTTGGTAATTATAAATAAAGTTGCTATGAGCATTAATGTACAGGTTATTATATTAATATGCTTTAAAGTTAGTTATCTAGTTTGGAACATAATAGTTCTATTGTATAGAAATAATGTTTTACTTCAACAAACTGCAGATCTGTGTTCTAAAATTGCTCTACTGTTCTGCATCCCCTTGAACAATGAATAAAAGCTTTTTATGCACTGTTTACAACATTTGATATAGATCATGTTCTGATATAACTGTTTTTAATAGTTACAGGTTGGTATAAATTTATTTTGTGCATACAATTAGATTTACTCTAACAAAGTTATATATTTGTAAACCAACGAAAGTAAGCTTATAAAACAATTCCACTAATGGCCATGACATGTATTTTTGGATTACAGCCTTCTTTACTGTTAATTTTTTTTTATTCTCATCCTCTGAAACAATTTTTTTTTCAGTTGATTGAATTTCTCATCAATTTCTCATGGTTGCTTAATTTCACTGGTGAGTAGTTTCTTTTTTTAATATCTTTATTAAACACTTTATTACAGATATGATTGTAGTTGGGTTTCAGTCATATAAAGAACATCCCCCTTCACCAGTGCAACATTCCTATTACCAATTCCCCAAATCTTTATCCTCTCTATCACCCTTGCCTGTATTTGAGACAGGCTTTCTACTTCCCTCATTCATTCATATTGTTATGTTAGTTGTCAGTGTAGTTATTTATCTAACTGCACTCACCACACTTCGTGGTGAGCTTCATATCATGAGCTGGACTTCCAGCCCTAATTTCTATTGTCTCTGAGAATTATTATATAAATGTCGTTTATTTTTCTTAAAACCCATAGATTAATGAGACTATTCTCTGTCTATCTCCCTCTGACTTATTTTACTCAGCATAATAGATTTCATGTATGTCCATGTATAGGAAAATTTTATGACTTTATCTCTCCTGATGGCTGTATAATATTCTATTGTGTATATGTACCACAGTTTCTTTAACCATTCATCTGTTAAAGGGCATCTTGGTTGTTTCCAGAGTCTGACTATTGTAAAAAGTGCATCAATAAATATAGATGTGCAGAAGGGATTTTTAAATTGTATTTTTGTGTTCCTAGGGTATATCCCTTGGAGTGGTATAGCTGGATTGTATGGGAGCTCAATTTCTAGTCTTTTGAGGAATCTCCATATTGTTTTCATAAAGGCTAGATTAGACGTCATTCCCACCAGCAGTGAATTAGAGTTCTTTTCTCTCCACATCCCCTCCATCACTGATTGTTCTTGTTCTTAGTGATATGTGCCAGTCTCTGTGGCATGAGATGATACCTTATGGTTGTTTCGATTTGAATTTCCCTGTTGATTAGTGATGTGGAACATTTTTTCATGTGCCTTTTGGCCATTTGTATTACTTCTTTGACAAAATGTCTGTTCATTTATTCTCCCCATTTTTTGATAGGATTAGATTTTTTTCTTGTAAAGTTCTGTCAGTGCCTAGTTTATATTGAAGATTAGTCCCTTATCTGATGGGTATTGGGTGAATAATTTCTCCCATTCATTGGATGACTCTTGTATCCTAGGCACTATTTCCTTTGAGGTGCAGAATTTTCTCAGCTTAATTTATTCCTATCTGTTTATATCTGCTTCCACTTCTTTGGAGAGTGCTGTTTTCTCCTTGAAGATTCCATGGTTGAATAAGAAGTATGTAGCATATCTAAACACCCTCATCACTATTGAGGAAATTAAAACAGTAATCAAATGTCTGCCCAAAAACAAAAGCCCAGCCCCAGATGGATTCACTAATGAATTCTTTCAAACCTTTCAAGAGGAACTACTACCAATCCTGCCCAGGCTCTTTCATGAAATTGAAAAAAAACGGGAATATTTCCAAATAGTTTTTATGAAGCCAACATCACCTTGATACCAAAACAACACAGAGATGCTGCCAAAAAAAGAAAATTATAGGCCAATATCCCTGATGAAAACAGATGCAAAGATCCTCAACAAAATCCTGGCAAATAAGATCCAATGCCTCATCAGTAAGGTCATTCACTATGATTAAGTAGGTTTCATCCCAGGAATGCAAGAATGGTTTAACATCCATAAATCTATCAACATAATACACAATATCTAGAACAAGAAAAATAAAAATAACATGATCATATCAATAGACACAGAGAAAGCATTTGATAAGGTCCAACACACATTCTTGATAAAAAAAAAAACTCTCAGCAAAATGATAATAAAAGGATCTTTTCTCAATATAGATAAGGCCATCTACCACAATCCAATGGCAAATATTATCCTTAGTGGAGAAAACCTAAAAGCCTTTCCTCTAAATTCTGGTACAAGACAAGGCTATCCTCTCTCACCTTTCATATTCAATATAGTACTGGAAGTACTTGCTATAGCAATTAGGCAAGAAAAAGATAACAAGGGCATCCATATAGGAAAGGAAAAAGTCAAGCTCTCACTGTTTGCAGATGACATGATACTATATTTAGAAACCCTAAAACTCTACCTAAAAGCTCCTAGAAACAATAAATTTATATAGCAATGTGGCTGGCTACAAAATTAACATACAAAAATCAATGGCCCTTTTATACAACAATAATGATAGGGAAGAAATGGACATTAAGAAAACAATCCCATTCACATTAGTGTCACAGAAACTCAAATATCTTGGAGTCAACTTGACTAATGATGTGAAGGACATATATAAAGAAAACAAACAAACCCTGCTTCAAGCAATAAGAAAGGACATGTGGAAATGGATGTAGCCTGCTAATGTATTGGCAGGATTAACATCATTAAAATGGCAATACTCCCCAAAGCATTGTATAGATTTAATGCAATCCCTCTAAAGATACTCCTGACATTCTTCAAAGAAGTGGATCAAACACTTCTGAAATTCATTTGGAACAATAAACACCCTCGAATAGCTAAAGCAATCCTTGGGAAAAGGAATATGAGAGGATTACTTTCCCCAATTTTAAACTATATTATAAAGCAATAGTTATCAATACTGTTAACTCTTGGTAAATATTGATCCATTCTCCAACACAAGTATTTTGTTATTACAAGAATGTAACATACGTAATAAAATAGTATATACTCTTGAGATTAATTTTGTTCACTAAAACTGATACATTGTCATGAATTCAAGATGCTTTACATATCAATTTCTTTCACATAACTTATAAGTAGTATTAAATTGTATGGATGTAATACAAGTTGATTGTCTACTCACTTGTTGAAGGACATTACATTATTTTTTAATTTTATTAGTATAAATGAATATGCTTAGAATATATGTAGGTTTTGTATAAAAATAATTGAATAATTTATGGACTAAATGTGCCAAAGTCAAAATGACCATTTTGTGTGATAACTGTAAAGGCAATTTTAGGAAAAATTCTCAAACACTTTTCCAGAGCATTTATCATTTTGTATTATTATCTTCAGTGGATGATAGTCATGGTTATCCAAGTCTTTAGGACTTTGTTTGGTACTTTACTTATTTTCATAGGGGTATAGAAATATTTCTTTGTGGCTTTAACTTGCATTTTTCAATATTATTAATATAGCACAGTAGTAGTATATATATCCCATCTCTTCATGTCTAGTCTACTTTGGCTTATAGTCTTTACAATTTCTTAATACTAAATAAATGCACATTATTCTTTAAATAATGTAATATCAGTTCTTAGCTATGATTTAAAGATGTTTTGTTTTATGGTGCATGCCCTTGATGACATATGTGATAAAAAATTTTACCTCATATGAACATTAAACTCTTTCTTATGTGCTTTTGAATAGTTTTATCTATTTAACCAGTAAAAATATAATTAAATTGGATGCCAGGGATCAAATCGAGATCCATCCTAGGTTAGTGCATGCAAGGCAAATGCTGCCGCTTGTGCTACTGTTCTAATCCCAGTATTCTAATATTTATTATTTAGTATTATAAAATTTTCTACCCTCTTTTTAATTTTCTGAAAAACATATTAAATTGATGATATTTTTTAGATATGTCAGTACAATCTTTTGGCCAAACAAATTTCTTTGGAGAAAAGATAAAATTTATGACTATAAATATTTAATAGTTACAAATATCATTTAGGTCATCTATAATATCTCAAGTGACTATTGTTTAATTGTAGATTTAAGGAATAGAATTATTTGGCATCTATATTATTTAACTTATACATAATTAATCAAAGTATTTCCTTATTAATTTTAAATAACAAACATCACAATTTACGTAATTGCTCATATTACATTAGTTTCTGCCACTTTATGCTCCAACATGCATCACATCACTACTGTAAATTTCCCTTGACCATTGTCCCTGAATTCCCACCCACCCATTCCCAAACCTGCCCCCTTGACAGGAATAAAATAATATATTTTATATTGCTTGTTTACAGGTAAGTTGTAATTAAATTTTTTGAAGTAAAGCAAAAAGAAAATTTGTAAAAATTATTATATTTTGCAACAGGTCATTAAGTCACCTTTAGAAAGTTTACTACACTGTTTGCTACTCATTGTTCTTTCTGTTATTTATTTTGTTTCTTGACATTAGATAGCTTTGATGCCACTTTGATGTCTAATTTAGTAAATTCCTAATGAATCACAGTATTGAAAAATTTGGAGTTTTTAAAAGGCTGCATATGCAACCACACAGTACAGGAATTCCAAATTCTGTGGCTAATATTGTTAAGGTGTCTTTGGGGAGTTGTTTGGCTGTCAGGCCATTTGGAAGATGTGGATAGGGTGTGGAGTGTGCCCAGACTCATTCTGACAAAGTCCTGGTGATCTCAGTACAAATACCAACATACATGAAATTTGATTGTTTAGTTGGTTCTGCAGTTATCAGTGAGAAAGCAGTGAAGTTGAGTCATTAGTGACCTTAAATTAAGATGGTGGATGCAGCTGGCTAGGCTTTGGCATGAGGATGACTTGACCTGCCTCCTGGTTCCCAAGAGATTTCTCCATTTTTCAGCTGTGTAACTGGTATATCCATGACTTTTGAGAATTAGTTTCCATCTTTTAAAAAAAATACTTGGTTTATGAAGCTGGACAATGCAGGAATGGTGCTAGCTGTGGCTCTAATACTTAAATATGTCTTCATAGTCTGCAACAATAGCCTATATTTTCTGTTATTTATAATTTGTACCCTCTCTTTTATACTTATCAGACTGAATTTCATAAGTTGTTAATTGCATCATTGTCTTTTTATGTCCTCTGCAATTTTTTAATTAGATACTGTGATTGTATGACTTTGTAAGGGATCAAATTTAGATGTTTCATTTCTACAGTTTTTATTGTCTTATATTTTATCTGTTTTTTTCTTTCATTTTTGTATCACAGGTTAATCTTAGCTTTAAATTTAGGAATCACCCCAGGGGATGTTCTGGAGACCTATTAGAATACAATAATTGAATCTGGATTGTTTATTTGCAAGGAAAGTGCCCTACCTGCTGTACTATCTCTCTGGTCCCATCAATTTATTTTTAACATATATTATGTACTTCCTTCTACTTGCTTAAAAGTCATTTTGTTTTGTTATTTGTAGTTTGTTAAGGTAGAAGTTCAAATTATTTATATATAGGGCTGGAAAGATATCACAGGGACTATAAACAAGGACATATATAAAAATACACATTCATATTTGGCCTAGTAGATAGTTTAAAGAACTGGAGTTCACACTAGCATTCAGAGATAAAGGATCAATCTCCAGCACCACATGGTCCTCTGCACACTAATGTAAGCCACCCATGGGTACCCACTAGTGGGTGTCTGGAGATGATTCAGAGGTCAAGGACCTAAAGCTCGTACTAGGACCAAGTCCTGCACCACATTGCCATGTATAGCACTGGATATCCCAAATACAGATGGTCACTTGCTCTGCAGAAATTGAACAACTCCACATCTTCTGGTCTTATATATTGGCTTGAATATATATATTGGCTTGAATATTTCCTTTGGCTGAATATCATGAGAAACAACCCCTAATGATATGAGGAGTGGTGGCCTCCCTCTGGAATATATATATATAAATTAGAGATACACACATAATAAAGTATAATATATACTACTAAAATTGCACTTTTGTTGAGTCATTTCTTCACATTTAATGTAATGTATTTTCATTTTATTCAAATAATTTTTCCTGCAATTTTGTGTCTTATATATTATTAAAATCTATTTAATATCAAAATATTAGGAAAATTTGCTGCTAGATAGTTGTTATTGATTTCTATTTTTATGCCATTGTGATTGCATTTTTTCAGCAAAATAATGTTTATAATCATTTAATTCTTTAACATTTACAGACTATTTATAGCCCAGCATGTCATCTATTTTGGTGCCTTTTTTCATGTGTGATTTTGATTGTTTCTATTTTGAAGTAAAATATTTTATTAATGTTATTTATCATTTTCTTTAACCTTGATACTTCTGTCTAGTATTTCTGTTTACTTTAAAGAGTATGTTTAATTTTCCAGCTGTAATTGTGGTATATCATATTCCTCCTTTTAATTCTGTGATTTGTGTTTGTCTATTCTAAAACTCTGATATTGTATATCACCGTTAATTCTTACTAAAATAGATATATTTATCATCATCTACTATTATCTACCATTATCATTATATTACTCTTTTTTAGTATTTTCTCTGAAATTTACATTGTATTAATACAATCATCTTAGTATTCTTATTATTATATTTTATAGCAGTGAATCTTTTACTATAATTTATTAATAGTAGAAATAAATTTCTAATAGGCATTATATAGGTTATTTTTGATTAATTCTAACAGTTTCTAACTTATACTTACTCAAAATAATTAATGTGTTTATTCTTATGTTTATATTTAATTTTGTCATTTTATCTATTTTCAATGTAGTTTCTGTTTCATGTCACTTTATTTCCTTTTCATTTCTTTATGCTGTTTTAATATGTTTTACTAGCTCTTTTAAATTTACATGTGTTTTTTACTATATATTCATATACATAAATAGGTAGAGTTATTTCTTAGCGATTGCTATAATTATTATACCTAATTAACTTTTAAAAATATACAGATTTTTAAAAATATACATAATTAACTTTTAAAATCTACTATTTCAAGAGGCACGTAGAAATTTTATCAAAGTGTTAGTTCTTTTAGCTATGCCCCCCCTTTTTTGTTTCTTTCTGGGATACCCGGTGGCACTCAGAAATCTGTGAGCTCTGCTCAGAAATCACTCCTGGCAGGTGTGGGGGACCATATGGGAAGCCAAAGATCGAAAGATCGCATGCAAGGCAAACACCCTACCTTTGTGCTATCACTCTTACCCCATTAGTTACCCTTTTAAATATATTTTATGTTACAACTTGAATAAAAATCTCTAGCATATTTTATGTCTTTCAACATTAAATATTTTAAAAAGTAAAATGGAGATTCCTTGTTTTATCTATACTTCTTTTTAATCATTTTTTGTTTATTTTCCTTCATTCAGATTATTTGAATTTATTTCTGATGGTATTTCTCTTCTATGCAGTGAACTTGTGTTTCCTTTCCAAGAAAAATTCTTTAACAGGAAATTTTCTTCATTTTTCTTAATGACAATGTTTTAATTTTGTCTCTATTTTTGAATGATAGTTCACTGTCTATAATTATTTTTTATTTAAGCAATAGCTACTTTAAAAAATTGTATAGTTTTTGTACAAAATTAAAAATTTATATTTGAGTATATTGCATTGTATTCGCCATCAAAAGTCGTTTCCATTTTTCACAATACAAATGATCTTTTTACACAAGATTTTCATGTCTACTTGTCTTCTCTTTTGTTAATCACTATTTTCTTTCTGACCATAGTTGTATTTTGTAGCCTTTTTTTTGTGGTTTTTTGTTTGTTTGTTTGTTTGTTTGTTTGCTTATTTGGCTGCTTATTTTTCCACTTTAAATTAGTGTAGAAAATTCAGTTCTTATCTGGTAATGAAATCGGTGTGGCTTTCGAGCTGTTGGTCATGTCCTTTGTCTTTTGGAAAAATAGAGTTCTAGAGGAGGACTAAAAAGGAAGAAGCAAATGATAGAATGGTGCTAAAAGCAATAGTTTCCTCAATTCGCTTACCTTATGTTGGCTGCCTTCACTGGCTTAAATACATGAACTAATGATGCTATCTTGGGTAGAGGAGAATTATCTTTGGCTTTGGCCAGTCAAAGCCTAAAGAAACCCGCATACTTAAACTCTTGGAGCTGAAGATGTAATACAGTGGCAGTTGTTTGCCTTGCACCCAAACCTGGAGAAGATTAAGTCCTGAGCACCATAGGGTGCACGTAGTCCAGAAAGAGAAACAAAGAAACAAAAACAACAAAATACTTAAAATTCTTGGGTTACTTCGGCTATCATAAAAGGCTCTGTAGTGGAGCCCTTGTAGAAACACAATTATATGATTCCAAATCTATACCTTTTAATGTTAAAGTGTTATATATTTAATGTATGTAATGCAATATTAGTGCATTGTATCTTTCAGCTTATACCTATATATGTTAATGCTTGTTTATATTCTTAGCGATTAATCATTAAACACCATAGAAGTTAATGTAATGCTATTACATGATCATATTTTAGATGCCTTTTAAAAAATTAAAACACAGTGGTTCACAAAATTAAACTTATTCATAATTTAGACATACAATATACTAGCACAAATCTACCGCCAGTGTCAACTTCTCTCCACCAATATTCTCAGGTTCTTTTCATACCTCCTGTTCTCAGGCTATCTTGACAGGTACCTGTTAAAGTTTGGTTATTAAGGTTTGGGTTTCATGATTTTGGTGTGCTCTGGATATTCAGCTCTATTTTGACTTAACACTTCCAAAATACTCTTTCTTTCCTCAATACATTTTTCTTTCTTTCTTTCTTTCTTTCTTTCTTTCTTTCTTTCTTTCTTTCTTTCTTTCTTTCTTTCTTTCTTTCTTTCTTTCTTTCTTTCTTTCTTTCTTTCTTTCTTTCTTTCTTTCTTTCTTTCTTTCTTTCTTTCTTTCTTTCTTTCTTTCTTTCTCTTTCTCTTTCTTTCTTTCTTTCCTTTCTTTCTTTCTTTCTTTCTTTCTTTCTTTCTTTCTTTCTTTCTTTCTTTCTTTCTTTCTTTCTTTCTTTCTTTCTTTCTTTCTTTCTTTCTTTCTTTCTTTCTTTCTTTCTTTCTTTCTTTCTTTCTTTCTTTCTTTCTTTCTTTCTTTCTCTCTCATTCTTTCTCTTTCTCTCTCTCTCTCTCTCTTTCTTTCTTTCTTTCTCTCTCTCTCTCTCTCTCTCTCTCTCTTCTTTCTTTCTTTCTTTCTTTCTTTCTTTCTTTCTTTCTTTCTTTCTTTCTTTCTTTCTTTCTTTCTTTCTTTCTTTCTTTCTTTCTTTCTTTCTTTCTTTCTTTCTTTTTGATTTTTGGGTCACACCTGGCAGCGCTCAGGGGCTACTTTTGGTTCTATGCTTAGAAATCGCTCCTGGTAGGCTCCGGGGATCATATGGGATGCTGGGGTTCAAACCACCATTCTTCTGCACGCGAGGAAACACCCTACCTCCATGCTATCTCTCTGGTCCCACAAATTTCTTTCTAATTTCCTTTTTTCCCCATTGTTTTTCATCTGCACTTCTTCCACTCCCCTCCACTCTCTGAGGCCGAGTGATTTAAGACAAATTAGAATAAACATTTTAATTTAAGTTACTATTTACAATAATAGTGTAGAGAAAACAAAAATTCTATTGTAAGTCTAAAGTATGTATTGCATGTCCATTCTGTACTATAGAGATATGAAACAATAAAGAAAAGGATTTGGCATTATACTTTTATAGTGTGGTGTCACAGCTTTGAAAATCCAGTCCCTAGAAAAGGAAGAAAAGAAAAGAACATAATATTAGAGAATTAAAATTTCTGTGAGACAGACAACAAACAAAGAATGTAATATGTTATTTCTGGAAGAGGCATTACTTATATACTAAAACAAATTATTGTGACAAAAATGAATGGTTGGAATAATTATTTCACATGGGAAATTAGGGAAAATTCTGAGGAAACAAAAGTCAGACACATAACTTAATGGTGTGAGGAATTATCCTACATACTACATCTTAAAATAGGAACAAGTTGGTGTTGGGGACAGAAAGGAGGTTAGATTACAGTTTTTTAAATATTTTTTCATGTTACATTGTCTTTTAACTAAGAGAAAAAATAAGAAAAAGTGGTGACATGTGAACTTAGAAAATTTTTTTTGATAAAATCATTTTGAAATGCTAGAGGATTAAGGAAATTTTTTCTTAGTTATATTGTTTAATTTTTTAGTTGTGATTTATAGCCAAGTAAAAAATTAGCAGGATACTTTTTGTCACATTTTTGTTTGAAAATGTAAGACTTTCTCAGAATTATTCCTATTTCCTAATTTGTCCTCAACTATGGTAATTTATTCTCTATTTTATTTTGTTTGGGGGGGGGGTCACAGCCAATAGTGCTTGGAAACTACTCCTAGAATAGTGTTTGGCAATTGTTTATAGAGGTGCCACAGATAGAGCATGGGTTTCTTGCATAAAAAGTATGTAACCCCACTTCTTTGAACTCTCTCCTCAGCCTAATTATATTAAATGTCTTAAAAATGATTTTGATTTTTTTAATAGTTCTCTGCCAAGTTCTGCTAGTTTTTTAACATAGGCTGTAACATAAACTCAAAGAAACTCAAAGTATATCAACACAGGGATGATAATTAAAGATTAGATGGCATAGTGTTCATTACTGAGGATCAAAGTCATTGTGGAACAATTTTAGACTATGCAATAGCCTCACTCTACAGCATCACAAGTCTGAAAATCCAGTGGCAGTATTTAATAGTATATATTATAAAAATATATCAATAAAGGTAGTAGTAGACTATTCTTACAGCATCCAATCGTTAGATTCATTTTCAATAACAAATAGTTGACAAGGCAGAGTTAGATTAGTGTCATAATTTCAACCATTTATTTTAGAAATTTATGTCAATCTTCAACTAAGTTCATACTTTGTAGTTGACTGTGAAAAATTATAAAGTCATGATCCAAAGATTTCTATTTTTTAATCAATTTAGTAATCTTTTGATGATGCAATTATATAATTTTCAAGACAATTAGTCAGGGCTATCAGAAAAGAGAACAGTGGGAGTAAGAGAATGGTAGTAACTCAAATAGATGACATAAATTCTTGGCAATATGTACTCTTAGGTCATTTATAGGCTTTTGGTCATTTCAGTGACAATTATTAAAGCCTATTTTGAAAGAGATAGGTCATGTTACTTGGCTAATTGAAAAACTGTTTTTGTGTGTGGAGTAAAAATGTGAAAGAACAGAGAAAAATGAAATTAACCCTTTGAACAACTAATTGTGATTATTCAAAGTCAATTTATTCTTTTTTATTTTTCCTGAATAATTAACTGTTACCTTGTATATTAGTATGAAAGTGAACTAAAATATAAGGAACTTTCCTGCAAGATTTCTATCCTCTTGATTTTATGAAGGTATGTTTTATGTGTCAGCATGTAGTCTATCTTGGAAAATGACCCATGTGCATTGGAGAAGAATGTGTATCCAAGTGTTTTTTTTTGGGTGGAGTGTCCTATATATATCTACTAGTTCTCTTTCTTCCATTACTCTTTTCAGGGCTAGTATTTTTTTGTTGGGTTTTAGTCTAGTTGACCTATCAAGTGTTGACAGGACTGTGTTGAGGTCTCCCACAATTATTGTGTTATTATTGATGTCTTCTTTCAGATTTGTCAGTACTTGTATTAGATAATTTGCTGGTCTCTCATTGGGTGCACATATGCTTAATAGTCTGATTTCTTCCTGTTGCACATATCCCTTGATTAGTACATAGTGTCCATCTTTGTCCCTTACCACTTTTCTGAGTATAAATTTGGTGTCATCAGATATTAATATGACCACCCAGCTTTTTAAGGGTGTTGTTTGCTTGGATGATTTTCCTCCAGCCTTTGATTTTGAGTCTATGTTTGTTCTGGCTATTCAGGTGTGTTTCTTGTAGGCAGCAGAAGGTTAGATTCATCTTTTTGACCCATTTTGCCACTCTGTGACTTATAATTGGTGAATTTAGTCCATTGACATTTAGGGAGATGATTGTCATAGGACTTAATGTCATCTATGCAGATAAGTTTGCTGTGTTTTTTGGTCTCTCGTCTTAAAGTAGACCTTTCAGTTTTTCCTTTAAGGCTGGTTTTTCATCTGTGAATTTTCTGAGCTGTTGTTTATCCATGAAGCTATGTATCCTTCCTTCAAACCTGAACGTGAGTCGGGCTGGGTGCAGTATTCTCAGTGAGGCATTCATTTTATTTAGTCTTGTCACAATAAGCCACCACTGTCTTCTGGCCTTGAGAGTTTCTTGTGACATGTCTGCTGTAAGTCTTTAAGGATACTCATTTGAATGTAATTTCCCTTTTTGATCTTGCTGCTTTCAGTAGTCTATCTCTATCTGTGGGATTTGTCATTGTAAGAAGGATGTGTCTTGGGTGTTTTTCTTCGGGTCTCTTTTAGCTGTGTTCTTTGGGCATGCAGGATTTGATTGCAAGTAGTCTTTAACTCTGGGAGTATCTCTTTGATGATGTCTTTGACAGTTGATTCTTCCTGGAGATCTACTTGGATCTTTGGGACTCCAATGATTCTTATGTTGTTTCTGTTGAGTTTATCAAAGATTTCTATTTTCATCTGTTCGCATTCCTTGAGTACTTTTTCCATTGCCTGATTGTCTTAAGTTTCTTTTCCAATTTCTTCTGCTGTGTTGAGTTTTTCTGCATCTCATCTTCCAGCACGCCAATTCTGTCCTCAGCTGCTGATACCCTGCTGGAGAGGCCATCCACTGAGGTTTTCAGTTCAGCTACCATGTTTTTCAGATCTGTTATTTCAGTTTAGAGTTTTCTGATTTCTGTCTTTGTGTTCTGTTCAGATCGATCTATGCTTTTTTTTTTTTAGTTCTACAAACATCTTCCATATTTCTATTCTAAATTCTTTATCTGAGAGTTTAATCAGGTGGGTGGATTTTATTAGGTCATCCGAGCTATCATCTTCATTCTCTGTGCACGGTGTTCTACTCAAGAATACAAGAATACAATACAAAAACCCCTTCCTCACACCTATATTTATTGCAGCACTATTCACAATAGCAGGTTCTGGAAACAACCAAGATGCCCTTCAACAGACGAATGGCTAAAGAAACTGTTGTACATATACACAATGGAATATTTTGCAGCCGTCAGTAGAGATGAAGTTATAAAATTTTTCTATACATGGATGTACATGGAATCTATCATGCTGAGTGAAATAAGTCAGAAGGAGAGAGAGACGCAGAATAGTCTTACTCATCTATGGGTTTTAAGAAACATAAAAGTCATTTTTGCAACAATTCTCAGAGACAATGAGAGGAGGCTGAAACTTCCAGCTTACTTCATGAAGCTCACCACAAAGAGTGGAGAGTGCAGTTATAGAAATAACTACACTGAGAACTACCATAATCATGTGAATGAATGAGAGAACTGGAAAGCCTGTCTAGAGTACAGGTAGGGGTGGGGTTGGATGGAGGGAGATTTGGGACATTGGTGGTGGGAATGTTGCACTGGTGAAGGGGGGGTGTTTTTTACATGACTGAAACCTAATCACAATCATATTTGTAATCAAGATGTTTAAATAAAAGAATATTAAAAAAAAGAACTTTCCATGCTAGACAAAATTTCTTTTTTCTTTCTTTCTTTCTTTCTTTCTTTCTTTCTTTCTTTCTTTCTTTCTTTCTTTCTTTCTTTCTTTCTTTCTTTCTTTCTTTCTTTCTTTCTTTCTTTCTTTCTTTCTTTCTTTCTTTCTTTCTTTCTTTCTTTCTTTCTTTCTCTCTCTCTTTCTTCCTTCCTTCCTTCCTTCCTTCCTTCCTTCCTTCCTTTCTTTCTTCTTTCTTTCCTTCTTTCTTTCTTTCTTTCTTTCTTTCTTTCTTTCTTTCTTTCTTTCTTTCTTTCTTTCTTTCTTTCTTTCTTTCTTTCTTTCTTTCTTTCTTTCTTTCTTTCTTTCTTTCTTTCTTTCTTTCTTTCTTTCTTTCTTTCTTTCTTTCTTTCTTTTCTTTTCTTTCTTTTTGCTTCCTGTTGCTGCTGCTTCAGAATTGAGGTAAAAAAGCATCTGAGAGTCTTCCCAATCTTCTGAAGCCAGAGTTAAAAAGCAGTTTGGAAGACATTTTGTTTCATCTTTTTTTTTTTTTTAAACTTCTTTATAAATATTTCTGGAGAGAGTAGCTAATAATAAGATAGGTAGGTGGATGGCAGGAGTTAAGTAAAATGTCCAGAATAGCTCTGAGTACAATCACATTTAAAAATAGAGAGAACAGCCCAGGAACAAAACCCTACTAACTCAGTATATCTAGTTCAGATGTAACTAATGTCCCTATTTAGCATCTTCATGTTGCTCACACTATCCTCACCAACCTAAGAATGTGCCTCTAGCACTGCAGAGCTTGCCAAATTCAAGGACATGGAATGTGAATTATCAAACAAGCTGGGATAAAAGGTGCTGAAATCATCTTTTTAGAATATTGCCAAAAAACAGCTTGAGTTTCTAGGGTGCTAATTGCTGAAATATGTTTTAGCTTCCGAACTCCTTGTGAGTTTATGACCCTCTAACCAAAAGGTAAGAAGGATGATTTAGAAAAAAAAAAAAAGAAAGGCAGGAAGGGTGTGAGTAAGAAAGTGTTTATTTCAAGGCTTCCTAGAAAACTACAGTATGTATTTTTAAAGGGAATTTTATATGTGCAATATAGATATACAATTAGATTTAAACAGGAGAATAATTCAAGCTTTATTACCTACTTTGGATAGATGTAGATTCGCCAAAGTCTAGAAAGCTAGGTGATGTGAATTAACTTTACTGTTCTTCTTTGTATTTCCTTACTTATTTTTAGTAAGTATTCTATATATTTAATATTTTAATTTTAATTGTAAATTAGGCTAAAATTTATGGCTTTAATGTAGAAAGTTACTGTACCTTTACCCACCATGTTTCTCTACTACTGTCCTGTGCATATTCCTCCACACTTCTCTTCCCTATACATCTTGATTACTTCATTTTTATAATCTAGCTCCAAAGTATGCCATCATTTGATACTGTCCATTCTCTTTTTTTGTTTCCCTATATAACACACGTATATACCAAAACGGTGATATCCTCTTGCATTTATCTAAAAATCTATTTTATTCTCTTTTCACTTAATAATTATTTATTATAAAAATTACCTCTGTTCCATTTTGTTAGTGTTGCTTCTTTTCTTTTTTAACTCTTTACATTTTGTATATAATACTGAGGCACACAGAACAAAATAAGTTTTATTACATTGTTAGGGTCAGAACTAGGATATCTTCACACAACATTAAGAGTGTTTTTTGCTTTACCCTCTGATCAATATCCATATAAATTTCTAGAATATCTTACAAGAGTAATATACAGAAATATACATTGTTATTTTATAAATAAAACTTTAGATAAATTATTCAATGTATTACTTAACCTTTACAAAAGCAAAAGTACCAGATAAGGCATTTGTCATTATGAATTTAATATCAAGGATAATTTTATTAAAAATTACTGGGAACATTATAGGCAAATAAAAAATTACTATGTAAATTAATATTTAATAAATTTAACATTTATATGTGTTACCAGTCAAATAAAAATATGTTCTTATTTTTTGTTTAAATCACAAAATTTTCTATTTTTTAATATAATAAAATTTCATGATGCTAAGACAACTCCTGAAACATTTTTTGTATTAGATATGTTATGGGTGCTTCATTAAAATTTTTTTCCTAAAACAATTTAAAAATAATTTATTAATATCATTTATAAAATAATGGAAATAATACATTAACTGCAATAATTATTTGCTTTCTCTTTTATGAAATCCATGCTTATTTTTTATTCCAAAAATAGACTCTGATCTAGATAAAAGTGAGCAAAAAATATCTTTTTGTAATATCTCTGTATGCCCTCCTTTGATCTACTTTATCTTCTCCAAATACATAACAAATACACAACAGTTAAAAGAAAAGATCAAAAATATGATATTATTAGAAGAAAGCAAACATTTAGCTGAGACAATAAAACAGAAACGCAAATCGGTGAATTGAATTGAATTGAATACAATAACCTATTGAACACAATTGTTTAGTTACTGGAAAGGAAAGTCGATTAAAAATGTTTTGTGGGTTAGGTACCACCTGGGGTACCAAAAAGTGTTTTGTGTAAGTAAATGGGATTTGAACTCACTGTTTGAAGCCAGGGACAATAGAGCTCTAGTGTTCCATTTATAAAATAAGACTGGGAAGAAAAATAACTTTTGCTACTCACTCCTGTGGAGACAGGATAACATAGATATAATATCAAAATTAAGAATTAATAAAATTGTGTATTCCTCAGTGAACAAGCATAATATATATATACTTTCACACTGGTTTTTGTGTCATTAAAGATTTGGTTGTGAAACAGGAACTAATGGTGTTATTTGATTTAAACTTAAAACCTCTACCAAGGCAGGTGAAGGGATGCTTAGAAGAAATGGAAGAAAAATATCCACTAAAATAGGCTGAGAAATTGTATAGTGAGTAGGGATTATTTCTTGAAAGCAACAGACATGAATTCAACTTTCAGCACCATATATGGTCTTTTAAGGCCTATCAGAAGTCATTTCTGATCACAGATCTGCAGTACTATATATGGTCCTTTGATTCCCATCGATAGTAATTTCTATCACAGATATAGGAGTAAACTCAAGCATAATTGAGTATAGTCCAAAATCAAATAAAATTAATTTCCACTTAAAGGGGCCCAAAAATAGTTATATAGAACATATGTAGTTACTATTTACCAAAAAAGAAAATAAATATCTCCAAACAACATACAACTGGCTTTAAAATTTTACAATTTAACTATGATCCTTGGAACAGAAATATCAGAATCACCTGGGACTTTGTTAAAATGTATAATCTCAGGTGTCACCTCAGAACTGCTACATCAAATCCATTTAATATAATCAGGTCATAACATTCAATCCCCACTAGTTTTGTATAAACACTGCTGAAAGAAATATTTATTGAATTAGATATGTCAAAATAAATATAATTTCTCTGAGAAAGGAAATAAATTCTGATTTTAAAAGGGTAAGAAGTTGAATGGCACACATCACAAAGAATGAGAATAAACAGTGTTGGCGGGGATGTGGAGAGAAAGGAACTCTTATCCACTGCTGGTGGGAATGCCGTCTAGTTCAACCCTTATGGAAAGCGATATGGAGATTCCTCCAAAAACTTGAAATCGAGCTCCCATATGATCCAGCTATACCACTCCTAGGAATATACCCTAAGAACACAAAAATACAGTACAAAAACCCCTTCCTTACACCCATATTCATTGCAGCGCTATTTACCATAGCAAGACTCTGGAAACAACCAAGATGCCCTTCAACAGATGAATGGCTAAAGAAACTGTGGTACATATACACAATGGAATATTATGCAGCTGTCAGGAGAGATGAAGTCATGAAATTTTCTTATACATGGATGTACACGGAATCTATTATGCTGAGTGAAATAAGTCAGAGAGAGAGAGAAAAACGCAGAATGGTCTCACTCATCTATGGGTCTTAAGAAAAATGAAAGACATTCTTGCAACAATAATTTTCAGACACAAAAGAGAAAAGAGCTGGAAGTTCCAGCTCACCTCAGGAAGCTCACCACAAAGAGTGATGAGTCTAGTTAGAGAAATAACTACATTCTGAACTTTCCTAATAATGAGAATGTATGAGGGAAATGGAGAGCCTGTTTAGAGTACAGGCAGGGGTTAGGTGGGGAGGAGGGAGACTTGGGACATTGGTGGTGGGAATGTTGCACTGGTGATGGGTGGCGTTCTCTACATGACTGAAACCCAAACACAATCATGTATGTAATCAAGGTGTTTAAATAAAAAAAAAAATGTAAAAAAAAAAAAAAAAAAAAAGGGTAAGAAGTTAAGAAATAAAAGGAGGAAGCAAACATGATATATTCATTGATAGGTATGAAAAAGACGTTCAATGACTTGAAAATGAGAATTTTAATTAGTGTGGTAATCAGTGGTGGGTAAATCTGTGATTAAAGACAGACCAAAGAAAACTGGCCCAGCACCACTAACAGCTAAAAAAAAAATGAGGACCTGCTAACTCTTCCCAAGTAGACTGATATGGGTTACAACTCTGGGGCTTTCTCTGAATGAAGGAAGGCAGATTCCTCTTTCAGCCTAAAGGCACAACAGCAACACCAACACCCTTTACAGAAATAGCCTCACTATGCAATTTTACTTTATCAAACTATAAATCCACTAACTTTGTTCCAATTCTAAGGATCCTGTTGCAACCATGTGAAACCTTCACATTTTACAGTAGTGTCATACTAGTAGGATCACTGCAAATTTGATGCTAAACAATAACATAGAAGACTCAACTAGCACCAGTTGTAGCCAAGTACATGTTCGGCTTTGTTTTTGTTTGTTTGTTTTGTTTTGTTTTCTGGGCCACACCCGGTGATACTCAGGGGTTACTCCTGGCTATGCACTCAGAAATCGCTCCTGGCTTGGGGATCATATGGGATGCTGGGGGTTTGAAGCACAGTCTGTCCTAGGTTAACATGTGCAAGGCAGATGCCCTACCACTTGCTCCACTGCTCTGTCCCCTGGTTTTGTTGTTTTTAGCTTTCGGGCGACACCTGGCACAGTATAGGGATTACTCCTGACTCTGCACTCAGAAGTCACTCCTGTTGGTACAGCAGGGAATATATGGGATGTAGGAATCAAACAAATTAAAATTGACTGCATAAAAGGCAAGTGCTTTACCTGCTGTAATTTTTCTGATACCAGCCTCTTAAATTTTTAGACAGTAACTTTAGTTACTATTGAGAGCTATAACTATTAAAAATTGACCCTATTTAATCTATATTTTGATAATTCCATTTGCTTTTAATTTTTTACAAACATTTATTTTTTTAAATAATTCCATTACCATTTAGTTATAACAAGCAATACAAAATAAAATTACTTTGTACGTGTCAAGGGAGCAGACTTGGATGTAGATTGAAAACTGCGACAATGATGGTGGTAATAGTCACTGGTGATGAACTTCTGTTGGAATATTGGAGGCCAGAAACAACTGTATTAGGAATAACTTAATAAACCACAGTTTTTAAATTATTAAATAAAATAAAGATTTAAATAAAAATACTAAGTAAATAAGATAAAATAAAACAAAGTACTTAAGTTAAATAAAGACCAAAAATTAGTGAATCTACAATGAAATAACTTGTCTATACAATAAATAAAAAAAAGTCATGTCAACAAACTATTTTGGAAAAACAAAACTTCTATATATATATATATATACACACACACAATAAAATATTATTTCTATTTCACAGTATTCTAAAAATTAAGTGGAATAAATGCTTACGTATTAAACCTAACATCATTAAAAACATAAAATAAGACTTGGGTAATACATTCTGAAGCTTTATTATCAGAAAAAAATTTGGAGTCTAAACTCCAATGAAAAGAAAAATATAAATTAAAAATAAAAATGGGAGGGCCGTATATATAGCATAGTGGTAAGGCATTTGCCTTGCAAGCAGACAACCCGGGTTGGACCTAGTTTCGATCATCTGTTGGTCCTCGATCATCATGCTTGGTCGCCCAAGCATGCCAGGAGCAATTTCTGAGCACAGAGTCAGGAGTAAATCCTGAGCACTGCTGAGTGTGGCCCCCAAATCAAAAATAAATAAATAAATAAAAAATGAGACTACAATGAATTAAAATGTTCTACACAATAAAAATAACTCACAAAAATACAAAGAGCAGTCTAGCAAATAGGAGAAAAATATCTGTACATCATATATCAGACAAGAAGCTAATAAACAAGTTACACAAAATATTCTCACTACTATTTATTATGAAAATAAAAATCAAAGCCACAATTGGATGTATCTTTATACTTGAGAATAGCTTTTATCATAAATATTAGACAAAAATGCATTTGGTGAAGTTGTGGAGAAAAAAGGAACTTAGCTGCACTGCTAGGAAAAATGTAATGTAGTGTAGCAACATTTATGGAAAACCAAATAAATATTCCTTAAAAAGTTATAAATGGAAATACCATGCTATCCAATAGTAAATTCCTAATCATTTGTTCATGTAATATAAAATAAAAATTACAGGTACATTTGCATTTCTAGATTTTTCACAATTGACAAATATATAATCTACACATGTAAAGTGTTCTTTTGTTTAGAATTTAGAGCTTGTTGGGAAGAACAGAAAGAGGAAGCCATATCGTACCAAAAATCAAATTCAAATCCTCATACGTGCTTGACACGTGCTTTAGCCATTTTTTCCTTTATTTCCAGGCCAAATGACTATTGCAAGGTGTTTATTTAATTTCGTGTTACTGTTTTTAATAAAATAAATTAACCTAAATGGTATAAACTTTTAATAAAATAGTTATGGAATATATTTTCTGTGGAATACTATTATTTCATTAAAAGGAGAGAAGGAAGTGGACACTGGTAGAAGTAACCATGGATTTTGTTCAGATAGTATAAATTGCTCACCTTTTGCACTAGTAGGAGTTATGGTTTTAGAACATTATATGCATTATAAACTTATTATTAACAGTTTTATAAATCAAGGTGAATAAACTTTAAAACATTTAAAAGTGATGAAAGCAGGCCCTTTGGAAATAAGATGGAGGATTTTGAGGTGATCATGCTAAGTTAAGTGCATAATTAAGCTCAAAAGCAATTACTAGATGCTTTTATTCATATGTAGAATATGATTTACTGAAACTAATTATGAAATAAAACATTACTAACTCCAAGACTTGGAGAAAACAGTGCTAGGTACTGAATAGAGGACAGAAAGGTGTTAGGAGTTATGACTGGATTTACTTTTCTCTCCCTCGCTCTCCTCCTCTCTCCCTCTCCCACTCTCTCCCTAGCTCTTCCTACCTCTCAGTTCTCCCTCCCTCTCTCTGTTCTTCTCCTTCTCTCTCCCTCTCTTCTTTTCTCTCCCTCTCTTCTCTTTTCCTCTCTCCTCTCTCCTTCTCTCTCTTCTCTCTCCCTTCCTCACTCCCTCTCTTTCCTTTTTACTTTCCCTATCTCTTTCTTCCTCCCTTTCCCTCCTTCCCTCCCTCTCTCCCACTCCCTCTCTCTCCTCTCCTCCTCCTCTTTCTTATGCTGTTCATTTCCACTTGCTCATCTCCTTACTTTGCACCCAGAAATCTGGGTGGTGCAAATGTAACAGCCTAATAATTTGGTACTCAGCCGCAGTAATGCAGTGACACTTAGGCTTGTATGCTTGGGCAGACTTAGGCCACACCCAATAGTGCTAGGGGACAGGGAAGGACCATGTAGTGTTAAAAAAAAGACAAAAAATTTTTGGTTCAAGGATGGCACTGGAACTTTGCTGATAAATGTATGAACATCTAAAGTTAGATAAATCTCTGAAATGTTATAAAAATAAAAATTAAACATATAGGCAGTAAAACACTTATTATCATAAAATATTTATTAGTTATATTAGTAATACCTTCATACCAAATTGAATAATAAAACATACAAAAATTAATATCAATCTAAATATCAATGATGAATAAAAATGGAGGATAACCAAATGATAATAATAATTAAACTATGATATGTGTGTTATCTTAACAGCTGACATAAGATAGGAATATTTTCATGTGCGTAGGTAAAATAAGAAACCACTTGAAGAAGATAGCACTCTTTTCTCAGTTCATGATTGCTCTTGCTACCATTGCTTATACTATAACTTTATAGTTTTTCTCAGTGGACCATTCAAGTTTATTTCCTTACTGATTTAGGTATAGCTCTTTGAGTTGCTAGGCTCAATGAAAGTAACATTATGCCAATCTAGGATATATTTTAAGAGGCCTTTCTCGCTCTCATATGTTTCTGCCATCTATTGAAAATTATATGATTCTCTGAGTAAGAAATGGCTGACTGTGGGGACTGCCAGGTGAAGTGCTGATTGCTTCACCTTCAGAGTCTCCACCCTGCTGTGCTTCTTCTGAGGAAACTGAGGACCTCAAGGGAGCCTTGTCCTATGCTTCTCTGTCTTTTCTGAATCCTTGAAGCTCTCCTCAGAGCCCTGGGAAGCGAACCCCCCAAAAAACTGCATTCTGAAGCTACCCAGCAAGAGAGTGAGTGAAAAAAAATGGCTGACTTTACAAGCCCAGAAAGGGAAAGCCGCTGAACTCTGCTGGAAATCAGATGCCAGCACCCCTATCTGCCTGTCTTCTGTGCTGTGCTCCGTCTTCGGCCTGATTTCATCATGTGTGTAGCACATCTGAGGATGGCAAGCCTTCCCTGGAGGTGAGCTTACACGCCCAGAAAGGGAAAACCACTGAACTCTGCTGGAACTTAGATGCCAGCACCCCTATCTGTTTGTCTTCTGTGCTGTCCTCCATTTTTGGCCTGATTTCATCCTGTATGTGGCTCATCTGCAGACGGCTCACTTTCTCTGGAGCCTTCCCTGGAGGTGAGTTTACAAGCCCAGAAAGGGTGGAGACAGAGGAGCATGGCCGCTCCGCTTTGCTTCCTGGCTGTGCAGATCATTTAGCCAATGAATACAACCACAACACATAGAAAAACCCACAATACAAGTGTGACAATGGGGAAACAACACAGGCCAGCGCCAGACATAGAGAATGACGATGGCAACTCTGATGACTTGAACATGACCAACCAACTAGTCAGTCTCTCAGATAAGGAGTTTAGAGTCGCAATACGGAAGATGTTCAAAGAACTCAAAGGAAGTATAGTAGAGAACACTAATAAGAATCAAGAGAATATGAAGATAGAAATCAAAAAACTCCAAATTGAAATTTCAGGTCAAATAACAGGTCTGAAAAAGTCAGTAGATGAATTGAAGAAAAACATGGTTGAGTTTTCCCATGGGTTAAAAACAGCTGAGGATAGAATTAGTACACTGGAAGATGAGATGAATAACAATTCCATACAGCAGAAGAAATTGGGAAAAAGCCTTAAAGCAAATGATCAAACAATGGAAAAATTACTCAAAGAATGGGAACAGATGAAAATAGAAGCCTATGATAAGCTCAACAGAAACAACTTAAGAATCTTGGAGTCCCAGAGACCCAGGAAGAAAATCTCCAGGAAGAATCAAAAGACAAGAACATCATTAAAGGAAAACTACCAGAGCTCATGAATACATGCGATCAAATCCTGCATGCCCAAAGAGTACCAACTAAAAGAGACCCCAGAAAAAATACCCCAAGACACATCCTAGTCACAATGATGAATCCCACAGATAGAGACAGAATTCTGAAAGCAGCAAGATCGAAAAGAGAAGTTACATTCAAGGGAACATCCTTGAGGTTTATTGCAGACCTGTCACCAGAAACAATCAAGGCCAGAAGGCAGTGGTGGAACATAGTGACAAAACTCAATGAAATAAATGCTTCGCCTAAAATACTGCACCCAGCAAAACTCACTTTCACGTTTGAAGGAACAATACATGGTTTCACAGACAAACAACAGCTCAGAAACTTTACAGACTCAAAACCATTCTTAAAAGAAAAACTGAACAGCCTACTTTAAGACAAGACTGAACAACAGACACACCAAAATTCAACATAAAAATGGCACTAACTCCCAGGACAATTCTTTTTCTCAATGTCAATGGACTAAATGCACCAGTTAAGAGACACAGAGTGGCTAAAAGGATAAAAACACTCAATCCAACCTTCTGGTGCCTACAAGAAACTCACCTAAATAGTCAGAACAAACATAGACTCAAAATAAAAGGCTGGAGGAAATACATCCAAGCAAAAATCACCCATAAAATAGCTGGAGTGGCCATACTAATATAAGCTGATGCAAACTTTATACTCAGGAAAGTTGTAAGGGACAAAGATGTACATTTTGTATTAATCAAGTGATACACACAGCAGGAAGAAATCACTTTCCTAAATATATATGCACCGAATGAGGGGCCAGCAAAATATTTAATAAAATTGTTGACGAATCTGAAAAATAATATCAATAACAACACAATAATTGTGGGAGACCTCAACACAGCATTTTCAACACTTGACAGGTCAACCAGACTGAAACCCAACAAGAATATACTAGACCTAAGAAGAAAAATGGAAGAAAGAGGCCTAGTAGATATATACAGGACACTCCACCCACAGAAGCCCGGATACACATTCTTCTCTAATGTACATGGGACATTCTCCAGGATAGACTACATGCTAGCACATAAAACATACCTCCATAATATCAAGAGGATAGAAATTTTTCAGGCTACATTCGCTGACCACAAGGCCCTGAAATTATATGTGAACCACAAAGGGACACAGAAGAATAACTTTAATACCTGGAAGTTAAACAGCTTAATACTGAATAACCAGTGGGTCTGAGATGAAATCAAAGAGGAAAACAAAACCTTCCTAGAAACAAATGGCAATGGAGGCACAAATTATCAGAACCTATGGGACACAGCAAAAGTGGTACTGAGAGAAAAATTTATAGCTTTGCAAGCACACATCAGGAAAGAAGATGGTGTATACCTGAATAGCTTAATGACACAGCTCATAGAATTAGAAAGTACTCAACAAAAGAAACCAAAAAATAGGGAGACAGAAGGAAATAACAAAGCTGAGAGCAGAAATCAATGAAGTGGAAACCCGAAAAACAATCCAAAAGATCAATGAAAGCAGTAGTTGGTTCTGTGAAAAAATAAACAAGATTGATAGACCACTGGCAAAACTAACAAGGAAAGAGAGAGGGAAACTTAATAACTCGTATTAGGAATGAAAAAGGAGAGATCACTACTGATATGTTAGAGATCCAAAGGGTAATATGGAACTACTTTGAGATACTCTATGCCACTAAAAATGAAAACCTGGAAGAAATGGATAGATTTTTGGACTCTTATAATCTTCCATAGTTGAATGAAGAGGATGTAGCATATCTAAACACACCCATCACTGTTGAGGAAATTAAGACAGTAATCAAATATCTGTCCAAAAATAAAAGTTCAGGCACAGATGTATTTACTAATGAATTCTTTCAAACCTTTCAAGAGGAACTACTACCTATCCTGGCAAGATTCTTTCATAAAATCGAATAAACAGGAACACTTCCAAATAGCTTTTATGAAGCCAACATCACCTTGATACCTAAACTACATAGAGATGCTACGAAAAAAGAAAATTACAGACCAATATTGCTGATGAATGCAGATGCAAAGATCCTCAACAAAATCCTGGCAAATAGGATTCAAAGCCTCATTAAGATGATCATCCACTATAATCAAGTAGGTTTCATCCCAGGAATGCAAGGATTTAAAATCCGTAAAACTATCAACATAATACACAACATCAACAACAAGAAAAATAGAAATCACATGATCATATCAATAGACGCAGAGAAAAAATTTGATAAGGTCCAACACTCATTCTTGATCAAGATTCTCAGCAATTGGGAATGGAAGGCACCTTTCTCAATATAGTTAAGGCCATCTACCACAAGCCAGAGGCAAATATTGCCCTCAGTGGAGAAAAACTGAAAGCCTTTCCTTTAAATTATGGCACAAGACAAGGCTGTCCTCTCTCACCACTCCTATTCAACATAGCACTGGAAGTACTTGTTATAGCGATTAGGCAAGAACAAGATATCAAGGGAATCCAGATAGGAAAGGAAGAAGTCAACCTCTTGCTGTTTGCAGATGACATGATACTCTACCTAGAAAACCCTAAAGTCTCTATGAAAAAGCTTCTAGAAACAATAGTCTCATATAGCAAGATGGCAGGCACAAAATTAACACACAAAATCAATGGCCTTTCTATACACCAATAGTAATAAGGATGAAATGGACATTAAGAAAACAACCCCATTCACAATAGTGCCACACAAACTCAAATATCTTGGAATCAACTTGACTAAAAATATGAAGGACCTATACAAAGAAAACTATAAAACTCTGCCTCAAGATATAAGAGAGGACACATGGAAATGGAAGCACATATCCTGCTCATGGATTGGCAGGATTAACATAATTAAAATGTCAATACTCCCCAAAGCATTGTACAGATTTAATGCTATCCCTCTAAAGATACCCATGACATTCTTCAAAGAAGTGGATCAGGCACTTTTGAAATTCATTTGGAACAATAAACACCCTAGAATAGCTAAAGCAATCATTGGGGAAAAGAATATGGGAGGAATTACTTTCCCTAACTTTAAACTGTACTACAAAGCAATAGTTATCAAAACAGCATGGTATTGGAATAAAGACAGGCCCTCAGATCAATGGATAGGCTTGAATACTCAGAGAATGTTCCCCAGACATACAATCACCTAATATTTTATAAAGGAGCAAGAAATCCTAAATGGAGCAAAGAAAGCCTCTTCAACAAGTGGTGTTGGTACAACTGGCTAGCCACTTGCAAAAAAATTGATCTTAGATCCCCAGCAAACATCATGTACAAAGGGTAAATCCAAATGGATTAAAGACCTCAATATCAGACCCAAAACCATAAGATATATAGAACAACACATAAGTCACTCCAGGACATTGAGACTAAAGGCATCTCCAAAGAGGAAACTGCACTCTCCAAGCAAGTGATAGCAGAGATTAACAGATGGGAATATATTAAAATGAGAAGCTTCTGCACCTTAAAAGAAATAGCACTCAGGATACAAGAGTCCCCCACTAAGTGGGAGAAACTATTCACCCAATAACCATCAGACAAGGGGCTAATCTCGAAAATATACAAGGCACTGACAGAAACATTACAAGAAAAAAACATCTAATCCCATCAAAAAATGGGGAGAAGAAATGGATAGACACTTTGACAAAGAAGAAATACAAATGGCCAAAAGACACATGAAAAAATGCTCCACATCACTAATCATCAGGGAAATGCAAATCAAAAGAACTATGAGGTACTACCTCACACCCCAGAGATTGGCACACATCACAAAGAATGAGAACAAGCAGTGTTGGCGAGGATGCAAAGAGAAAAGAACTCTTATCCACTGCTGGTGGGAATGCCGTCTAGTTCAACCTCATGAAGCTCACCGCAAACAGGGATGAGTTTAGTTAGAGAAATAACTAAGTTTCGAACTATCCTAATAATGAGAATATAGGAGGGAAATAGAAAGCCTGTCTAGAGTACAGGCGGGGGTTGGTGGCGAGGAGGGAGATTTGGGACATTGGTGTTGGGAATGTTGCACTGGTGATGGGTGGTGTTCTTTACATGACTGAATCCCAAACACAGTCATGTATGTAATAAATTTGTTTAAATAAAAAAATTTAAAAAAAAAGAAAATTCCATGATTCTCTCACTGGTGACTCGGGGAGTGTGAGAAACAGAAATACATAAAGCAGAGCTGCCTTTTTACTTTAGATGCATGACCTACATAATAGCTTATTATTTCTCCCACTGAGATTATGTGTATGTAACAGAGTAACAGTGAAACTTTTAATTACATAAATCAAGAGTAAGAGCAAAATAAAGACATCACACAGGCAAAAAACATTTATCTGTTTAGTCTGTGATATTAATGAATAACAGAGTAGTTTAGTATTAAAATAATGTAGAACCAAAGGGAAGGTATGGAATATAAGAAATATTCAAACATATAGTGGTGTCACATTGATTAGCTTAATGCTGTATATTTTAAAGGTAAAATTTGAAATCCTAGAATAAGAGTTGACATTTTGGTATTTAATACATAACATATTTTGAATTTAGTGTTTCTTTTGGAAGAATATTGATGCTACATATTTTATTTGTAATGCATGCTTAATTTTTTAATTTAAGAAAAGAAATAAAAGAATTACATCTTATGACTCAAAAATACAAATAAAAAATGAATAAAATGGGGGCCGGGTAGGTGGCGCTGGAGGTAAGGTGTCTGCCTTGCAAGCGCTAGCCAAGGAAGGACCGTGGTTCGATCCCCCGGCGTCCCATATGGTCCCCCCCCCAAGCCAGGGGCGATTTCTGAGCACATAGCCAGGAGTAACCCCTGAGCGTCAACCGGGTGTGGCCCAAAAACCAAAAAAAAAAAAAAAAAAATGAATAAAATAGTTTTAATTCAGCAAAATATATTCAAGAGTAAAAGATCATAAAATAAGTAGGTAAGAAAATATTACATGGTAAATTAAAATCTAAAAACTTAGACACAATGAAATATCATCTCATACCGCAGAGACTGTAGTACCTCACAAAGAACTAGAAAAACCACAGCTTGTGTGGATATAGGAAGAAAAAAAACTCTCATTCACTGCTGGTGGGAATGCCACCTGGTCTAGCCATTGTGGAAAACAAAATGGATATTCCTTAAAAAGAACTGGACATTGATCTAGCAATATCTTTACTAAGGATATACCCCAGGACCACAAAAACACAATACAATAATGCTCTCTCACTCCTGTGTTCATAGCAGCACTTTTTAGTATAGCTTTTCTGGAAAACAAAATGTTTGTTCCTTAAAAAAAGAACTGGACATAGAGATACCATATGTTCCAGCAATACCACTACTAGGGTTATACCCTAGGACCACAAAAACATAACACAATAATGCTCTGTGGACTCCTGTGTTCATAGCAGCACTTTTTACAATAGTCCAAATCTAGAAACAACCCAGATGTCCGACACCAGATGAGTGACAAAAGAAACTGTGGTAGAATACTACATACAGCTGTTAGAAAAAATGAAGTCACGGGGGCCTAAGCAGTGGCACAGGCAGTAGGGCGTTTGCCTTGCTAGCCTAGAATGGACTGCGGTTCAATTCCCCGAAGTCCCATATGGTTCCCCAACCAGGAGCGATTTCTGAGCGTATAACCAGGAGTAACCCTTGAGAGTCACCAGGTGTCCCCCCCCCCAAAAAAAAAAAGTGCCTATACATGGGTGAATGTGGAGACTATGATGTTGAGTGAAATAAGTCAGAGGGAGGGAGATAAATACAGAATCGTCTCACTCATCTGCGGGATTTAAGAAAAGATAAAAGGCAGTATATTAATAAAACCCAGAGAACATAGATATGAGGGCTGGAAGGACCAGCCCATTCTATGAAGTTTACCATAAGAGTGGTAAGTACAGTTATAGAAATAACTACACTAACAACTACAATGTTAGAGAAATACAATGTCTCTCGCTAAGACAGGCAGGGGATGGGGGAAGAGAAAAATGAAGGACATTGTTGGAGAGAAAGTTGCACTGACTAGGGTGCATTTTTTATTTTTATTTTTATGCCTAGAACCCAATTATGAATATGTTTGTAACTGTGGTGCTTAAATAAAGAAATTACTAAAAAATAATAAAAACTTAGATACATCTCCTGATTCTCTGCTTGTTACCCACCTTTCAAAATGAGATTAATCTTCAGGCTTGACATCTCTAGATTCTTGGGAATTGAGGGAAGATTCCCTTTTCTTCTGACTAAATCCTGACAGGTTTCACACCAAAATTCTGTCATATTAACATGTCCAAAAAAATATCTTCTCAAAATGGGAAATATTGTAAATGGCTAGTTTCAATGATAGAGAAAAGAAATACAGTTCTGTTGGGAATATTTGAAATTTATGGATGTGTATTTCAGATATACACTGGTGCATGTGGACATTAAGAGAGATTAAATTTTATTTACTTGTCCTTTGTTTGCTTTATCTTGGGGCCACACCTGTATGTTCTAAGGGTTCATTCCTGGCTCTCAACTGAGGAATTAATCCTGACAGACTTGCGGAACCATATGTGATGTCAAAATTGATTCTTAGATGGGTACATTCAAATCAAATACCATACATCTTGTACATTCCCACTGGTCCTGCGAGACAAACCTTAGATTCAATTTGAATGGACTTCTCCCAAATCTAGAGAAAGGAATTTATGAAGCATTGGAAACTGAGAACTGGTATGAAAAAAGTACATAGGAGGAATCTTTCTATAAGTTAGAAGATTATTATAAAACATATATATCCGCAACAGAAACATTATCCAAAGAATTTGTGAAAGTGGTATAAAAAAATGACACAAGTAAGAAATCTTCCAACAGTAATGTATTTGTGTTTTACTAAAATGAAATATTTTCTTTTATTCCCCTCTTTTCTTTCCCATTCACAGCAACTCTGATCCAGGTAGAGACACTTAACTTATTCATCATGGAGAAGAAAAATAGAGCAGTGATGTCTGGAATGAAATGGTGAGAATTACAGAATAGAAATTTCAGGTATTATGGTGATTGCCTTATAAGTAACCAAGCTACATTAATTTCAGAACATTGATTTCCTCAATTGCTACCCAGAGGAACCCAAAATGAACAAGCAAAACAAAGAACAAGCCAAATCTTAGAGATTGTAGAAATAGCTCAAGTGGTAGAAAATGTGAGTGCTTCCCCCTAGTTCCTGGCACTTCAGCACTACCAGGAGGGTCCCTTATTAATTGGGAAACAAAGCTTAAGTTTTGAGAAGAAAACAATGCTCTCTAAAGGAAAATATAAGTGAGGGTGGGCAAATTAGATCAAGACTATCAATTGTATAATGATGGATGGACAGTGGGGTTTTGGTGGCCAGCATAATGAGACATTCGGTGATTAATTATAAAGATAAATAACTAAAACTATGTTGTAAATCAATGTTACCTCAATAAAAGTAAAAAAAAAAAGATAAAATAAGTTCCAGAAGGTAGATAGCTAGAAATGTAATACAAGATATTTAAAATTTCTGAAGAAGGTTATTTTTGTGATATTAAAAATATATTGATATGAAGTCAAGGGATCCATGTTAAATCTTCTCTGAGTACTTAGAATGGGCCTACAGAAAAGTTTTGTGTGAAGTTAAGGGTTGGAATGGGAGAAGAGTAAAAATAACATTTCCTTAATTTACTTTGGCTCTCTTGCTCAAATCAACTATACAATATAAAATGGCAACAAAGTTGTCTAAAGGAATATGTAACTATTATTTCATAAGTGTAGGTATTCCAGATTATCTGGAAAATCCAATTGATTAGTAGCCAGAAATTTTGATGAATTTAAGAATAGGGACATCTAATATTTGAATTCCTTTTATTTATGGTACTATACTAGAAACCTAATCCATTTTCAACATACTTATATATTAATAAAAATTTTGGTGCTATCACAGTCTCATTTCTCCTGTAAATTAGCAAATTGTAGCCTATGCATCTTTTAATGAGCACAAAGTGAGTGGAAGAAACAAACTGCAGAGGGTGGGGTTCAAGAAATTAGAGCAAGAGGTAGCTAGAACACTGAGTCAGAAATATTATTTAAAATGTTTAATTACAGTTGTTGAATAGGTATTCTGCATACAATAATTGACATTTAATTTTTGTACTATGAAGAATGACTTAACTCAGAATAATGGGGAATCGAAACACATCCAATTATGGTATTATGTAATATATATCTTAAAAATATTAGTAAGCAGATCAATGGCAGTATATTCTAATATAATCACTTTCTAAATAAAATATGTATGAATTAATGGCTAGATCTATGTCCAAATGGCATCTTAATTTTAACACTTTTTATATTGATCTGAATAAATTTAGGGAGAGTCATTGCATGAGAAAGTGTTTATTCTTCTTACTCTTTTGATAGCATTTTGGCTGCTGTGTAGTCTCGATGAACCTCGGAGATGCTAAGTGAAGCTAGTTTTCAAGTGTCACTCTTGGCAAGTGAGATATTCCTTTTACAAAAATATCCCTGAGTTTTGACACTTAGACTGAAGTGTGTGTCCACATATCTGCTATAATGTGAATATGTCTTTGTTCATTCTGACACACAGATCCTTCAGTCAACAAAAGTGCTTTACAGATGAGCAATTCAAGACTACAAAATCAAAGGTGGTGTATAAAGCTGTCTTTCTCTGAGGACCACCAATCATCTTACCTTGAGAATCCAGTAACCCAGATGTTACTACTTCATTTTCAGATCTCGACTGTATGTTTATGCATTACCATTCTCACTCCAAGAAAAGAGTTTTCTGGAGACCAAATAATACATCCAGCAATCTAAAATATCAATGATATAGGAAATCATTTTTCTTTATTATTAATATTATTGGTATATCAGTAAATATTAGAGCTTTTATAGTTCTAAATTAGTAGTTGAATATGCTAGCTTTGCTTTGGTGTTGAGGTCTGTTAATATGGTTTGTTATTTTTGTTTGTTTTGTTTTTGTTTTTTCGGCCACCTGGTGATGCTCCTGGCCATGCGCTCAGAAATTGCTCCTGGCTTGGGTGGACCAAATGGAACACCAGGGGATCAAACCACGGTCCATCCTAGGCTAGCCCACACAAGGCAGACGCCTTACGGCTTGTGCCACCACACCAGCCCCTGTTAAAATGTTTTAAGTTATACTTTTTTATTCTAATATTCATATAATACCGCTCTCCATTTTCAGTAATAAAAATAGCCATTAACCAGAAGTTTAACTCTGTTCACTCTCACAAATATAATCATTCCAATCAAAACAAAACATGTAGAAATCTTAAACTATCAGTTCCTTGGTATTTAAAATTATGGCCAAGTGCCCATATGACAGCAGCCCAGAATATTTAAAATAATATTTTTATATTTGATCAGATAAAATGATAACTATAAAATTTATATGTTTGGAATTTCTCCATAACATTTTTCTCTGAAAAATCCAAACTCTTAAAGAGATTCAAAATTAAAGAAATTGCTAAAATCATTGAAAACTCTCACTGGAAAGTAAGATTGAGAAATGTCTTAAATATATCAGGAAAGCTCCCAAAGAAGTATAAATTCAGTATTTTGACTAGGGGGTCTAATCCCTGAGCAACATAGGCCATCAAGAAAGCAACCTGTATTTTCAGACAAAACAGTAAAGAAGAAGTTATACCTGTCACTGAGTACTCCATTTCTTGCATTGCATGTCGAAAACTACCTCTCTTCAATTTACAGGTGCCCTAGTCTAATTCAACAGGGCAAAGATCCTAATTTCTAATTTGCTAAGCAATTTATCACATATTACCTGCACCCTCTCAAGTCAGATCAAATACTACCACAAAATCATGGCAATGAATCCAGATGTGATGGATTTAATGACTAATTCACTGAGAGAATTTCTTGTTAAATATTAGCAATCTACATTCAGTAAGGACCGTTTGGTTTGTATTTTATGAAATTATTTAAGTAATATCTGTGTAAAACATGTAAAAAGGAATAAGGCAAAGACAAAAATGTCTTCACTGAAAGAAAATTAAGTTAAAGTTTATTAGGACTCAGCTTCAGATAAACCGCTTGGGTTATGCGTAGAGATATTTGGAAGTATTGAGAAAGTACAAATATTTCCCAATAAAAGATGCTCTAAAAATCATTCAATGTGTAGCTGTATTTAAGAAATCAAGTACAAAGGGACAAGTACAAAGAGGGAAGAAGTTATGTTTTAATTGTTTGCATAGCAAGAACTAGACTTACAGGTGTATATCTTGGAAGCCAGATTCATATGTGGATACATTTCCTATCCTGTAAGTCATTAATAATTTTATTTTACAAGATTATGAATCCTTATCAATATAAGGAAGATAATATAAAATATTTATAATTGAACTACCTCACAAATGATTGAGTGATTTTTATGACACTAACTTTATTTTCATTTACTAAGATCCAACAATGTTATTTTTATTTTATGGTACAAATGATTATATTCTAAAGCCCTGCAGCAAAGTAACAAAAACCATAAAGCATAAAAATTTAAAAAAAAGTTCAAGTTTGAAATTGGAAATAATAATATATCAATAACAAAACAACTAAATTACTTTTTAGCTCATATAATATGTATATATCTATTGCCATGGTGGCTCTTTGGGGGTACTATACTTGTAGTAGTAGAAAGAGACTTTAAAAAATTCACTGATTTACTTACTTCATTTTCATGTACTTATCTAACTCATAATTAAGAGTAAAGTATTAATAATAGAAGCTATCAAACTTATGTTACTCCTAGAATCTCTACAAAAACTATTTAGTATAGTGGTATTAGAATAAACATTGAAAATAGATAACCTTAAAATCGCTTCTAATGTTAGTTTTCATGAGTACTTCTAAGTCTGTTTTCTCATCTATAAAGTGAGAAATCTAATAACCCACTTTGTTGAACTATTTAAAAATTTTGGATAATTTACACATTAGAGCTCTTAGCAGCATTTTATCATAGTAGAAATAAGTAAAATTAGTAGTTAATTTTATTATTTTATTAACATTATTTCTACTAATATTAACTGTAGGAATTAACTCTTCTATAATAATTATAGCATTGTAATAATTAAACTATAATCACATATTCAGCTTACTTTAGTGGCAGGAAACCTCATTGCATCATTTGGGTAAATTTTATTGAGCACAAACTGTAAAATAACTATCAGAGAAAAATTAAATCGGTTCATACTTCCATGGTAACTTGAATATTATTATATTCTCGGAGAAGTAAAGATAAAACAGAATACCTAATCCAGACTTGTGAACGAAAAAAAGTTTGGGCTTAATAATAAGTCATTTTCAAGGAAAATAAGGATATGATTTTTTCTATAAAACAACTCTGAAGATTATCCAACTTGACTATATAAGTAACAGAAAAAACGGAAAATGTGTTCACATTTGTACTTGTAGTCCAAACTAATAAAGGTAATTTGACTGGAGAAAAAAGTTTGATCCTTATCATCAAGTACCTTGAATATCAACCACTCTTCTGGGTATTTATCCAAAATAATTTAAATCAGAGATATCAGCACCCATAGCTGACTATTAATGACAGCAAAGATTGTAAAGATATTTGAATTTCTCACTGAAAAATGAATCACTGAGTAGAAAATATAATGTATACATGTAGTAGAATATTATACAGCCTTAAAATAAATTATAAAAAGCAAAATTTTTCAAGAGCCTTGAGTGTATTATGATAAGTAAGATAAGTTAATCATAGAAAAACAAACCCTATGTGATTCTTCTAAAAAGGGGTATCCAACATGGCCAACAATATTTAATTGCAGAACAGTTATACCAGGGAGGAAAAATGAGGATTGCTAAACACAGGAATAATGGCCTTGCTAAGTAAAATGAATATGTTTAAGGTTTGCATTTACAATTAAAGATACTGTATTACCTATAGTGTAATACAAAAATGATACTGTATTAGAAATAAGAGGAATGGGCTCATATTATTATTCTTGGTCAAATAAAATATCATCAATAAAAACAGGGTTTGATATTTGATTTTGATTTAAAAAAAAACATGAGAACACTCAGGGGTTACTCCTGGCAGGCTTTGGGGACCATATGGGATGCTGGGGATCGAACCCAAGTCCATCCCGGGTTTACCACATGTAAGGCAAACATTCTACTGCCGTGCTATTGCTCTGGCCCCTGAAATAAATGTTTTTTAGAAGATTTTATTTGGTATTTTTTAAAGTAAACATTTTAGAAGCATATTTAATACAGCTAGAATTGTATATACAATATTCAATGTTTGGAATAGATTTCATATGATATAACAGGAACACCCTGGTCATCAAAATTTTGTATTAAATATTTTCAGTTTTACATAATACAATTTCTGTCTTAAAATGTTCTTTCAAAATCAGTATATTACATTGATATTGAATAATAATAGACATGTTCAACTGGAAGATATTCAAGTGGTGGCACCAGGACCATACATAAATATACTGACATGGCTGCAAAATGCTGCTTTTTGTCTTCACAGTCAATAATGCAATATTTTATATATTCAGTATTTCATGATATATTACAGTGAGCAAAGGTATTTCTGTAACAAATTCTATATTAAAGGAATTGAAGAAAATGGGAGGTCCTGTCTATTAACTCATTTTAAGTTCAGGATTAAAAAATAATCTGTGCCTTTAAGAAGAAATAGAGAAATTGGACTAAGCATTTTCTGAATTTTAACTTTTAAAAAAGTCTAAATTTCTGCTGATTCAGTTGAATAAAACTTTTCTCTTTGCCTTCGTTTTTTTTTACAGTTTTTTTCTTTTCTTTTCTTTCTTTTTTTTTTTTTTTTGCTGTCACTTTATTCTATACACACTGAACACTTGTATTTCAGATTTTGAGAATCACTGATATTTATTGCAAAACAACTGTTAGACAGGCCATTAAAATCTTGAGTAATTAAAAAATAAGGACTTAGAACTTTGCTTTCTCAAAGTATTAATTCATCTTTAAGACTTGTAAATGTAAAAACTTTCAAGGAAAGAGTGAGAAAGAGGGGCCCAGAAAAAGGGTGGGGGAATGCCAAAAAGACAATTCATATCTTATAAATGTTGCTACTTGTTTGGTGTTCACAGGAGTCAGTTTATTCCTTCTGAACTTGCCACTTGCTTTTGGCTTTTTAATTCCATTAAATTTTTCTTTTATATCTATTAGCCCTTTCAATCTCTTAAAGATTTCCCATAAATTGTTAATACTTCCCCTTAGGCTTTAGGTTCTGTTCCAGCAATCATAGATTTGAATTAAGTCATGAAAGTCTTTGTTAATTCAATAGAGGGTATTTTCAGTAGAAAATAATGAGAGATCCCTAAAGTACCATAAACGTTACATTCGGATTTAATATCAATAGCTGTACTGACTCAACTGTGTACAAATGAATTCTTCTAGCCAAAGATCTGTTCTCTGCGATATTACGGATAATGCCTCAGAAAAGAGGAATATATTATTGATAACACATTGTTGGCACAAAAGTTATGTTGTTGTTGATGATGTTGTTGTTGTTTCTTGCTTTGGAAATTGAGTTTATATTCACACAAGTGGTTCTCATATTTTTACAGTTTTATGATCTGTAGAAGATTGTCTTTTTGTTTTGTTTTACCTTAAATTATTGCTTTCAGTTTTCTTGTTATCTTTTCTTCTTGGGTTTATTTCTTTAAAACAAAATATAAAACCACTTATGCATCAACCTTCAAAAATTCATAGAGAATAAAATTATTTAGTACACCTCATCTTGTTTTTCCAAACAATGTTGATAATCCTTCATCCAAAATCCTTTGGCCAGATGTATTTAAGAATAAAGTTCTTCTTTATTTTCCTTCTTTTCTCCATTTAATTAAGGCACACATATGGAACACTCCCTCCAAGTTCATGAATATTTACAGTGGGTATCAAGAACAGCACTTTTATTAAACATATCACCATAAAGAGTGCAAGTAGTAGAGTAATAACTCTAAGTAGAATATAGACTGTAAATAATCATATGACCTCCCAGGTTAGGTTTTTCTGTCAAATGTGTTCATTTTTGGCTGTCAGTACTTGTGGATAACAGGGTGATCACAATGGACTTACATTATTTTTCCTATAGACATTCTGAAGGTAATGTGTTATAGCTGGAAATATTAATACACTACTTTTTAAAAATCTCAAAATCTATTAACCTAATTCCTTAAGTTACTTACTGAAAACATCCATTCACACTGAAATCGTTTTACTCAGCAAATAAAAATGTTTTGGATATCAAGTGAATCAGAGATAACAATTCAAGTATCATTGTAGCTCTTCTCTTCTCTTGAAGACACAGCTTCATGGAACAGATAAGAATCTTCAGAGCTGGACTGAAAGGAAATATGCTAATAGCATTCTGACTTCTTTAAATGTGAAAAGGTAAATCATAATGGTCTAAAAATTTAGAAAATACTCATTTCCATTGAGAGGAAAATGCAGATAATTGTCTGCTAGAACAATTGTATTTAGTTCACTCTTAAATTTTTCCCCCTATATCTATTAAAAGAAGAATAACATTTGAGATCCATATATCTTGACAATGACAGATTAATCATTGTAATTTCCTTGATACCATTGTTTGACATATTTTCTGACATCTTCTTTGTCAGTCACCCAGAAAGTATCCCTATCATACCTTAAGTACAAATGATGCTCAAAGACTATTTTCACTTACAAGTTTCTATACTGACTTTTCATGTGGTTAAAGTGTCTTATTTAAGAAAAATATATCGTTGACAATAACAGAGTAATTACACAGTCATTGCTTCAATCTGGCTGTATAAATCATTGTGATTTAACCTACAGTAGTAATAAAAATAAATGATATTGTTTTTGGTTCATTACTGCTGATCTAATAAAATGTAATGAATTAAGAAATTTCCTGAGTGAAACAGACTCATAAAAATAACAATTTACTAATGGTGCGATAATACTCAATGTGAATGAATAAAGATAAAAATAAACATTTTAATAAAAATATCTATCTGAAAAAAATATCTTCCACATATCTCTCATGATCTGTCTCCAGTATAAATGCATATTTTGGTGGCAGTCATGGAGCTCATTACCAGTAACTACATTTTTATAATGATTTTATTTATATGAAAATGTTAATAAAAATTCCAGGAACTCATGAGTTTCTGGGTAGCTTACATGAACTTAAACAGAAAGACATTCCATTTTCCTGGAATACTTATGTGCCAAGAACTAACCCTCATTAGTGAGCCAACATTTAAAATGGGAAAAAATATCCTTTATCCCTTTGTGTTTTATGAAAAATGATCTGTCACAACTTCTTCTGATTGGCTGATTTCCTGTTTTCTTGTCACAAATGCACTCTCTTACCACCTCAGCTACTAATTCCTGCCCTGTTTGTACATGGACCCATAATAGAGTAAGAATATATCAACTCCCCTTTTTTAAAGCAGGGAGATATTTTTTGCATTTATATAGAGGTCTAGATTTTACTTTCAAATATAATTGCTTCAATTTCACTAAGTACATTTTAAGTTTCTAACTAAATCATTATATTCACTATTAATGAATTGTTTATTTTCCTGATTACAATGGTAATATTTGTAGACTGTTGAAGGATAAAATAAACATGATACAATTTTACTAGTTTCCAAAAATCCCTTAATTTTCAACATATTTACATTTTCCTATACCATATATGTTCAACAAATATTGTTCTTTATTTCTAATAATTATTCTCCATATGACTTTGAGTCTCTATTCCACTACATTGCCATTCTGTCACTACTCTACCAGATTGACATTCAAACAATGTTAACTTTAGTTCTTTCTCAATCCCATATCTCCCCCTAGGGTTATAGTATGATTCTTGTGTCATACATAATGTTACAGTGCCAAGAGTCTCATTAGTCTACATTCCATAATATCATAACAAATCCTGCTGAAAAGGAATAAGGGAAGATTTAATTGTTGGTATGATCTATGGAAATGTTAGAATGACGATTATATACAATACATATGGCACCTTAAAGCAGTTTTGATTTTAGTTTAGTTTGGTTTTGCTTTAAGAAAACACCCAATGACACTATAGCTTACTGCTGACTGTATTTAGAAATTATTCGTGCTCTCAGCGATTACATAGAAAACCCCCCTATGATTTTTTAAACTGGAACATAGATAATATGAATAGTTTTTTAACTGTAAAACTATTTTAATGGAAAAAAGATAATGACAGAAATGTTTGATTATATTTTGCATGGGACCAAACATTTGCTGACTTTACTCATTGAAAGGATTGGCATGTAATTTATGCAGTATATTTGCAATTTCAATTATTTATTTTGTAAAAAATTATATGAGTCCAAAGAAACAGAATAAGTTGTCACAAAGAATTACAAAGTTAATCATGATTGGATTTCAGAAATATACTCTGTCAACACCATTCCCTAATATTTTTAAGTGATATTGTATGGTTCTGAATGAGAATCATTTGTATTTTTACATTATCACAAATCCTTTAATATTATGTCCTTGTGTAATTTGATGCCAATGTACTCTAGATAGACCTTTATGCACTATTTTTATTTTGTTTTGTTTGGGAGCCACACCCGTTGATGCTCAGAGGTTACTCCTGGCTATGAGCTCAGAAATCGCTCCTGGCTTCGGGGGACCATATGGGACTCCAGAGTGTCGAATCGTGGTCCATCCTAGGCAGCACTTGCAAGGTAGACAGACATCTTACCTCTAGCGCCACCACTCTGGCCCCAACACCTTTATGCACTATTTCAAAATTATTAAATTATTAGCTTTGTTTTGTAGAATAATAACACTTTCATATTATATTCTATTTATTTATATAAAATTCTATTTATGCATTTACAATAAATTTAAATTGCTAAAAGAGGTCCTTTTAATATATTTATCTTACTCATTATAAGTATTAAATAGTTCAAAGGGTAAGAAGAAATAGTTGTTTTGGTTTTTTTTGGTTTTTGGACCACATCCAATGACTCTCAGGAGTTACTCCCAGCTATGCACTCAGAAATCGCTCCTGAGTTGGAGGACCATATGGGATGCTGGAGATCTAACCAAGATCCGTCCTTGACCAGCAGCATGCAAGGCAAATGCAATACCACTGCACTGTTACTCAGGCCCCAGAAGAAATAGTAATTCTAAAAAGCTCAGAGTTAAGAATTACATAACAAATTTTATGGAGAGAACTGTAGTATTGAGGTGTTTTTCTTTTTTCCTAAATCAATAAGAAATGAACTGGTGGGGCCAGAGTGGTGGCGCAAGCAGTAGGACATTTGCCTTGCATGTGTTAACCTAGGACAGACCGCAGTTCAATCCTCTAGTGTTCCATATGGTCCCCCAAGCCAGAACTGTTTTGTGAGGAATAGCCAGGAGTAACTACTGAGCATCATCAAGTGTGCCCCAAAAATAAAAACAAAACAAAACAAAGAAAAAGAAATAATAGATATGTCATAAATGGAGATATGATCTTCAGAAACCTGTTTTTTTTCATTTGTAAGAGATTTCTTTAAAAATTTAAAATACAAATATTTAAACAAATACTAATTGTTAAAACTGAGTAGTTAACTTTTTGTGTTTTTGTCTGGCTTAGTCAGTGCTGACTCTGGACTGTGCTCAATAATAATTCCGGGCAGGTTCAGAAAATGATATCAGTGCCAGCGATCAAACCAGGGATGGCCTCAGGTAAGAGAAGTATTCTATCCACTGCTCCAGTCCCAATATTTCAAATTTTATTAACATAATTTACATCTTTGTTCGTATAGTTATATAAGTATAAATGCAAAAATTAAATGGGATATATATTTCAAAATATTCTGAGCCTGTATTTCCAAACTAATTTTGATTTTATTGTTTGTTTTGGGGCCACACCTAACAATGCTCAGCAATTACTAAGGAATTAATCCTGGTGGTACTTTAGGGGTCATGTGGATGCTGAGGATCGAGCACCTGTCAGTCACTTGGAAGGCAGGCACTATACTAGTGTTCTGTGACTATGACACTTCAAAATTAATATAGAGAAAGTAGTATTCATAAACCTATTTTGAGGAATACAGTTTGTTCATAGGAATCCAACTCATGCATTATACTGTATATGTTTTACAATTTGATGACCAAAAAACATACATTTATTTTTATTTTAATTTTATAGATTGAATCATTTGCAATGTAAATAAACATTCAAAGTTTTGTTGTTGTTGTTATTTGTTTTTTTTGGGGGGGTCATACCCGGCCATGCTCAGGGGTTACTCCTGGTCATATGGGTTGTGGGAAATCTAACTGAGATCTGTCAGGTTTGGCTGCATACAAGATAAACGCACCACCTCTGTGCTATCGCTCCGGCCCACATTTAAAGTTTTGACATCCTCTATTCAGTAATTATTCTTTTATATTTTATACTGTAATTTTTCTAATTATCTTTTTTATTAGCTCTCTACCAACACATTTTTTCCCAATTTTTTTAGGGGGCCACACCCAGAGTTACTCCTGGCTCTGATCTCAAAAATTGTGTCTGTATGTAAAGCAAATGCCCAACTGGTGTGCCATTACCCAGGCCCCTGTTTCCAATCTTTTTAATTCATTACTTTATTTAAATACCATGGTTAAAGGGTTGTTTAAAAATTGTTTTATTTTATTTTGTTTTGATTTCACCTTGCACAGATTTTTCTATAATATCTTTATTTAAGCACCATGATTACAAACTAATTATATGTTGATATGTATATGTTGATATGCTTTACTTAGATATAGATTTTGTTTAAAATGATTTAACTTTTAAAATTTTATATTATGTTGATGTTAATTTTGTAACTATAGTTTGTTTTAATATTGAATGATGTCATTTATATTTAGATATAGTTTCATATAGTTAAACACATTAATTTATCTTACATATTCTTATTAAACCTCAAAATATTTTCAGCATTTGAAAAAACAGACCAAGTTTTCTTTGTTTTTTTTTTAAGTTAATCTACTAAGATAAAAAATTAATACACAGGATCAGAGCTATAGCACATCAGGTAAGAACATTTGCCTTTCGTGCTGCTAACCTGGGAATTCAGTAATAAATTCTTCTGGACATGGGCTTTTGATTTGGGGAAGCCTTTTGATTACCATTTTAATTTGCTTTATAATGATAGCTTTGTTCAGGGATTCTATGTTATCTTGATTCAGCCTTAGTTGGTCAAAGAAGTCTAAGAATTTATTTATTTTTTAGGTTCTCCCTTTTTGTGTGGAATAAAGATTCTCAAAGTAATGTCTGAATATCCATTTATTTATTTATTTATTTATTTTCGTGCACCGTTCCTGGAGGCACTGCAATACCAGGTCAATGTGTGGAATGGATGGAGCAAGCTCCTATTCCAGTTCCTAGTGCCAAAAATCCATTTAATATATTGTCGTCGGATAGACAACGTATCAGATATTAAACTGATAAGAACAGATACTACACTTGATCTTAGCCAAAAGGCCAAGAAGCGATTATTTATTTATTTGTGTATTTATTTTGGTGTTTGGGTCAGACCCTGATGCACTCATGTGTTACTCTAGGCTCTGCACTCAGAAAACACTCCTGGCTGGCTCAGGGGACCATATGGGATGCTGGGATTCGAACCACCATCCATACTGGATCAGCTGCATGCAAGGAAAACACCCTCCTGCTGTGCTATCTCATTTAGTATTTTAAATTTTGCTTTATTTCTGGACCACGTCAAGCATGTTATTTGGTTTCCATTTTATTGATTTCAGCTGTGTGTTTTATTATTTCCTTCTATTGTCGGCTTTTATCTCACTTTATTGAACATTTTCCCTTTTCTTATGCTGTCCAATAAAGCTATTTATGTTAACATTTTCTTTCTTCATGATGAATATTTGCAAAGCTATAAACTTTCCTCTTCTTAACCACTTTTCTTGTATCCCACAAATTTTGATAGCTTGTGTTTCCATTCTTGTTTATTTCCAGGAATCTTTTAATTTCCCCTGACTGGTTATTCATTAGTGTTCTATTTCATTTCCAGGTGTTAAGAGATATCTCTCCACTTAATGTTTGTAAGTCACTTCTATTTTCACTACATCATGGTCTGAGAAGATAGGTGATACTATTTCTATCCTCTAGATTTTATGTAGATGTATTTTATGGCCTACTATGTGGTCTATCTTGGAAAAAGTCTCACATTCTGTGGAGAATAATTTGTATTATACTAAACACCCTCTCTTTCATTTCTTCCTTCAAAGATGGTATTTCTTGCTGAATTTTAACATGATTGATTAAACAGCAGGTAATAGAGCAATGTTGAAGCTTCTAACTACTATTATCCTGCAGTTGATGCCTTTGTTAAAGTCTATTAGCAATTGTTTTAAAATTTGCTGGTTCCTCATTTGATGCATATATATTTTAGAAGTTTCTTCCTGATGTACATGTTCATTGATTATAAAGAAATTAATTTCTTTTTCTTATATTTTTGAGCCTGAATTCCATGTCCTCTGATATTAATATTAATACCCAGCCTTTTTGAGTGAGTTATTTGCTTGAAGGACTGTCAAAACCTGTGACTTGATTTCATATATTCTATAACAATTCACATGTGATTCTCGGGGGGCAGCAGAATATTCTATTCAACTTTGTAATCTATTTTGCCACTTTTTCTCCTACATTTATTCCACAGACATTAAGAGATTATTTTTAAGAAGGTTTTTTTCACTATAGAACTTTGGTGTGTTCATGAGGTTTGTCTTATCTTAAAGTACCCCCTTCAGAAGTTCTTCTTTTAAAGTTAGATTGAGTCTATGAATTCTCTGATCTATTATTTTTCCATGAAACTATGTATTATTTCTTCAAATCTTACTGAGAGTCTGGCCGAGTAAAGTACGCTTGTGAAACAGTTATTTGTGTTGTTGTTGTTGTTTGATATATACCACCACTGTCTTTGAGCCTGAAGAATTTCCTTTGGTTAATATGCCGTAAATCTTTTTTTTTTTTTGTGGTTTTGGGGTCACACCCGGCAGTGCTCAGGGGTTATTCCTGGCTCCAGGCTCAGAAATTGCTCCTCAATATGCCATAAATCTTAAGGACACTCCTTTTGTATTTGATATTCTACTTTGATCTTGATAATTTAGTTTTCTATTTCTAGTTATTTTTTTCATCATTCTGGTTAGGATGTGTCTTTTTTATTTCTATGTCTTTTATCTAGTACCCTTCAGGCATCAGAGTGTGAGTACATGTAATCTCCAGTTCTGTAAACACTCAGCAATGATATCATTGTTGCTTCTTCATAAAGGTTGTCTTTCTGGCTTTCTGGGATGCTGATGACTCATGTTTTCCACTTTATTTTATCTCAAAGTTCCCTTGACAACTGTTATTTTATTTCAAGACTCTTTTTCATCACCTGCTCTTGTCTAGTGGTATTAAGCACCTCGTCTGTAAGCTCACTAATTCTGTTTTCAGCTGCTGGTGGTGATATTTTCCAGTTTTTATTTTACCTACCAAGTTTTTGTTCTATCATTTCTGTTTGTTGTTCCTCATTTCTGCTCTCTTGAGTCTTACTAGTTGTTCACTTTATTATGGTTTCTTTGAATTCCTCACTAAAGTCTTTATCAAAGTGGTTATATAGTTGGCTGACACTAGTTGGGTCTTCAGAGTACCATCTTGGCTCATTAAGTTGGTGGGGTTCTGAGGTTCTTTCTCATCGTGACCTTTGCAATCTGAAGGTATATATTGTATGGCTAAGTGACAGGTGCCCATGAAGCAGACTTGGGTGGCCTTGCTCTTCTCAGGGCACTATCCTTAGTTGAAAATAAAGTCTCTGAAGAGTGGAAGTAATAGCACAGTGGATATGACATTTGCCTTGCTTGCAGCCAAGTTGGGTTCAATGCCTGGCATCACATATAGTGGCTCAAGCTTTCAAGTAGTAATTTCTGAGTGCAGAGTTATGAATAATCCCTGAGCATCACTGGATGTAGCCCCAAAACCAAAAACCAAAAAAAAAATGATGTTTCTGACTCACAAAGAATGCCCTATTGCCAACCTGTTTGCCTCTGTTACTTGAGACCATGGGGCTAGGCATAGGCCAGCCAGGGTATATAAAATAAAATTCCACTTGTCCTAATATTTCTCTTTTCCTCAGTCTGCTGAACTGGGTTTGAAAATGGTGCTTCTGAGTCATAAAGAAGACTCCACTGATGTCTGCCTCTTTCTTTAGATATTGTCTGCTTATTCATTATCTTTATATTTGATATACAGTGTTCTTTATTACTGTTACAATAACTATACCTAGGTTATATAACACTTATGTAAGTTGGGGCAAGTAAATATCTCATACTAGTTTGAAACATTTTTTTATTTGTTCTTATTTGGGGCCACACAGCAGTGCTCAAGGGTTATCCCTGGTTCTGCACTCAGGAATCACTTCTGGTGTGTATAAGAGATGGTATGGAATGTCAAGAATCAAACCCAGTTGGTCTATATGTGTGGGAAGAATCCTACCTACTATGCTCACTCTGGCTCAAATTTATTTCTCCTAAATGATTGAGATTTTTTTAAATTAGATTACTTTGAGATGCAAAGTTATAAAGTTTTTCATGATCAATTTTAAGCCACACAACATTCTAACAACTGTCCCTTCACCAGGGCACATATTCTATCACCAATATTCCCAGTTTCTCCAAACCTACCCATCTTGCAGACATTTGTATTCTCTTTCTCTTCCTCTTTTTCTCTCCTTGTTCTTTTTGTCTCTCTCCTTTTTAGATTTTTAGCACAGTGTTTTCTACAATATTACTAAAAGGGTATTATAAATATCACTCTACATTCTTCAGCACCCAGTTCTTGTCCAGAGTTATCATGTCTTGCTTTTCACTTCCCTGTTTGTAGCAAGCTTCCTATATAGATCAGTCCTCCTGGGCTTAATTATATTACCATGCAGTATTTTATTATATAGTGTTTTTTAATCTCACAAATCAGTTAGAGTATATCATTTTGCATCCATTTCTTTGACTTTTTTCAATTAGCATAATACTCTGCATGTCCAGCAACATATAAGAAAATTTCATGACTTCAAATAGTATTTTATTGTCTAGATTAGGATCTTCAAACTACGGCCCGCGGGCCACATATTGTATTTATTCCCATTTTGTTTCTTCACTTCTAAATAAGATATATGCAGTGTGCATAGGAATTTGTTCATAATTTTTGTTTTTACTATAATCTGGCCCTCCAACAGTCTGAAGGACAGTGAACTGGCCCCCTGTTTAAAAAGTTTGAGGACCCCTGGTCTAGATGCACTACAGTATCTTTATCCACTCATCTCTTGTTCAGAACTTGGATTATTTTCAGGTTCTGGCTACTGTGAATAATACTGCAATGAATTATAAGATTGCAGATGCCTTTTCTGTGTTGAGAGTAGGATGGCTGGGTTGAATAGAAGTTCAATTTTTAATTTTTTGAGAAATGTCCATATTGTCTTCGAAAAGTCTGGCCCAATGAACAGTCTCACTAGCAGTGAATGAGAAAACCTTCACTTTGCCACTTTACACTACATCTGCACAGCTGATAGTTCTTTCTATTTTTGATGTTTGCAATCTCTGTGTTATGAGAATTTGATATCTTAATTGGTTTAATTTGCATCAATTTGGGGGTAGTGATATGGAGTATTTTTATATGCTTTAGGAGATTTTTCTTTTTTCTTTCTTTGTTTCTTTGAGGCCGTTTCTATCCATCTCTTTTTCCCATTTTTTATGAGTTGGATGTTATTTTCCTGTAAATTTGAAAATCAACACTTCTTCAAGAATGTAAATATTTTCTCTATTATCACACCTATTACCACACCATACCGGCCTTTGAAGTGAGAATATCCTTTCATTATAGTCCCTTTGGATCTTGACAACTTTCTCTATATTTCTTTTGGTATTCCTGATAATAGGAAGTAGAAATTCTAAAAAAAAATTGTTATAACATATTATATAATATATCATTTATTCCAACATCATTCTAAATCGAATTTCTTTAACATAATGCAAGATTACTTTTACATACACATCCTCAATAAATATTTTAATTAATGAATGTATCCTAATTAAACATTATATGTTAATATATGTAATTACTCATTCTATAAAATGTCATGTAGATGAGTGATTGAATAAATTAGTTGATGATCATGATAATAAAAATAGAAACAATAACAAATAATATAAACATAATATAAAATGATTATGTTGATAGACTAGTGGATCCAAGTTATTAGATAAATCATTATTATAATCATAACATTTTAATGTAAAGTAATGTAGCTTCATAAATACTATTAACAACTATTTTTTACATTTCTATCTATATTATATTTTTCTATTTATGTATGTTGAAGTAACATGAATTGTAAGTTTCCATATTATTGTTATATACTGTAACACTGTCAAAGTAATTTTATAAAGGTCTCTGTATTTAGTACTAATACTTTTTGTCAGTAAATCAAAAAGGATATAGTTTCTATAAATAGCAAACACTTAGAAAATTTGTATCTTAGAATAATGTAAAAATGTTTTTATCATTTAAAATTTGTTCAGTTTAGACAAACCTACAAATGGCCAAAAGGTATAGATATATTTAAAAATATCTAAGTAAACATAAACATACAAATACATGCAGGAATAACCAAGAAGTCTCTAAATTCTCTATATTAATAGTGTATAAAAATAAAAGGCAAAATGTAATAAAAGAACCAGCTGCTTGTACAGCAGTTAAAGTGCTTGTCTTGCACAGAACTGACCTGAGTTTGGTTCCCAATACCACATAAAATTCTCCAATCCTTCCCAGAAATGATCTGTAAGTACAGAGTTAGAAGTAAACCATCAAAACAAAATAGCACAAAAATACAGAACTTCAAACTTTCATAGATGGCTACAACACACACACAAAAGGAAAATAAGATGTTTGGCAAAGATACAGAAAAACTAAAAATGTCATACAATTTGTTAAAAATAAAACACACCAGCCATTGGAAAATTGAAAATAATTTGGCATTTTTTCAAAAAGCTGGACAAAATTATTGTGTAAGCTAACATTAATTCTCAATTATATTCTTGCAAAATTGAACACTGAAATTTAAGCAAATACCTGAACAAAACTGCTCATTGCATTTTGTTATACCACCGCCAAAAAATATAACTAAACTATCCACTAAGAAATGAGTGAATAAGTAAAATACAGTACACAACCCTGATAGAATTGACTAACAATAAAAAAGAAATCCAAAGAGCATGAGAGAATGATCCACACAATGGAGATAGTTGGTAGGGAAGAAGAAATGGAAAAACATTTAAACTTTTAAAGGATGAAGATGAAAACACTGATGATGAGTATGGTTTTGAAATTATTTGCATAAGAAACCATCTTTAACAGGATTGGAAACCATAGAATCTCAATCAATAAACTTTAAAATATAGCAAATGAGAGAAAAATTAAGTTTTATTTATTTTTAATAATATATTTATTTAAACACCTTGGTTACAAACATGATTGTGGTTGGGTTTCAGTTATATAAGAAGACACCCCCCATCACCAGTGCTACATTCCCACCACCAATGTCCCAAATATACTTCCTCTCAACTCTACCCACACCTGTACTCTAGACAGGCTTTCTATTTCCCTCATACATTCTCATTGTTAGGATAGTTCACAATGTAGTTATTTCTCTAATTAAACTCATCACTCTTTGTGGTGAGGTTCATGAAGTGGGCTGTAATGTCCAGTCCTCCTCTGTTTTATCTCTGAAAATTATTGCAAGAATGTCTTTCATTTTTCTTAAAACCCATAGATGAATGAGATAATTCTGCATCTTTCTCTCTCATTTATTTCACTCAGCATAATACAGTCCATGTACACCCATGTATAGGAAAATTTTATGACTTCATCTATCCTGACTGCTGCATAATATTCCATTGTGTATATGTACCACAGTTTCTTTAGCCATTCATCTGTTGAAGGGCATCTTGGTTGTTTCCAAAGTCTTGCTATGGGAAATAGTGTGCAATAAATATAGGTGTAAGGAAGGGATTTTTGTATTGTATTTTTGTGTTCCTAGGGTATATTCCTAGGAGTGGTATAGCTGGATCATATGAGAGCTCAATTTTCAGTTTTGGAAGAATCTCCATATAGCTTTCCAGAAAGGTTGAATTAGATGGCATTCCTACCAGCAGTGGATAAGAGTTCTTTTCTCTCCACATCCCCACCAACACTGCTTGTTCTCATTCTTTGTGATGTGTGCCAATCTCTGTGGTGTGAGGTGGTACCACATAGTTGTTTTGATTTGCATCTCCCTGATGGTTAGTGATGTGGAGCATTTTTTCATGTGCCTTTTGGCCATTTGTATTTCTTCTTTATCAAAATGTCTGTTCATATCTTCTCCCCATTTTTTGATGGGATTAGATCTTTTTTCTTGTAAATTTCTGTCAGTGCCCTGTATATTTTGGAGATTAGCCCCTTATCTGATGGGTAGTGGGTGAATAGTTTCTCCCACTCAGTGGGTGGCTCTTGTATTCTGGGCACTATTTCCTTTGAGGTGCAGAAGCTTCTCAGCTTAATATATTCCCATCTGTTAATCTCTGCTTTCACTTGTTTGGGAAGTGAAGTTTCCTCCTTGAAGATGCCTTTAATCTCAATGCCATGAATTGTTTTACCTATGTGTTGTTCTATATACCTTATGGTTTCGGGTCTGATATCGAGGTCTTTAATCCATTTGGATTTTACCTTCGAACATGATGTTAGCTGGGGTGTAGGTTCGCTTTTTTGCAAGTGCTAGCCAGTTGTGTCAACACCACTTGTTGAAGAGGCTTTCTTTGCTCCATTTAGGATTTCTTGCTCCTTTATCAAAGATTAGGTAATTGTATGTCTGGGGAACATTCTCTGAGTACTCAGGTCTATTCCACTGATCTGAGGGTCTGTCTTTATTCCAATACCATGCTGTTTTGATAACTATTTATTTGTAGTACAGTTTAAAGTTGGGGAAAGTCATGCCTCCCATATTCTTTAGCTATTTGAGAGCATTTATTGTTCCAAATAAATTTCAAAAGTGCTTGATCCACTTCTTTGAAGAATGTCATGGGTATCTTTAGAGGGATCACATTAAATCTGTACAATGCTTTGGGGAGTATTGCCATTTTAATGATGTTAATCCTGCCAATTCATGAGCAGGATAGGCAGGATATGTGTCTCCATTTCCGTGTGTCCTCTCTTATTTTTTGGAGCAAAGTTTTATAGTTTTCTTTGTATAGGTCCTTCACATCTTTAGTCAAGTTGACTCCAAGATATTTGAGTTTGCATGGTACTAATGTGGATCGCCGGTTTTCACTTTTGGTCGCAGTCTTCCTTGGTGTTCCAGCCCAGCCTTCTGGAGCCTCTATGAGAGTGATTTTGCTGGGCCCTTTTCAGGCCACTCATGAGAGGTTCAGGAGACAGGACAGTAGAAAAAGACACACAGACAACACTCACAGTTTCTCGCAGTTGGGAACCACTGGACAGGCACAGATTTTCTCAGCCTGACGTCACAGATAGGTGACCTGCCTTTCTGCAATTTACTGCTGATAGCCGGTTTTCACTTTTGGACACAGTCTTCCTTGGCGTTCCAGCTCAGCCTTCTGAAGCCTCAAGGGGAGCTATTTTGCTGGGCCCTTTTCAGCCCACTCACTAGGTTCAGGAGACAGGAAAACATGGACAGGCAACACTCACAGTTTCTCGCAGTTGGGAACCAAAGTTGTTATTTATTAACTTTTATAAGTGAAGTAAATAGTCCTTAAAAATATATTTTCTAAGAAAACTTGTGGGAAGAGAGAAATATATATTCAAAAAAATTTAGTAAGAAAAGTTAGAGCAGAAAATATCTTTTTGGATAGTTTTTTGTAATAGTTTATTACATTTTTTCCTAATTTTCCTAGCCTGCACTATTCTGCATATATAATATTAATCTGTGTTTTAATTGGGAAATATCCTTGGGCACTTTATGATTTTTTTATATTCGTAGATTCTCATTAATTACCTTTAGATTTTTTTGTAGAATTTCCTTTACTGAGGGGCTCATCTTTCACTGGGTGGTGCCTCAGTTTCTCCATCTCTAAAGAATTTTGTATTTGCATCTCTAAGTGCTGTTCTTCAAGCCTTTAAGCTATGTCAGAGCTTAATTTCTTCTTAGTTTTATTCTTAGCTTTCTTTTTTCCCCAAAAGCTTATTTCTAGCACAATGCTATCTATTTGCCTGCAACATTCCCACCTAGTGATTCCCTATTCTTTAAAGGATATATGGGTCATCTATGTGTCCATTCTTTTACAGCTGATTTCAGCTTGCAGAGGGCATGTTTATGCCTATGTAAGGGAGTGAAATCTCATGTTAACTTAGTGTATATGAGGGTCAGGCAATACTTTATTGAGTTTCATATTTGTCAAAGTCTCAAAAAGAAATCATATAGATTAGAGAAAGTTTTTAAACATATATTAAACCCTGGAGAAGAAAAAAAAAAACAAAGCAGTCTTACACTGTCCCAAGGAGAACAAAGTGTTTAAGAGACAAGAAAATAATGGCCAGAGTATAAGTTTTTGCTTTTTTCTTTTGCATTCTGAAACATCAGCTGCAAAAGAATAGTGTCAGCTCTTGTTTCTGCAGGCTTTTTGTACAAATATATGTTCAACTAAAAAGTCTTATTATTTAGTTTTTCAAAAAAATAGTAAAGTTTAGTTTTGCTTTATGAAGAAATTTCAAATCCTTTATGAGTTCACAATAGTAGCTGACTCATATTCTATCAGTCTACTCATTGGTTGAGGGTTGAGCTAAATGGAACTAATTTATTCTAAAGAGTAGCAACCAAGTAGACACTGTTATACAGTAGGGGTTGCCAGGTTAACTTGATAAATGACTTTCTATTTAGTCAGTAGTAGGTTCAAAAAGAATACAACTTTCAAGGTTTTTGTAAGAACCAAAGATCATACTGAAGTTTTGTTGGGATTAATTATCTATTTGGGTGAGATTTACAGTGTTTTATTTTCTTGAATAGCTTGCTTCACTTATCATAAGTTAAAAATGTACTCATTTGAAAAGGGCCCACCTTACAATAGCTTAAAGAGACTAGGCTAAAGTTTAGCTTTAAGAGCTATAATGCACTTGAGAAAGCTAGAGTCCATAGAAAGTCAGGACTTAGAAGTTTCTTGACATGATTTTTCTAATAACTTTTCTAGTGTATGATTAAATTTCTTCACCTTTCCTAATGATTGCGGTGCTAGGCTATGTGGAACTGATAATCTTTAAAGCATAGTTTAAATCCTAGGTGACTTTAAAAGGAAAAGAATTTCCATTGTCACTCTGTAGTAACCTGGGTAATACAAGTCTGAGAATTATTTCTTTCAGGAACAATTGGACACTTTTGAAGCCTTCTCAGTATTGGTGTGAAACATTTCTATCCACCCAGCAAGGTTTCAAATAAAGATATTAATTACAAATGTAATTTATAAATAAGTATTTGTACTCTGAACATTTAAGTATATGTGAAGTCAAACTGCTGTTGTTCCCTGAGTAGATTCCTTGATGCTGAATAGTTGGTGCTAAGAACAGAGGCCTTAGAATTTGGACTAGTAGGTTTATTAACAGCACACAAAGCACAGCTTTGAGTTACTGGTGGTGTCCTATTTAGTCTTTTTCTCTGAAAAATGGTGTTTATTAATGTTATTAGAGCAGATAAAGACTTATTTTCATCTAATATAAATATAATTGTGTATATTCTTAGAATTCCAGTTGTAAACTTCATGAAAACCTCAAATGAGTATATTTAGAAATAAAATTGTGAAATGGTCGATGGAGTCATATCATAATGGAAAAAGCAAATTCAAAGTACAAGGAGAGGATATAATAGACCAAAGAACCAATGACAAATTGAAAAAAAAAAAGAATACATAAAATCCATAGCCAGAGACAATAGAAATGAGGCTGAAAAGATGGGCCAGAATAAAGAGTGATAAGTGCAGTTAGAGAAATAACTCCACTAACAATTACCATGACAATGGTAGTGAGTGAGAGTGAGAGAAGTAGAAGACCTGTCTCTAAAATAGGCAGGGTTGGGGGAAGCAAAGGAAGGGAGGCATCGGTGGTGGGAAGGTTGCACTGGTGAAGGGTGTGTGTGTTTCTGTGTTTTATAACTGAAACCCAACTACAAACATATTTGTAATCATGGTGCTTAAAGATAGATATTATTTAAAAAAAATCCATACTGAAAAATGGCAATGCATTATTTTATTTCAAGAACTTCACTGAATTTAATTGTCTGAAATCAACAATGAAAGAATGGTTCGCTAGAACAAAAAACAAAACAACATTTTCATGCTGTTTATAGGGTATTCACTTGAATGGCACTAATATATATATATATATATAGTCTCAAAGTAAAAGGTTATAAAACAATTATACAGAGAAATGGAAACCTAAAATGAATAAAGTATTTTTATTTATTTCAGACAAAATAGATTTAAAAGAAAAGACTACAATGAGAGACAAGGATGTGACAATATATAATGATTATATAATGATTAAATATCAAGAGGACTTAAAATTTGTTATCTGTATTAAAGAAGCATATATCTACTACTAACATATATGAAGATAGAAAAGAGGCATAATAGTAGTATAAAATTTAAACATGATACTCTCCTATTGCATAGAACAAATATTCAGAAAATAAAAAAGATAGGCTGGAGAAATAGTACAACAAATAGAGCATTAACCTTGCATGTGACCAACCCTGTGCTATATATAGTTTCTGCCCAGATAACCTCTTTATCTACCAGAAGTAATCTCTTATTTTGGAGCCCAGAGTAGGGCTCGAATACTGTAGATATGGCTCCATCAGCCCCCCCCCCATATCAAAGAATATAAAAACCAACATGAGGGGCCGGAGAGATAGCATGGAGGTAAGGCATTTGCCTTTCATGCAGAAGGTCATCGGTTTGAATCCCGGCGTCCCATATGGTCCCCCGTGCCTGCCAGGAGCAATTTCTGAGCATGGAGCCAGGAGTAACCCCTGAGCACTGCCGGGTGTGACCCAAAAACCACAAAAAAAAAAAAAACCAACATGAAACAATAGATTTAAAAAAAGGAAGAGAGGAGGGCCATAGCAGCTAACATATTTGCCTTGAATGCTGCCCTACTTTGGTTTTATCTTTGGCATACCTTATGGTCCCCTGAGACTGGCAGAAGTGATTTCTGAGGACAAGGCCATGAGTAAGTAACCCCTGAGTGCTGCCAGATAACCTCCCCAAAAAGGAAGAGAAGTGGAATTAATTGCATTTACAACAGTTCATCAAGAATCAAATGATTCTGTAATGCAAAAAAAGCATTTCCCAAGATATGTCCATGCCAGTAAAATGTACACCAAAATCATAAATGCTAACATGCTTATAAACATATTACCTCATCAAGAACAAAATATATATAAAATATAATTATTAAAATATATTACATATATTATATATAATATATGTGTGTATATATGCACACCTATATACATACATATATATCTATATATACACACATATGTCTACTTACACACACATACACACACATATATAGTTTTGGTTTGGGGCCATACCACCCAGTGCTCAAGGATTACTCTGGAATCTGAGCTCAGAAATCACTGCTGGCAGGCTCAGGGAACCATATGGGATTTGGGGGATTGAACCCGGGTTCATCTTGGGTCGGCCACATGTAAGGCACATGTCCTACCACTGTGCTATCTCTCTGGCCTGGCCCCTACTTTTTTATTTAATAATAATTTATTTATTTAACCAACATGGTTACAAACATGTTTCTAATTGGGTTTTAGTACTAAAATGCACTTACCCTCATGAGTGCAACATCCCACCATCCATGCCCCACCATTTCCCTTCTCTCCCATCCCCTGCCTGTCTTCAAGACAAGCATTTTATTTCTCTCTATCATTGTCATGATAATTATTAGTATAGTTATTTCTCTAACTGAATTAACACTGTTCTGGTTAGCTTCATATCATGGGCTAGTCCTTCTAGCCCTCATCTCTAACGTCTCTAAATATTATTACTATACTGCTTTTTATTTTACTTAAATCCCACAGATGAATGAGACTTTTATGTATCTGTATCACTCCCTCTGACTTATTTCACTCAACATAATTGTCTCCATATTCACCCTTGTATAGGCAACTTTCATGACTTCATTATTTCTAACAGCTGCGTGTAGTATTCCATTGTGCAAATGTACCACTATTTCTTTAGCCACTCCTCTCTTGTGGGACATCTGTTTTGTTTCCAAATTTTAGCTACTGTAAGTAGTGCTGCTATAAACAGAGGAATGTTTTGTGTTTTGCTGTTTAAGGTATATCTATCTCTAAAAGTGGTATTGCTTGAACATATGGAAAATCAATGTCCAGTTTTTTGAGGAATATCGATATTGTTTCCCAGGAATTCTGCACTAAAGGGCATTCCCACCAACAGTGATTGAGAGTTTCTTTCTCCCCACATCCCCATCAGCATTGAGAGTTCTTGTTCTTTGTGATTTATGGCCAGTCTGTGGAGTGGGATGATATCTTAGTGTTGTATTGACTTGCATCTCTCTGATTTTTAGTAATGTGGGACATTTTTTAGGAAACATTGAGGAAATGTTTATTTCTTCTCCCCATTTTTGTGGGGTTAGTTTTTTTCATAAGTTCGATCTATACCTTGTATATCCTAGATATTAGCCCCTTATCTGATGGCTAATGGGACAATAGTTTCTCCCATTCTGTGGGTGACATTTTTACCCTAATCACTGTTTCCTTTGAGGTGCAGAAGTTTCTCAGTTTAATATAATCCCATTTGTTTAACTCTGCTTCCACTTTTTTGGACAGTGGTGTTTCCTCTTTGAAGATGACTTTAGACTCAATGTTATGGAGTGTTTTGCCTACATTATCTTCTATATACCTTATAGTTTTAGGTCAGATATCAAGGTCTTTAACCTATTTTGATTTGACCTTTGTTCATGGTGTTAGAGGTCTGAGTTCACTATTTTTCATGGGGCTGACTAGTTGTCTCAACACATGTTGAGAAGCTTTCCTTATTCCATTTTGCATTTCTTGCCCCTTTGTCAAAGATTCACTGTATGCCTGGGGGTCATTCTCTGACCCCCATACTCAAGTCTATTCCGTTTTTCTGAGTGTCTTTATTCCAGTACCATGCTATTTTAATGAATTTTGCATCAGGGTGATATTAGCTTCCTAATAACAATTTGGAAATGTTTCTGTTTCTTTAATTTCCTGGAATAGCCTGAAAGGTATAGGTAGTAGGTCCTTTGGAAGGTTTAAAAAAATTTGCTAGTGAATACATCTGGGGCTGGGATTTTGTTTTTAGGAAGACTTTTAATTACTATTTTCATTTCCTCAATAATTTTGGACGTCTGTTTAAATATGCTAGATAATCTCGGTTCAACCTTAGAAAGTTATGAGTTATATGGCTATTAGTTTCTCTTTCCCCTTATTTGCTATGGTTTATTTATTTTTTTTTCAAAGAACCAAATTTTACTTTCATCGATCTTTTGGATTCCCCATTTAATGATTTCTGTTCTAAGCTTTATTATTTCCTTTCATCCTCCTGTGTTTGGTTCATTTTGTTGACCACTTTCCAATTTTATAAGCTATGCCATCAAGTTATTTATGTAGGCCACTTCTTCCTTCCAGATAGTTTCAAAGCTATAATTTTTCCTTTAGATACCGCTTTAGCTATGTCCCACAGATTATGATAATTTGTGTCTTTCTTCTTGTTTGTTTCCAGGAGTCATTTGATTTTGTCCTTGATTTTAACTCTGATTCATTGGTTGTATAGTAGTGAGTTGTTTAGTTTACAGGTGTTAAAAATTTTCCTGTGTATCTGCTTGTTATTCACTTCTAATTGTAGTGTGTTATAATCTAAGAAGTAGTATGTACAATTTCTATCCTCTTTATTTTATGTGGCTATGTTTATGATTCCAGGACAATTTCTTCCATTGCTATTTTAGTGCTATATATTATTGTTAGGTTTTAGCCTGATTAGCATATTATTTATAAATAATGATTTTTAAATTATTTTGATTCATTTGAGGGGGGGGCACATCCAGTGTTGCTCAGGGGCTGGCTATGCACTCAGAAATTGCTCCTGGCTAGGAGTGTGGGACATTGAAGGATGAAACCACGGTCCATCCTAGGTCAGCCGTGTGCAAGGCAAACGCCCTACCACTCCATCAATGCTTTGGCTCTGATTCATTATCTTTTTAATGTTCTCTGACATAAACATCCTAATTTACTCCAGGCTACTTCAGTATATACTTATATTCAACGAAATAGCACCATCTTATTACTAGATACCATCATTTTCTTTTTATTGATACCATTATTTTCTCAAAACATTTTCTGCTTTTATATATTATGTCTGTTTGTTTCAAAATTAACAAAAAATTATAATTTAATTTTAAGAATCAGAGTGTATGAGTCAATATATTCTTTATTTTTTCTTAAATAATGTGTTATATTAAACATATCACTTACTTCCTGGTTCTCTTGTATTTCATTAGTAAATCCAACTAACTATGTATTATTTCTTGACTGTAAGTCAGCGTGGACCCTATTTATATTTTATTTTATGGATTAATAATTATTATTTTATCAAGTCAAGCAATATAATTGTATACAAATGTAATAACTTTCAAAATATGTAAGTGGAAAAATATTTTAAATATATAAAATATCAGCATTGTATGTTACCCACATCATAAGCTCTTTTATGATATTATTCCTGTGGCTTCAAACTGCTTTTATATGTCATTTGCTTTATATTTTAATAACTTTTAATATACCATTAGGTAGTTACACTAATAAATTGTGTTATTGTTTAATTAGGAATATCTTCATAGTGCCTTTACTTTAATATCTTTACTGGATATAATATTTTTAGTTGATAGTTTTTTGTTCAAGCATTTTAAATATGCCATCCTAATCTTCTGACCTCATTATTTCTGATTATAATTTAATTTTGTTGAATTTTCCTGTATGTTAGAAATTATTTTACCACTTCTGTATCATTTTTGATTCTAACGTTATTGCATGAATCTCTGTTTTATTCTTCTTGGAGTATATGGTGTGTGTATTAGCATGTTTAATGTTTATCATCAAATAAAACCAGGGCCAGAGAGATAGCATGGAGTTAAAGCATTTGCCTTGCATGCAGAAGGACAGTGGTTGGAAACGCAGCATCCCATATGCCCCCGTGCCTGCCAGGGGTGATTTCTGAGTGTAGAGCAGAAGTAACCCCTGAGCTGCCAGGTGTGACCCAAAAACAAACAAACAAACAAATTTGAGAAAACTTTTACTGTTGTGTTCTTTAGGATTTCCAGATCTTTCTTCATCGTTCTTCTTCTGGCATTCTTCTGGCATTACATACATGTTGATATATTTAATAGAACATCACTTTCCTATGAGTTCTTTTTATTTTACTTACTATTTTTATGGGCTATTTTGAAGCATGTTGTCTACTAATCTATAATACTTTTATTTGTTGGGATTTGTGCTGGCCTGCTTAAACAAGGAAAGAGGATATATATTATAGTTTTCAGTTTTGCTAGCATACTTTATACTCCTAATATTTAATTTTATTAGTTTTTCTACATTGTTATCATTTTTTTGTTTTGTTTTGGGTCACACCCGGCAGTGCTCAGGGGTTATTCCTGGCTCCAGGCTCAGAAATTGCTCCTGGCAGGCACAGGGGACCATATGGGGTGCCAGGATTTGAACCGATGACCTCCTGCATGAAAGGCAAACGCCTTACCTCCATGCTATCTCTCCGGCCCCCCATTGTTATCATTTTTAATCTGATAAAAACAGAGTACATAATTTTTATTTATAAGCAAAATTTATTGAATTTTTCTGTATTTGCTGCTTTGATATCTTAGTAAGTCAAACAATTGCACCTTTCAAACATAGTTTATAATACGGTTTTCCCCCAAAATTGATCATATTATCTTATTTCTTTAAACTTTTCTATATCTAAAATCTGTACCTTTTTGTAACTCTTCATTGATTATTCCTGAGTTGTTCACTTGAATATTATTTTATTTATAAAACTGTGCTGCACAAAAAAAAATAGTTGTTGCAGAAGCTGGCATCATTTTTCAGGGTGTTTACATTCCCACCCACATTTAAGGCAAAGAGTAGTATCTTAGAGTCTTCCCTGATTTCTCTTGAAAGGGCACAGTCTTGGACATACATGCAGTCTTCTAGACTGCTAGGAATGAGTGTAATTTTATTCTTAAATCTTGCTTTTTATGATCTGCCCCTGGGTCAAAGTAGTTTATTGTACAGTCAGTTTTTGGTCAGAGGTTGTGCTTAATATCAGTGTACCTTCAACCCTATATTGATGGTTCTGTGTTTGCCATAGTCCATTCTATCTCATCTGCCCTATGTCCTGTGTGATTGTTCATGAATGGGTGCAATTGAACAAATAAGCATAGCCTTATTGCCCACCTGAGTTGTCTATGATTACAAGAGAACTCTTTGTGATTCTACCTTTGAAACTTTTGTTTGCTCCTTTGCTTTATGCCAGTTTTCTTCTCTTAATTATTACCGTAATTATCTGATTTTGGAAAACAACCATAAGTATGGAGTTTTACAGATTGCATGCCTGTCTTTATGATCTTTCCCACTTGCCTCTTCTACCAAGTAGCATGACAGTGCTAAGGACTATTATCTGTTTCCCATGAACTACTCTGTGTAGGAGTGTGTGAGCATATAGAAGCTCATCATCTCTGTTTCCTCTGAGCTTAAATTTTTCTCTGTAAGCGACATTGGAGGCCCACAATTTTCAGTCAAATAATTGCAAGTAGAGTTTTCATTCTCCTTATGATGTCTAATATGATGATGAAATAGGGGTCACAGTCTGTTCTAGATTTGAACTTGTGCCCAACACAGTGCTTCATGTATTATGAATGTCAATGAAAATGCCAGCAGATTTCTCCTTTAGGTATGAAACTTAAGTCTCAGATGGAAAGTTATTGAGTAAGAGATTCCCATCTCAACTGCTCACAAACAAGGAAAAATTTCTGTAAGACAGATCCTGTGGTGTGCAATGAATAAAAAATGATGTACAGGCCCTAAATAGGCTAATTTCTAAATAGGCTAATTTCTAGAAGATTCTGATAATTTTTTTTAAAAATAATTTTGTTAGGTAAGCTGGTTTTTGTTATGTTTTATTTTGTTTTATTTTCACTTGAGGGTGGATGTACCATGTGTTCTTTCACTAAATGTTTTTTGTAAATTTCAAACCCCATTTGTTTTTTTAATGTGTTATACTTTGATATTATTCATTCTTTTGCTAATATTTCCAGAAAAGTTTTTCTTTATTGAGAATATTATAGCCATTTTAAAATCTTTGTCTTGATTGAAACATCTGGCTCACCTTGGAGGTAAACAATTTATTTTTATACCATGTCATTATATTTCAGTTTTTGGCTCATATATCATGTAATTTGTATTTTTATGAATGTTATGAAGCCCTCTTATTTTAATACAACAGGTACTATTTATATTATACCAGCAATTAATTTCCCTGGGCTAAGCTTGAACTACAAATGTAACAGCCAGTGAGATCTCTGTTCATATTATCTATTTTTACTGTACTGCTTTCAATACAATGTTTACACATCAGATGGTAATATGAAGCAGAAAGATTTGAAACTTTTCTCCTGGCTTTTTTTTCTTTAATATCCATTATTTCCTGACTTTCTTTTCATACCTCACTAGACCAAAACGACTGTAGAGTTTTCGTTGTTCTTGCAGTGATGTCCTCTGTGCTATATACAGTTTAGCTAAAAAGTTTCAGAGATGAGAATTTGTTACATAGTTGTCTACTTTTCCTTCTCTAAAATTTCTACTCCTTGCTCTCACATACATTTTAGTCACTCTCTATATTGTGTCCAAATTAAATTTTGTAGTCAAGTTAACCAAGAGGTATTATATTTGAGGTCCATAGCTATACATAGTGATAGGATGTTTGCCTTGCACGTGACCGAATCAAGATGGATTCGGTTTAGATTCCTGGTATCCCACATGGTCCCTGAGCTTGCCAGGAGCAATTTCTGAGCACAGAGCAAGGATTAACAACTGAGTACAACAGGATGTGGCCCAAACACCTAAATAAATAAATGTTTAAAAAAGTTTTGACATACAAAGACAAGAAAAGCCCTTACAATATTTATAACTTACTTTCACTTTTAAAGATATAAAGTTCCATAGGTGCAATACTTTATAATAAGATAGTTACTTAACACTAAAATTAATCTTAAATTTTTGTACAATGAGTTATCATTTTTGTATTTGATTTTTTTCATTTTGATTTTAGGACCACACCCAGGAATCAGAGCTTACTCTTTTTTTTTTTTTGATTTTTGATTTTGTTTTTGGACCACACCTGGTGGTCTCAGGAGTTACATCTTGCTATATGCTCAAAAATTACTTCTTTCAAACCCTGGGAAAAATCGGTTTACTTCTTGAAATACAAATGCCCTTTCTTATTGGTGAATAAAAAGGCCATTGATTTTTCTGTGTTAATTTTGTAGCCTGCCACATTGCTATATGAATCTATTCTTTCTAGAAGTTTTTGGTAGAGTCTTTAGGGTTTTCTAAGTAGAGTATCATGTCATCTGCAAACAGTGAAAGCTTGACTTCTCCCTTTCCTAACTGGATTCCCTTCATATTTTTTTCTTGCCTAATTGCTATAGCAAACACTTCCAGTATTATGTTGAATAGGAGTGGTGGAGAGACGACAGCCTTGTCTTGTACCAGAATTTAGAGGAAAGGCTTTTAGTTTTTCTTCATTCAGGAAAATATTTCCCATTGGCTTGTGGTAGATTGCCTTACCTATATTGAGAAACGTTCCTTTAATTCCCATATTGCAGAGAGTTTTATCAAGAATGGGTGTTGATGAGGCCAGAGAGATAGCATGGAGGTAAGACATTTGCCTTGTGTGCAGAAGGTTGGTGGTTCAAATCCCAGCATCCCATATGGTCCCCCGAGCCTGCCAGGAGCGATTTCTGAGTGTAGAGCCAGGAGTAGCCCCTGAGCGCTGCTGGAAGTGACACCCCCCCAAAAAAAAAGAATGGGTGTTGAAATTTATCAAATGCTTTCTCTGTGTCTATTGATATGATCATGTAATTTTAATTTTTCTTGTTGTTGATGTTGTGTTGATAGATTTATAGATGTTAAACCATCCTTGCATTCCTGAGATAAAACCTACTGTATTATAGTGAATGACCTCCTTGATGAGGCCCTGGATTTTATTTGCCAGGTCTCTGTTGAAGATCTTTGCATCTGTGTTCATCAGGGATATTGGTGTGTAGTTTTCTTTTTAGTTAGCATCTCTCTTTCTCTCTCTCTCTCTCTCTCTCTCTTTTTTTTTTTTTTAGGTATCAAGGTGATGTTGGCTTCATAAAAGCTATTTGGATATGTTTCTGTTTTTTTAATTTCATGAAAGAGCCTGGCCAGGATTGTTAGTAGTTCCTCTTGAAAGGTTTGAATTCATTAGTGAATCTATCTGGGCCTGGGCTTTTGTTTTTGGGCAGACATTTGATTACTGTTTTAATTTTTGAAATATTGATGTCTTTGTTTAGATATGCTATGTCCTCCTTATTCAACCATGGAAGGTTATAAGAGTCCAATAATTTATCCATTTCTTCCAGGTTCTTATGTTTAGTGGCATAGAGTTTCTCAAAGTAGTCTCTGATTACACTTTGAAATTCTGCAATATCTGTAGTGATCTCCTCCTTTTCATTTCTGATATGAATTATCAAGTTTTTTTCTCTCTTTCTTTGTTAGTTTTGCCAATGAGAGAAACTATTCACCCAATACCCATCAAATAAGGGGCTAATATCCAAAATATACAAGGCACTGACAGAACTTTACAAAAAAAAAATCTAATCCCCTCAAAAAAATGGGAAGAAGAAATGAACAGACACTTTGTTAAAGAAGTAATACAAACGGCCAAAAGGCACATGAAAAAATGCTCCACGTCACTAATCATCAGGGAGATCCAAATCAAAACAACTATGAGGTACCATCGCACACCACAGAGATTGGCGCACATCACAAAGAATGAGAACAAGTAGTACTGACGGGGTGTGGAGAGAAAGGAACTCTTATTCACTGCTGGTGGGAATGCCGTCTAGTCCAACCTTTTGGAAAGTGATATGAAGATTCCTCCAAAAACTAGAAATTGATCTCCCATACGATCCTAGCTATACCACTTCTAGGAATATACCTTAGGAACACAAAAATACAATACAAAAACCCTTTCCTCACACCTGTATTCATTGCAGCACTATTTATAATAGCCAGACTCTGGAAACAACCAAGATGCCCTTCAACAGATGAATTGCTAAAGAAACGGTGGTACAAATACAGAATGGAATGTTGTCTACTGCCATACCACCCTGATCGTGCCCAATCTCGTCTGATCTCAGAATATTATGCAGCAGTCAGGAGAGATGAAGTCATGAAATTTCCTATACATGGATGTGTGTTCTTATGCTGAGTGAAATAAGTCAGAGGGAATGAGATATATGCAGAATAATCTCATTCATTTATGGTTTTTAAGAAAAATAAGACATTTTTGCAATAATTCTCAGAGACAAAAGAGAGGAGGGCTGGAAGGTCCAGCTCACAACATGAAGCTTACCACAAAGAGTGGTGAGTGTCAGTTAGAGAAGTAACTACACTTAGAACTATCATAAAATGTTAATGAATGAGGGAAGTGGAAAGCCTGTCTAGAGTACAGGTGGTGGTGGGGTGGGGAAGAGGGATATTTGGGACATTGGTGGTGGGAATGTTGCACCGGTGAAGGGGAGTGTTCTTTACATGATTGAACCCAACTACAATCATATTTGTAATCAAGATGTTTAAATAAAGATATTATTTTAAAAAAAAGAAAATATTGGGTGCCAAAGATCAAACTTAGATGTTCTACATGCAAGGCAAGCACAGTACCCCTTATACTATTTCCCATTACAAAATCATGTTAATTTGTATAATAAGCAGAAATTTTTCTTACTTGCTTCTCAGATATTCATTTTCTCAATCATAATATTACTGTGACCAATTTCTAATATATTGAACTTGGCAAAGATTTATGTCAGGCTTATACCTTGAACTTTACACTTAGAATATTAGCCAGACTACTTTCTCTTCTAAAATTCTACATGTCTGGCTTTATTTTCAATCATATCTTAACATTGTTTCTTTGTCTACAAGGATTCTATCACACCAAACTTCTTTCTCTTCTGTAATATAAGCTGTTTCTACCAAAAAGTTGTGACTTTTTCTTACAATTTTCCTTTTCCTCTAAGTCACAGTGGTCCTCAAACTATGGCCGGCGGGCCACATATTGTATTTGTATCTGTTTTGTTTCTTCATTGCAAAATAAGATATATGCAGTGTGCATAAGAATTCGTTCATAAGTTTTGTTTGTTTTTACTATAGTCAGACCCTCCAATGGTCTGAGGGACAGTGAACTGGCCCCCTGTTTAAAAAGTTTGAGGACCCCTGCCTAAGATAATGGATTTTTGCCATTTAAATCATTTCAACATTATTTTCTCAGAGAGAGTTCCCCTGACTAGCAATTTGTAAAGTGTTATTCATTTATTTTCTATTACACAATTTAGCCTAATTCTACTAGAGTATATCATTATCAGTTCTATAAAACTTTTCTCTGAATTTTCCATTGCCATAAAATATTAGATGTTGGATTAGAATTAATCTTAAAATATTGATCTAATCTCTATTATTTATTATGAAATCTTGTTTAGTTCTGGCACAGTATTTGGATGAAAAGCATTTAACAAACATTTGACTATTGAATGAATTACTTATATGACTGTATCACAATCATTTACATTGAATATAAAATTAATGACTATGGGCTAATCTACCCTTTAAAGTTATTTTTCTATATCATTATCATATTACATCTCATAGAACTTCATGTTTATTTTTATGTTTTTATTTCATGCTCTTTTCTGTGGATATAGGACCTGTTTTATAAGACTTGCTTTTTATTGCTATCTGGATACTGAGATCTGTCCAATGGAGAACTCTAATAATGATGATCTGGGGCTACCCTTTGATACCAAGAGCAGGGGGCATCATTTCTGGCCTTACTTAAAGATGAGTCTTATAAAAACTGTCTTCAGAGCCTGGTTACATATTTTTAAGGTTTTCTCTGTTTCTGCAGGCATTGTGCCTTATAATTCCTTGCTTTTCTTTTTTCTGTAAACTTTCGGAGTTTCTTTGTTGTTGTTGTTTATTGAGCCTAATTGAGCATAAAACTATTAAAATCCAGAGTTTATCTAAAAAAAGCTCAGTAAATATTTTTTTCTCCCAATCTCACATGTTCAAAAAAGTCTCCCATCCTCCGTTTTGGATACCATAATTTCTTTGCAGTTCATGACTCCCATCACAAATTCTAGTGTCTGCAATACATTCAGTTAGCAGAGGTTATTATGACCTGACATATCCCTACACTCTTGTTGCCAAAGTTGGTACAGATGAAAAACATTGAATTACAATCCTTAGTATGTATTATATTTTTTAAGGCCCATTCAAGTCCCACAGCCATTTTTTTTTCTCTTCCTAGCATTTATTGCAGATACTACAGTTTTAAGAATAGTCTACCAGAACTCTAGCAGCTTAGAAAAAAAATAGCACCTTTTGAGTTGTTTTGGTTGGCATTGACCTTGTATTTTTGAACCAGGAAATAGAGTCTGAGGAAAGAGATGAAAGGTGTTCATGACAACTTTAAAGAAAGCAAGATTGCTTCTTTTCTAAATTATACCAAGAAAGGGCTATCAATTGTTTGTTTCAGTATAGTTTCATCAGCCTTAATTATATTGGACATTTCTCCAGATTCTGGCAACAAACCGACAATCAGCTATAGCTTTCAAAGTTGTTCTTGATTTTCTAATTTTCTTTTATCTGTTTAGTGGGTCACAAATAGACTGTGAGCCATAATATACTAATTTAAGCAAAAACTTCCATTTGCCATCTTTTAAAATGACTTCTTTATGCATAGAGATTTTAATTTTACTGTATTTTTACTTGATTTTATTGTTCAAATATTTTGTTTTTAACATTAAAAGATTGACGGCATATATTGAAATTAAAAGGATAGTGTAGAGGATCATAAAATCACATTTTTCATTTATCATATATTACAAACTATCATGATGAATTTTTGTTTTATTCTAACTCAACCACAGAGTTAAGTAATATTGCTGAAAAAAATGCCCCAAAAGAATTGGGGATTTGTTCAAGGCTACACAACTCTTTATTTGTTCATATTTGATTTGAAGTTTTATATATATATTTTATATATATGCATATATATAACAAAGTATATATATATATATATAAAACAAAGTGGGGTGACAAATTATTACACTTCTGTTCTTAACCCATAGCTCTTAGTTCTAAATTCAGAAATGAAGTCTTCAACACTTTTTGTGATAGAAGACATTAAAATATGTAAATAGTTGTACAACCACACTTCTAAAATCGAGACTGAAAATAGTATTTGAATACACGTGAGCCCTGCAGTGTGAAATGTGTCATCTCATTTCTTAACCTATCAACCAGTTTTCTAGACAAAGACTGAAAACTTATTTTACTAATATAAAAAAAAAAGATCTAGCTATTCAAGATGTTGAATGTAAGGTTCACCATAAAGAAAAACGTATATATAGGGCTGGAGAGATAGCACAGCGGTAAGGCGTTTGCCTTAGGTGCAGAAGGACTGTGGTTCAAATCCCTGCATCCCATATGGTCCCCCGAGCCTGCCAGGAGTGATTTCTGAGCATAGATCCAGGAGTAACCCCTCAGCACTGCCGGGTGTGACCCAAAATCTAAAAGGAAAAAGAAAAAAGAAAAACATAAATAACTGATTTTGATGAAGATTTTCCTGCAAGAACTGATGACAGACACTGGACTACAGGAGGCCTTATGCTTTACTATTGGAAGGAGCTCTTGAAGCTATAAAGACTGGAGACCAGAGGGAGAGGTTACAGAGTCCAGTTCGGAAAAGGACAAGAGGGAGCTGTTAAAGAACTTGTGAATCTACTCAGGACAGAATGTCACTGATTAGAACAGGGTGGATTAGTACAACTAAGTGGAATGAATCCTGCTAATGGAGAGCTTTGAAAGCAAGTCAGAAGTTTATCTCTGATCCGGACAGAGGCAATTGATGCAGCCCCTGATTTTAATGAATAGTTCCTTCATGTAGGGCTATTTTGTGACACCTTTACTCATGGAATGCTGCAGCCAGCAAAGGAGGGAGGAGACAAACAGGCAACCACTGAATTCAATGAGGAGAGAAGCAGTCCATTTTCATGTCATTGATTTCTACAGTTTGTTCACCTGTTTGTTGAGGGTCGTTTCATTTACTTGCTATTCCTTTTTTCTCACTGCTCAGCACTTCTCTGAAGTATTGCTTAGTTATTGACTGAGTGTGACACTTTCTGTGTAAGTTAGGCAATGGGAGGAGAAGTGTGTAATGAAGGATAGTAGGCTCTGTTTAGTAAGTTATTCTACTCGTGCATAAAAAATTCATTGACCAGAAAGGGTTAATGCCCCTCCAAATGGCTTAACTAAATCCCTAAGTGCAATCAGCTCATTTGAAGGATTTGGCCCATTGAATGCATGTTAGCAGAGAAGCTGAAACACCTCCTCACTAAGTCCAGTGCAGTTAGGTTAAACCCAAGAGCAAAGAATAGGTCAGTAGTAGAGTCAAAAATAAAATCTAGGCCTTCTGAACCCCCATCAAGTGTTCTCCCCACTTGAGTACATTTCTTTCCCTTCTGAGCTCTGAGCAAAAATTTAAGAAAAGAGAAAAATTAAGATGTTGAACTAAAAACAATGATGTAGTAGTTTTTAAGACCCATAGGAGGAACAAGTTCAGAAATAAATAAAATTTAAGCACCAGATTTTTTTAAAATGCTATAATTTAGTACGTATGCAGTGTTGGTTACACATAAAGGGCAGCCAAGTCAGGACTGTGCAAAGAAATCCCTTATGACTTGCTGTGTAAAGCAACTCTCTCACATTTAATCAATTATATTATTTAGCAAATTCAAAATTATAGATAGAACATGTGTTTGAGAGATGGTTGGAAACAAGAAACTTTTAAATAAAAATAATGGCTATGAAAATGAGAACTAAAACATATAGAGAATTATACTTTTTAATATGTTTGTTTTATAAAAAAGTAAACATGTTAAAAAAAAAGTTTGAGAATGAAAGGCTAAGTTAGCATTCCTGATATGCCATTGTTAGTCATGATGATCAAAGGTTTTTTAACCTTCTAGGCTTCTAATTCCTGATTTTTTTATTTAAGGAAAAGGGAGAAATATACAAAGGTGTTTTTAATTTTTTAAGAATTAATGAGATGGTTCATTCATATAGGGTACTTAGAACAAAAAGTGCTTGACATAAAAAAGAAAAACAGTATGGGTTGAATATAAATTGTCATCTAAGTTACGTTTGTGTAAAAGAAAACTAGAGTACATTTAGAGAGATAATTCATATTTTCACATTTTTTTCCTGAAAACAACACAGGAAGAGTACAGTAATTGTAAGCATGTTATATTCAGAATTGAAAAAAATTGAATAGAATTTTTAAAAGTAATGAGATGGAGTGATGGTACTTGGGGTAATATGGTGGGGTGCTTGCCTTGCAAGCAATCAATCCAAGTTCAATTCCTTGCATCCTATATGGTCTCCCTAGCTTGCCAGGAGAAATTCCAGAGCAATGCTAGGTGTGGCCCTAAAATCTCCCCCCCCAAAAATAAAAGAAATAAAAGTAATATATCTAAATTAACACCCCAAAAATCTATTCCTGATAAAACAAAATAATATCATGTGATTTACAATGTAAGAAAACACTAAGTACTGCATTAAACTTCCTAGAAGCATATGTATTTAAGGCCTAACAATCTTCTTTATCTAATTAAAAAAATTAATGTATTAATGATGTGGTACAAATATGAAAAAAATAGAGTATGCAAAGCAATTTGGACCAAAGTTGAATCCATAGGTAATAAGAAAGAAATTGATAAATAAAATATCAAAAATGTATCAAAGACAAATATTATTTGGATATAAATTTTCTCTGTAAGTGAAACATATTGCATTTTGCAGCTTTCTTTTCATTTAAGGAATTATTCCAAGAAACTGTTGTAAAGAATTCTTTTGTATACTCAGTTACTCTGGCTTTCCAGTTTTTGTCTAACTAATATATATATTTTTACAAACAATCTTTAAAGACTCACTAGAAGTCTAGAAAAATCATAAAATGTGTATATTTTTTATTATTTTGGAACATGTATCAAAATAGACATAAATCATGACTTTAAAGGAAGATCTGAGGAAAACTAATTGGAAAACATTAGTTATAAGTTCTCCATCCTCCCCATGTTTTCTTTTTCCACTTCAATATTTTATTTTGATCTTTAAATAAGCTTTTCTTCTATCTCTGTGACCATGCTTCACCTATGCCACTGTCCTTACAACGACCTCTTAATTTTCTTTTTCCTGGTTTCTCATATTACCCTATCACGTTAGCTAGCCACTACAGGTAAAGAAAGTATTTTCATCCTTTTCTGATAGCTTACTGCTCAGCATCTATAGCGATACAGAAAACGGTTTCTTGAATATATGTAATTTACCTGGTTCAAATGGAATGCCTCTGTGTGAGAGGACTATTAGGCATACAGATTGAGGACAGTTACAAAACTAACTTCTTCACTTCATGGAAGTAAAAGATAAGTTCTAAAATGTAAGAGAGAGAAGAATTGTACAGAATTACATTCTATATATTATAAATAGTAAATTTTCTATTGTTTTATGTCAGTGTCTCTAGGTGATAGAGTAGAGGTTGAGTTTATAGTTTCACTTAACAACTTGAAGAATGCTGTTTTTCCAATACATATGGAAATATATTGAATATATAGACAATGGATTAGTTTGGTCATAGTGTTACCTTAATTTTTCCATTCTTTTTAATTTTCACAAATTCTACTTAATAATATTTATAAAAGGCATATTTTGACAAACAGAACCTTTAATTTCTGGGACAGAAATTATTTAAAGCACTGATAAGGTGCTTGTTTTGTTTAGCCAACTATGTTCAATCTCTTGTACACATCTGGAAACTTGAGCAAATCCAGAGTGAACCTCTATCACAGAATCAAGAATAAGACCTCAGCACTGTGTGGTATGCCTCAAAACAAAAAAATAAAAAGAAAAAAATACAATAACTCTTTAAATAATCTTGAAAGCTTTTAGATTTTTCTCGTAATCCCTGAGTTAACTTTACAGAAAATTTATCATATTGTTGTTTATTTTATTTTTTTAAATATAATTTTTATTTTGATCATAGTGGCTTACATATTGTTGATAATAATATTTTAGGTACATATTTACATAAAATCAGGGGGGATTCCCATCACCAAATTGTCCTCCCTACACCTCGTTGTTTACTTTAAAGGCACTTTTCTAGGTTCTATATTTACAGATGTTGGGATTTTTAAATCTCATCAATCCCACTATTGCAACTTTTCAGAATTGGAAAACACATAGTATATATTTTTAACCTCATTTCTTAAATATAAGAATTGCCTCTGCAATGGCTCTTAACTAAGGGCATTTGCATATTTTCATACCACCCACAATTTTGCTGATTTGAATAAATTTTTGTTTGTCCTATGTTATGCAATAGTTTATTGGTATATTATGGGTGTGTTGTATTGTGCATACAACAGCCAAGTGAAACAAAAAAGCATCTAGTATACATTATCAAATATGCTTAGGCTGAGAAATTGCCCTATGACATCCCCTGTCCTAGAGTGTACAAATGTCTTCTTCCCCACAGAAGTGGAAAGTTTTAGTGGCTTTGCAAGTATGAATTGGACAAGATTACTAAAGGCTGTCCTTTTGCTTTCCTCTCTGGAGTCCATCTGCCTACAGAGAGGGTGGATTCCCACCTGCTGCCAGTCATGCAATAACGTTGGTAGAGCAGGCTGTGCTTCAAGCCTGCAGATAGCAGGGGTTTTGTTTGTGGTCTGTTTGGTGGTAATGGGAAGAGGGGTAACTTCAATTCAGAGGAGTCTTAGCCAGCCTATTAGGACTTATCTAAAAGCTATGTCTTCACTATTGCTTTTATCAGTAATAAAGCTGACATTTTGATCTCTAACTGTCTGACTCCTATATCATTCTCTGTAAATTGGTTCTGATCTCAGATTGGGAACAGTGATGTTATTTTTGGCCCCCTAAAAACCAAAATCTGCTACTGTCTGATGGTTCAGGATCTTAATGGCTTACCTCCAGGATTTCTGGCCTTACATGTCAAAGGATCTCACTTAGGAAAGACTACTAAAGACTCATACATGTTAGCATGAAATGATCAAATAGAAATACGAAATAATTTTAAACCTTATTTTATGAATGCATAACTTTAATATATATCAGATAAAAGGAATTGTACTAACTATACTAATAATGGATATTAATTCCTTATGTATAACATTTAAATAGATCCTGATATTACTATACAAATTTTATAAATTTGCCACAAATTTTCTGTACTAGTGATTAATAAGGCAGCGAGATTCACCTTTCTTTAGTAAAAAAGAAAAGAGATAAAAAACAAAGTTTGTAAGTAAAATACAAGGGAAGAGTTAAAGTTGTTCGTTAAAATACTCTGGCTTCAAAATGATATAGATTATATGAACCATTATCATAAAAAAAACAAGATTTATTGCCCAAAACCATACACAAGATCTACTTCTATTGTTTGTTTCATACCCATATTGGGAAGAATTTATTATCATTTCAGATAACTGCTAATTTAAATGAGATAATATTGCATACAATCATGTTAAATAACCTATGTGTTTCCCAAAATACGTTCTGCCAGGGTAGTTTTTGTACGTCCAAGGTGCATTCAATAACGCTATGCAATGTTGCTACACTTCCAGTGCTGTTGTCTTTGATCTGCATAATCATGCAGGGACCAGGACAACAGAGTATTCACCTTACACAGACTTTTCAAGAAAGATAACAGAAGATGGTAAATCATGTAGTATTTTTTAACTTTTAACTTTTCCCAGAAGAGAAACATGTCACTTCTGACCTAAGAAAATCAATGACAGCACTGAACTTCAAATATGTTGGATAGTAGAATTACGGTATACCATGTGTCCAGAAGGAGAGGAAATGGAATGCAATGTTATGAATAGCTCCATTGAGTATATGCATGTTATAATTAAATTTTAAGGCAGGCCTATAGTATTTTATATTTTCTTCTATAGAAAGAGTTTTCTCCTTCATTGAGATTTGGAAAGGGGATTGGGAAAAGTGGAGATAGCCAGTAACATTTGCCAATGGTTCAAAACTAGGGCCAGATATTGTTATTTTGCTGAGACTTAGTTGGGCTTGCAGCCACCAAGACCAAATCCAGAGGTAATGAGTATGCAGGCTCCAGAGCTATACTGGAAGTCCTACAGATCATATAGTATCCTGAGTTATTATTTTATATAAACCATCATATTTTTAATAATTAACTGTATGTTCTATTAATGACTATAATAATTTATGACATAGCTCAAATTCCCAGGTTAATTCAAGATTTCAAAATAACTTTTTGTGGGCTGGCAATCGTTAACTTATTTCTAGATAGAACAGTGTGCAGTATTAATTATTACAGACTCTCTATGATCTGGAGAATCTGAAGAATCTAGCCTCTGTTACATCAGATGATGCCATTTGAGAAAATCTACCACATAGAACCACATATTATTACAGTGCCCAATTCTCATACTGAATTATCTCCTATGACATATTTGTAAGTTTTATTGACACATAACATAAATTCTCCTTGTCATTTCTTATATTAATATATTACGTTTAGAGATACAGTTTTTGCGCAAGTATTATAAGACACAGTAATTGTTCATAAAGGTTACAGTGATTGTAAAGATTTTTATCTAATTTATTGGGAAAATTTTCATGTACAAATAAAATTTTAAATTCAATTTTGAGATTACTTGAGTTCTATTTTAAATAGTATGTACTTCAGATACATTCAGATACATATAGTCTTTACTATAAATGAATTAGGTAATCCATTACTTCATGCTTATTATGTTCTCATTAATATTGTTCATGGTATTTTTGATGATGATAATCTGAGTAGTGAGTATAAAGGTTAAGGATGAGAGAATATTGATGGTTGTCAGGAAATACAGGCATGAAGTCTGGAAACAATAATTCAAAGAATAGGGAAAAGGAGAACAAAGAACTAGTTTTTCAGACTCAGTAGAAATTTAATATATGGCAAGAATACACATATAAACTTTGAAATAAAACACAATAAAAAACAAAATTACAATTGAATACTATAGTGTAATGTAAGAAACATAATTTTCCAAATACTTTTTTGAGAAGGGAAAGTTTATGATGGTTTTTAATGTGATCCTCTAATTCATAATTTTTTGTAATAAAGCAAATGTTTCATGATAATGTAGTATCTTTATACTTTTCTTTATTAATCATCTGAATTTGGGATTCATTTAATATTTATATGTATATGAGATGTATTATTGTAAAACTCTTTAGAGGTATAGACTGGACAAAGAAAAGGCAAATCTTTACTTTGTTCTTTAATAATGGTAATAGAAGCATCGAAAGCAATGGGATCAGGGGAATTAGAGGAAATGCTCATTAAAACAAATTTAAAAGGTCTAATGATTAAAATATTGATTAATTAGTCAAACATTGATTAACAGTCACACTTTATCAACTACAAAGTTTCTAATTACTACACCATTATTCCATAGATTGACCTGTTCTCTCCTGTCACTTATGATGAAGAACAATTTTTATTAAGTGGGTTTTGGATTTTTGACCTGTAAAATTTTAATAGGGAGTGCAAAGTGGGTGTCATGTGTGGTTTGGCATTTTATTCACCAAGGGACTAATAGTTACTGTCTCTACTTAACCAAATGCACGAGTGTGCAAGAGGAACATGAGCATGTAAGGATTAAATTCATACAATATTTTCGGTCAATGAAAAAAAGCCACATGCTAGTGCATTATATAAGAAAAAGGAAAACATTTGACTTTTTGGTTGTTATTCATAGAAATGATAATGAGGAAAATCTCAATCATAATGTATCTGTTGCAGGTTCGCTAGAACTTATAAACATTATAAGTATTAGACAACAAAGAATAAATAAGAATAAATTAGGGAGATTCAATTTTATATTAATAATTTTTATTTTGACCAAAGTGGATTACAAATCATTCACAGTAGTATTTTAGGTACATAGTGACACTGAATCAAGGGCATTTCCACCACCAATGTTGTCCTCCCTCCACCCCTGTTCCCAGTATGCATCCCATATTCACCTCCTTTGACCCCCCCCCCAGGCTGCTAGTATAAGTGGTCCTTTCTGTGTCTAGCTTGTTGTAAATTGGGTATTGTTTCTGTTTTAGTTGGCTTAGGATTTGGTGTTTAAGTCTGATTATTTTTTATTTTTACTCAATGTTTATACGGCTGTTTGGTCTTGGTGTCCTCCATTATATCCCCTTCAATTTTTGTAGCAGAACAAGATGGTTCAAGTTATGTGGGTCTGTTTGAAGATAAGGAAAAGAAAAAGAAAAAAAGGGGGGTCAAAAATTCAAACAAGCAAAAAATGGGAGGAGTCCTTCTAGAGACTATAAAAATTAGTTTAAGGAAAAAAGGGAAAGAAAACATAAAAGTAATACAAAAAAATCAAACCCCCCAAAAAACAAAGAAACAAAATCAAATAAACAAAAATAAAAATCCTGAAAAGCACCACACCAATAAAGACAATTTTATACATTTTTAGAGTAGCTAAAGAAAGTCTATTGCTCATAAATTTGGTTTTGGGAATTAATGATATCTAGGAAGTGAAAGAGAGAACAAACTGGAATGCACATATATGTCTCACTCTCATGAAATTTATTGATACCCCCATATAGAAGTCCAAACGCAGGACCTAGGATTCAGGATCCTAAAAAAAATTAAGTGGAAGATTTAAGATCTTCCAATCTAACTATTGCCCTATCCTAATGATATGAGGTACCATATTAACACATATATACAAAGTGTAAATGTACCTGCACATATTTCTAGAGTATAGACTCAAGCTATCCATCATTTCTGGCTTCCGAATCTTTCATTCATATTTCTCTGTGGTTAGCTAACCATCATTAGGAAGGCCAGTATGTGGAAGCAAAGACTTTCCATCTTAACAGGGTTACATTAATCTAGTACAAATTAGTCTATGAATTCGTAAGAATTCAAATTTATTGTATCACAGGCATACACTGAACACTGAGAACTGATCCTACAAGAACAGAGATCAGTGCTGAGTTGTTACTTTGAAAGAAGGTCACTATCAAAAATTGTTTTCCACTTCAGTGGGAATTCTTTGTTAACAGAAAGAGAAACAACAAAAATTGAACCATACCAGATAACGGAAAAGATCCTGTTTTTCTTATTTCTTGTTGACAATTTCTGATCACCTTGCCAAAGAAGATTCAGAATATATTGTTGATCAAGGTAACTGTCTATCTAAATTTGCTGAGTCAATGCAGTGCCTATTCAACAAATAAAAAGGATAATGAAATACATAGTTACAATTATAATATAACTGTCTGAAAGCACTGCCCAGGTTTACTCCTGATGAGATCACTTGAAAAAAAAAAGGGCAAGTTGTAGCATGTGCATAAATGAACCGGGGTTCATCTTTTTGATAATATTTATGTTTGATAAGTAAACTATGTTTACAACCTTATTGCCAAATAGATATATAGAAGTATCTTGCTGATGATAGAGAAACGATACCTAGAAGACAATTCAGAGCAAATATTAGGCCAACAATATCAACAGGCCGAATTGTGAAGAAATAGGATGTTCTGTCATCCAGAGAGTAAGAAGTCCTGCAGGGTCAGTTTCTGAGACTCACAGGGCTGTTTTAGAAACAGCTAGTTTATACAGAAGAAATGGAAGGAACTGGCAATTAGCTAAATGTCTAACCTTTTTCTGCAAGTGAGAAGATGAGAAATAAAAAGGAAGCATTGCATTGGGTTGGCAAGATAGTATATGGGTAGGGCTTTCATGTGACCAATGGGTGTTCCATCTCCGGAAGCCATTTAATCCCATGAGAATCACCAGCCCAAAATCATAATTGCAGAATTAAGAATAACCTCTGAACATTGAGGTCTGGCTTTAAGTCTCCCCGCCACTTCCGCCAAAAAAAAAGGGGGGGGGGAACAAAACAGAAAGCACTTTGAGCTTTATAAGCCAAGTGAACAAAACCAAAGTTGGAAAAACTCCCGATGCTCCTTCGTTTTGTGATTCTGATTCTATAGTAATATATAAAATGGAGTCACCTACTTTCTGCTACAAGTAATTACATTGTTCTCTTGTACTTTATAAGATGTACTTAGTTCATAGAAATAAAGAATTAAAATTATGAAATGAATAGAGGATTTTTTGAACATATAAGGAATAACTCAAAGTTAACGGGCCCGGAGAGATAGCACAGTGGCGTTTGCCTTGCAAGCAGCCGATCCAGGACTAAAGGTGGTTGGTTCGAATCCCGGTGTCCCATATGGTCCCCCGTGCCTGCCAGGAGCTATTTCTGAGCAGACAGCCAGGAGTAACCCCTCTGAGCACCGCCGGTGTGGCCCAAAAACAAAACAAAAAAATAAAGTTATCTTAGAACTTCAAGCAAAAACACTTCCTGATCCAATATTTAGATTTTAGTGTTTGACCAATATATTATTATAATTATTCAAAAGTACATACCTTTGAAGGTAAATTTGTAATATATTATTGAAGTATATGTCTTTGCACTATTTTTCATGCTATAAATCTAAATATCTATTTAAATATAAAAACTTTCAAATGAGCATTCACAAAACTCATCCTATCAAAAAAAGTAATTTGGAATTCAAAAGTTCATTCTACTTGTGCTATGATATTAAGACTATATTAATGGATGAACAAAACATCCTGAAAACAATAAAAAGAAACAATCACCAATTTTATATATTTTGCTTGTTTTAATTGGGATTTCATTTTGAACATGTAATAGTCTTTGGCATACGGAGCCTATTAAATCTTCATATTTGTCATCAATTCTCTGATTTCTACTATAATTTATAATTTTTTCTTTGTTGTTCTTTGATATTTAAAAACAAGTTATATTAAAATAAGAGTGTACTTGCCACTTTTAGAAATATTAGCAGTGTTGAGTAAGAGACAAACAGAAACACAGACTAAATCAGAAAGAGAAAGAAAGAAAAGAGAGAATTACCATATTCTAGATAAAATATTCTGTGGTTTCCCAAGTAAAACTGTATATAAGAAATTCTTTACAAAAGCAAAAGAAATGCTTTTTTGTTGTACGTTTTATTAAATAAAATTTGGTTTACAATAATATTAAAACTCATTTACATATTTTAGGAATATAATAAAACACCATCTGTGTGGCAAAATTCCTTTCCAATGTCCATACAACCTTTCCTGTTCAATCATTTCCCATACTGATAACTTAATACCTTGTTTAACCTGTAAATGTCTATTTGCTTATTTCAGTTTATTTACATACAGCATATGTTTTGGGAACTATTGGAGTTCAGATATGAACCAATCCCAGCATTCCCAGTATGGTCATCCATGAGGATGTTCTGGAAAATAAGGCAAAAGCTTTAGAAACAGCCTCCCCAAAATGACATGGACCTGGCACACATGCCCATATCAACCTGGTTATTTCCAAAATAATCCTTACAATTAGACCAAGTTCATAAAGTCACTCTTTTTTTTTTTTAATGCAAGTATAGGGATTCCATCTCTTTATGCTAGTATCTGTTTCCAATTATTTAAGTAAATACCCTTGATTTTTCTTATGATGATATCTGACTTCCACCTCTTTGCTGTTGAAAACATTCACAGTTTTCTTATGCAAATATTTAGTTTTCATCTCCCTCTGGCAGGCAGACATCTTTAGATTTGTTACTATTATTTTAGCTAGCTTTCTAATTCTTTCTTAGCCCTCATGATTAACTTACCCTCTTAATAATCACCTAGCCTTAGTCATGTAGGCAAGAAAATAGTATTTATTATAAAAAAAAAACAACTAAGGAATCCTAATAGTAGCTATTGCCATCAACCAATAGTCTGTCTATTGTTTCAGGCTCTGTTCAGCAGTACTCCATATCCCTAGACAATATATACAAGCACTTTGCTTACTTTATTTTGTCTATTTGCTCATTTGAGGCAACATTCAGTGATTCTCAGTTTGTTCCTGGCTCTAAACTTAGAGAGTGGGAAAGAAGTCATAGAACTCCAGGGTTTGAACCTATGTTGGCCATGAGCAAGACAAATGCTCTCCCTCTGTACTATCACTCCAAACCTTGGCCTCTTGTTTTGACAAAAAAAATGTCCTTATTTTATAATGTTAAAACATATATGTATGCACATATAACCATAAAATAAATTAGCTGATTAGATTATATCTTACTTAAATAAAAGTGTCAACTGTTCCAATGGAACAGAAATTGGCAGGGCACTTAAATACCTTGCATGTTGTTGAACTGAGTTCAATCCACAAAATATCTTATGGCTTTCCAATTCCAACTGAATGAGAAAGAAATGTAAGAGATTTTGATTGAAAGCTCTATTGGATGCTCTATTGGCCATCTTGTTCCACATCACCCGATCAGTGAACACTTGTTTTTCTCTCCAATTCAACTTTATTATTTTTTGCTTAATTCATATTGTAACAACTTGTAACAACTCAGGTCAAAAACTAAATATCCTTCCTCCTGGAGGAACATGTACTTATTTGAAGTGGTCCAAAACAGCATTCAATAAAACAAAGAAACAAACAAACAAACAAACAAACAAACAAAAAACAGCGCTCAATAACTAGGCTTGGGGAGTTGGATCATCACTACTTAGTTATGACTGATGGTAGGAAAGAAAACAAAAAAATCATAAGATAATGAGATATAATAGTTGTTACTAAGTCCCATTGATATTCTTGAGATAATAATTGCTGCTGGGATGAGTATAACTAGACCGCCTGACTATTGGCATATAAGAAGTTTAATCATTTCCAACTGGAAGAAGAGAAGACAATCATCAAGTAAGATGTACAACTATGAAACATAAAATTCAAATTCAATTTATGCCTTAATCAAGGCAGGTCAATTATAATCAATATTAGAAAAACACCCTTAGATTTTAAAATTAGAGATTAGATCATACTGTTGAACTTGTCAGAAGTGTGGTTCCATTTCCTCTTTACACTCTTGATCATTAGGAGTAATCTATACTTTTGTGTAAAGAAATAATAGTAGAATTCACCTTAAGATCAACCTGTTATGAAGAAAGAGATCTAAAATGGCATCCATCAGCCAGAGGGAAGTGGTCAACAAGATGATCCTACAGTAACTGTCTCTTGTTTATGTCCTATCATTTTTACCTTACATTTCAGTTTGTAAATATGACATGGGACTTCAGGAGTTCAGCACATCTCCACTATTTTCCAGGGCAAAGTTCTGCAGCTTGTAAATCTCTTCCTGATTGCAATTTGTTCACCAAGTAAGATTTCTTTCAGGGTAAAGGAAACTGCATGTCTCCAATCCACTTGGGACCTCTCCTTTTGTTCCTTGTTTGTAAGGATTTCAAATTTATTTCTGTAGTTGATCAAAGTTTTGGTGTGGGTATTGAAGAAGTTGGCTTGCACAAATAGTCCTACTTGGGTATCTTTAACTCCTCATCAGAGATATCAATTTATTTTGATATTATCACATATCTTTTTTAGGAGTTGTCACTTAGTTTTATTATATTGATATCAATATTATATTACTTTAATTATTGCAACTATGTGTCTTGTTAGATAGTTTGGAGAGTCTTCAATATATTACCCCACTATATCTGTTATAAAAATATCTTAAGGTTGGGCAGGAGACATATTACAGATAGTAAAGTTCTAGAGTTGTATATGAGGTGTTAAGACATGCTTTAGCTCAGTCCCTGTCACTACATATGATTCCCCAAGCATTACCAAAAGTGAGACCTAAGCACAAAATAAGAATTGTTCCTTGAGTATGGCCAGAAGTCACACCAGGTTCCAAATTATTATTTTTGGTTTGTTTATAGGTCTGACTGGGCACAGATCTAGACTTACTCTTATTTCTTCACTCAGTGATCTCTCCTGGTGGCTCAGAGTACCAAATGGTGTGTCAAAAATTGAACCTGATTTATTGACAGAAAACAGTTGTAAAAGAAGAGTCCTTCTCATTGTACTATTGCTCTATTCTCTCAACTATAGCTTAGAATAATTTATAAGTTTCCTTTTGTTAGACTCTCTCTTTAAATATACAAATATATTTTTGATATATATCAATATATAAATATACAAATATATATAATTTAAAGAAATTTAGAAAAATGTTGGGGAAAGAGAAATTGAGATAACTTTCATTATTTTAATCATTACTTATTAAATTTTTATTATTTTAATAGATAAATTATTTTCATTTTTATTTTTGGTCCACACTTAGCAATGCTCAGGGGTTATTTCTGATACTACATCTAGAAATTATTCCTGGTTGTGCTCATGGGCCATATAGGTTGCCAGGGGTCAATCTGGGTTAACCACATGCAAGAGAAACAACCACCTGTTTTACTAGTTATACTACCTCTATTTTATTATTTTTTAATTTGCTAGCTTTATTTAAAATAATACATAAAAGGATATAGGTGTATCTCCCTAGACAATTGTTGAAGGGGTGTCTTGGATGCAAACTATAACATAAAACTCAATAGATTTTCTATGTTCCCAGTAGTTGCCCCTGATTTACATACAACTATTATTTTGGGGGACATATAGAAGATATAGGTGTCTTCTGGGTTCAAATATAACGTAAATTGTATCAATAAATTTTTTAGATGCAGTACTTTAATGGCTCTGTAAGCTTACAAGAAATCTTAATTAGTAAAAACAATAAACAACATAGTTAAATATATTTAAAATATATGTCAGTCTTTTGCCTAATTTAAATGTAAAATTATAATCCATTTAAGTATTCTCTATAAACATATTAGAAAATAAAGAGACCTATATTTTATTACATTGAATTAAATATTAATTTTAAATATTAATTTATTCCAAAAGAGAACAAATTATATAATTATTAGAAGACCAAATATATTTTTATGTAGAGATATTATTCTTCTCAATAAATAAATTCTCTGTGAAAACTATTACTTTAAGAAAATGTAATAAAAAACCACTATTTCTATATCTAGGTTTAAGAAACAGGTATTTCAGTTTTTAGGATGCCGTGATATTTAAATAGCAAAGATAAATATCTTAATCAATGGATTTAAATAGTTTGATAATTCTCTCTTTGTATCCGGTTTCTACTCTTTGAACATTTGATTTATTCTCTTTCTCTTTGCAAACCAACTATTGTTGCTCTTCCAATGTTCTGGGCAGAGAAGATGACAGCTGACTGTGAATTGTATAGAGTACAGCTTCAAACTCACAGTAATAAACTTATTTTATAGATACTTTCTATCTCTTTGAAATGTTGTGAGAGTCTGTAGGATCACTTTTAGATAAAGTACCTTCTACTGAATGGCAGTATGGCCAGGGAATAATAACTATAGAAAATATTCATTTGTCCTACTTGGATTTAAAAATTTTTTTAAATTTATCTAGTCAGTCTAAGATTTATGAACTGTCATACTAAATAAACCCTTCCTTATATTTGGGTGCTAAAGGGAAAGAAGCAGCAAAATAGAGGATGAAAAAAATCATCTTCAAAACAAAAAAGAACAGGAACTGAAAATGCCTACTCAATATTGTCAATGTATTAGCATCTATACGATTAACAAAAATGAAAATTCTACTAATGAATTTTTATAAAAATTATTTTAGCAGACATTGAGTGTGTCCTATTGTAAGACTAATAAAATAACCCATTTTCACCTACACAGGAAATAAATAACAAATCCATTTTTTTAAAAAACTGATTAGATTTTACCACTCAGTATTTAGGAATTTCTTTTGCAAGATATAGAAAACACAACTCACACTGGGGCTTAGTTAAAACACTTGGGTAAAAAAAGTCTTAGTTTATCTTTGATATTTTTATAAGAAACTGGATTTGGTTCAATGAGAATATTGTATTAAATATTTGACAAATAGAAAGTAAAAAAAAGTATTAATTATCTTAAGCTGAATAGAAATTGGTATTAAAAATAAATGGAAGAGGCCGGAGAGATAGCACAGCAGCGTTTGCCTTGCAAGCAGCCAATCCAGGACCTAAGATGATTGGTTCGAATCCCAGCATCCCATTTGGTCCCCCGTGCCTGCCAGGAGATATTTCTGAGCAGATAGCCAGGAGTAACCCCTGAGCACCGCCGGGTGTGACCCAAAAACAAAACAAAACAAAACAAAAAAAAAAAAAAAGAAAAGAAATGGAAGAAAAAGCTCCAAAACTTTAAATACCATAATTAACATGTTTAATCTAATTCTATTCAATGTTTCCTCCTTGTAGTAAACAGTGAACAGCTAATTTACTTTGTTAAGCAAATTGTCATTTTAAATTTTATTGATATCCTTAGTATCAAGATTTATTTTTTGGGGGGGAATATACATTTTTCCCCTAACTTTGGCAATTTTCAGATCATGTAACAAGTAAGTGGCCTAAATGTATAGAAAATTAGTCTTCATAGTATTAGTTTCTGAGAGGTCCCTGAGAAATTGTGTACTGTATTGATAAAATTTTGCCTAGCCTATGCCATAATAAGCTTACAAAATTAAAACTTGTCAAATTAGTCACTAAAATTAATTATAATAAAAATGTGTTTAACATTGCTAATAAAAAGAGAAGATTTATTTAATCCCTTGGCTTTTCTCTAGGTTGAGTAAAACTAGATAAAAATAATCTTTCTACAACTGTCACCATTTTGCCAGAGGGCCTAAAGGTTGGATGGAGATATCATAAGAGACTTACATTGATCAGAGTCTATTAGTCACAATAATGAGTGTGCAGCTAAGAAAATACAGATTTCAACTTAGCATACATTAACTTTTGGTCAGTATATAATCATGAAATAGTATTTCCAGTAGTCACACTTATATAGCTTTATTATCAGAGGAATTAACAAAAAAATGAAGTAGAATTAAGAAGTTAAAGAAAAACTTAGATCTTCCAAGAAGGTCTAATAAACATTCATAACAATATTATACATGTTTTCAGGGGAAAAAATCAACCTTACCAACATCAATAAAATATTTTGAAGGGAGTTTACTTTGTCATTTGGTAGGATACAATTGCATGATTTCAGGGCTGATTTGTAAACTAACAATTTAAAAAAGAGCTCTTTGTTGCTTTACAAACGTGAAGTGGTGAAATTCCTCTGAGATTTCTGAACAAGCAAATATTTTTGTTCAATGTGGCAGTGTTTTACAGAAGTATGTTATTATCCTTGGTTTCAGTACAAATCATGTAACTATCTTTTCACTTAGTATGGAAAGGGCTTGGCAAAGCATCCCATCTGGGATACAGAAATCAAGTCTATTAAGATGAGAATTACTTACAAAACTCCCAAGGCAGAAATGGGAGAATAAACTTCATACTTTTCATATGTAGCTGTTATATTAACATGATAAATTTTCAGTGCTTCCAGGATCCATTACTGTGTTCTGGGCCAATAGTCCATGAATTTGACGAAATTATACAATGGACCATAACAGCTCCTTAGGAACGTTTATGTCCCATCAGATGGAAAAATGTCTTTTTAAAATCTTCCTATTAACCTGTTTGCTCCATAGACCATAATCCTTTGAAGGTTAAATTATATACATAGCAAAGTGGGCCAAATCACCTCATTTTGTGTTTTAAAATGTATTTATGGCTAAAAAGCTTTCCAAAATGAGAGTAGAAATTGTACCCAAGAGTACCATCAAATCAAGGTGATTTTTAAATAATTTTAAAGCAACAGGCAATACTTGCAATTATGGGTAAGAAGAGCGATATTGATAATTTAAAGATAACATGTTCATTTATTTCCATTAAAATATAATCATATAAAACAGATAAAGCAATTTAGTATAATATGAGTAGACACATAATATGAGTTAACATCTCTGTACACTTAGGAAGCAACAAAGAATTAAGACAACTATGTAAGATATGACTGAAATGGCAAAACATTCTTAAATGTTTGATATTACTTATGAGCTATCTAAAATGATGCTTATAATTGAACTATAAAATGTGAATCTTGAATTATGCAAATTATGGTAAATTTGAATTATGTGAAAAGTCAAAATTGTTACAATTTTATTCCTTTCTCAAAAGCTGTTGTACTTAGTTGTTCATTTAATACATGCTGTTTTATGCATTTTAATTAATGTGATAATGGGGTTTTAATTATTAGTTTAATTTTCTCAGATAATGCTAGTATTATGGTAACACTGCCTTGAACTTTAAAAGCAATTATAGTAAAAACATGCTAGAAAGAAGTACTTTATTATCAAGACATTGTATAGTCCTCATGGTGAGCATGAGGCAGCCTCACTACACTATGTAGAAATTGATCTAATAGACTATTATTTCAGAAATAAGAATAGATTAGAAGTTTTTTTTAACATTTGAAGAGTGTTATACTTAATATGTTTAAGAGAGAATAATTAATGAGTCTTTCTGAGAAAAATAGTCAATATAATTTTACTTTGATCCTTACAAGTTTTTCTTCCTTTGAAATACTATTGGTGATTTTCGTTATTTTCCCAGCAAGTTTTGAAGAAGTACCTTCAAGTGTTTGGAGAAGGGGCTGAAGTAGTAGCTCAATGGTGGGGAGTTTGTCTTGCACGTGGCTGACCCAGGACATAAACGGGTTCAATCCCTGGCATCCAATATGGTACCCCAAGACACGAGGATTTCTGAGCGCAAAGCCAGGAGTAACTTCTGAGCACCCCTGGTTGTGGCCAAAACAAAGAAACAAATAAAAACTTTTGGAGAAAATAACAATATAAGCAGAAAGAGAAGTAGAAACTAAGACAGAATATTAACCTAAACAGGAGGAGAAAATAAACAGCTTCCTATTTTCCCAAAGAGTTTTATACTCTCTACCAAAATTAGAAAAAATATAAAACAGTTTTAAAATGACAAGAAAATTAAACTTGCAAGTTAAGAAAGTTGGTTTATAAACCAAATGTTAGTATTTTATAATATATTGTATCCCTAGAAGAATATAAAGTGTGGTAGTAACACAACATTGTAATCTGACCCTGAAATTTTACTTTAGAGATCTGCAAATGGATTTAATTATAATATGGATCCTGTCTAATTTGTAAACTATACCAGCTCATTTGTGAGTCTATGCATTATTAAATATGTTGTGATAATTAGTAGGTTTATGGATTTAAAATTATCTTTGCCTAACCTACATATAAACAATCAGCACATTTATGCTGCCTTTCTAGACATATCCTCCAAGTGGCAGAATAAGATCAGAAAAATATGAAAAATTGGTTTCTTCTATGTTACAGAACTGGATTCAAAGAGGCTCATTTAGATCGACTTGATACTTTTTTAAAGGCCTGTAGAAAGGAGAGGGTATAAATATTGTTGCAAATACTACCAGTATTGTTGGTTTTTATTACTATTCATTCCTACATAGGAACATAGCTAGAAAACATTTCGTAGTACACTGCATTTATGGCATTAGTGACTTACTCTTAGCAAGCAGAGTTGAAATATATATCAACAGAAAAGATTATGTGAATTTTCAAAATGTTGTCTGGTACTATGCATTGATTTTCAAGTTGTATCTGGAGTTACAGAAAAGTTGAGGAATAGCACACAAAGTTTTTATAAGGAAATGATTAAAATCCTGTTTTCTTATTTTGAGCCTTTTAATAAGTGCCTCCCATAATAGAAGAATAAAATAACATTAGATAATATATATAAATTGGCTCCAAAATTAGGGTGATAATTTCATTTACTCTCCAAACACACAATTCATGAATTTATATACTACTCTTTTTTAAAAATAAAAATAAAAACAACTTGGTGATGGAATTACTATATTTGGTAATGGAAATACTATTAAACATAAATTCATAAATGTAAATGTCTTTTGCTTTTAATATATGGGTAAAGTTTCTGCTGAAAGTATTTTAGTTTAGATGATTCCATTATAATCACTAATGTCAGCAACATTTCAATGAATTGATCTTAGAATAAACTGATTGTAAAAGGTTTGTATTTTTCCTTCAACAATTTTAGTTACCATTTTATATCTAAGGTTCAAATTTATTAAAGAGAAAGGCTACTAAATATTTAATATGAAAACAATACTAAACTTTTATATTACAGACATCCTTGATTGTGACATATTTGAGCTTGTGCACAAGACAGCATATGGGTTATACATAGCACTGCAGAAATAATATACTGTTATGAAAGTTTACCTTTTTTTAGCATATTCTACCAACCAAAACATGTTTTGGCTTCACTCTAGAGTATTAGGTAAACCTAATGTTGCCCTTGACAGGAGAAAGAATATTCGGTTCATTAATATTATAAATATAATCAAAAGGAAAATAATGTTTCTACTACATATTAGAACCATTTGCTTTTAAATATCCCTTAGCAATTACCCAATTGGTATTTATTAATTGCAATCACACACCCTTACACAGATCAAAGAATCCGCTGGAGCAATTGCCTATGCATGAACAATTTCACCTTTCAGAACATTAAAAAAAGTAAGACATCAATTAAAACTAGTTCGTCTTTCACTGTGACTTGGAGATTGAGAATTAGTCATGCTTAAAAACTGGTATTAATAGTCCAGATTAATGTCATTGTGGACTTCTTAGAAACAACTTAGAATTTTTTAGCTAAAATAAGGGAAATAAAATAATAGGGCAAAGTAAAGTCAAATTTAAACTGAAATTAGAAGACAACAGAAGTCAGGAAACATTAAATTAGTCTAACAGATATGTAGGTATAACCCAAAATTTGTCTGCACATAGTTTACATAATCACTGGCAGCTAGCATTAGATCAATATCTGTCTCTACTTGCCAAACCAGACTCTAAAATCATTGCATAAACACCATAAAAATAATTGAGTCATTCAATTCAATTACACTATACTGTGAGGACTATGAGGAATAATTTAAAGAAGAGGTATTTTAGAAAAGTATTGATAAAGATACTCATGATAATCTGCCCAATAACATAGTTCAATTTTTCTGTGACACTTTCATTGATATAGTTTATTTTTGATAGTCACTGGATAGCATAAATGATTTTAAAATATGCAATATTGGTGAAGCTGCTCGTCAACTGAGAAATATCTCAGGTGACTCTTGCTGTTTGTTGGCTGATCAGGCACATTTTTAAAGTGGATTGTCACTCCTTAATCTAATTGGATACATATATATTGTCTTTTGTTTTATTCCCAGACTATTTTTATAAGCACAGAGTGTTAGGTATGTGGCTCAAAGTGGTAAGACTCATATCCTGAGTTTAATACCTGGCATGACACTCTGAACAGAAGTAAGGGATGCCTGGTAGCTTTTGAACACTACTGAGTATGAACATCTCAACAACTAAGACTTACAAAAAAAAATAAATAAATAAAGAGAAATCACAAAGGAGCATCCTATATTATACAATTTGTTAGGACAGCCTCACGGTCCATTTATGGCCACAAATAATAAATCAATTAATTTTGGGAGACAGTTCTTCTGCTCATTTAAATATTAGGGACCTTCCAATTTTGGAAGTTCATGACCTCCCCAGGCTTTTGTTCATTTTTTTCTGTGCCATATATGATCCTCAATTCTGAATTTCCTCATTCCTCATTTATGTTTTACTCAAATCCCTCTCCTGATAATCTCTCTTCCATTCTTTTGTCATTCTTCAATTTTATTCATAGCTTTTATCCTCTGAACTTATGATGCGTATTTGTTTGCACAGTAGAATATGTTAGGGGACTAGAGATAATGCAGCAGGTAGGGCAATTGCTTGCATGCAGTTGTTCTGAGATCAATCCCCATTATTTAATATGCTGCCCCAAGCACCACCAGGAATAATTCCTGAGTGCAGAGCCAGGAATAACTCCTGAGAATCAGTGAGCACGGCCCCCCCCTAAAAAAATCAAACAAACAAACAAAATATGCTATATGCGAGCTGTAACTTTGGCTCTCTTTTCCAAGTGTTTTCATCTCCATGATCTTACATATAAAAATATCCAATGTATAAATAGTGAATGAATTGGCTTACTTATTATTTATACATAAAACGTCAGCAAATCATTATTGATTTGGCTGTCATCATGGTTGTAGTTCTTAAAAATCTTAGACTTGTTATAGTTCTTATTATATTCTTATTGCAATGACCTATATGCATACCTCCCAAGTGTGGGCATCAAGGCTTTAACACAGGATTTAAAAAAACTGATCTTAAGAAAACAATGTGAGATGGGACATTATACTGTGTAATGTAGTTGGTTTCTTTGACCTATGGGAATTTTAACTCATGCAATCCTTTCAAATCAGCAATTTACTTATTCCACTTAAATAAAAACTCTTATGTATTTATTTGCTGGATTGATAGGAGTCATATTTCCAAATATTATCAATTTTTAATCATAACTTGTCTATTATTTAAAGCCATGTATTTAGGAAATCTATTTAACATAGAAATAATTAAGAACAGTGCTATATTTGGAATTTTGGATGTGTAATCAGGGTAGACAGCTACTATTTTGTGTTACAAATCTGAATGTAAAATTTCAGAAATCCTCCTTGCATTAAAAATGAATTAACTGTGTGATTATTAATTGTGCATATTCCAATCCCTTTGTGCTGTACTGCATGTTTCTTGAATCTCATTTGAATCCTTTGGCTAAGTAATGTGTCAAGGGGGGTTCGAGCCTGAATACTTGAGTTATTTAAAAGGCAGGACAGCACTTCCACATTAGAATACCAATGAGTGGGGTTAAAAAGGCTCTACTGTAGTTGGAGGGCAACTCTCAGTCTGAGAAGTACCTGAAAAGGACCTCTATGGACTAATTTTCAGAATCACATTGTAATGTGGGCTCATGTCAATCATCAGAACAGACAGCTTCATCCCATGATATAAACTAGTTATACATTCAAGAGCTGCCAGAAGATCTTCATTAAAAAGAGACTTAACATTAAAGAAAGAAGGTTGTTTTATTATAACACTTCAAACAAAGTTTTCTGTTTTATATGTTCCCAGAATTTTTTTTTTGTTCTTTGCTACAATATCAAAAGTTCCGTAGGAAAAAAAAAACATTAAATATTCCATTTTTAATAGGAATCAAGGAGGCTTTCTGGTTTAAGGCGTTAAAATCGTATACCTTTTTCTAAATTTATTCATTGCTTTGAATAACAAAAAGAAATCTCTAGATGTAATAGGAGGATGTTTTTAATCTTTTGTGGGAAGGGATTTGCAATGCTGACTACTTAAGGTAAAATATCTACTGGCAAAATATATCAGTCAGAGCTTTATACATATAAATTTGTATAAAACCTTTGTGCTCTTCACATGCTCACAGATACCAGTTAGATAAAATAATTGATGTCATTAAAATTTAATATAATTGTATTAGAGAAAGGCATAAACAATATTTATCTGAGTAAACAATTGACTTTGTAATCTAATATTTAAAATAATTTAGTAAAGGTTTTATAAAAATAAATAAATGTTTATTTTATATATATTCTGAAGGATCTCTTCAAATCCTTATATATATATTTACAAGACAAGTAACCTCCTTGAAATATCATACATCTATACTTACTTATCTAATCATCTCATATCTCTCACTTAAACTGTCAAAGCAAACAATTTGACAAATGAAATTAAAACAATTACAGTGTGTCTTGTAAATAAGGTATTTGTCTCATCAACTTCACAATACTCTGTTTTCTGTAATTTATGTCTAATAAATAGAAAGCAACAATTCAAAATCATTTTCTTTCCTGAAACCAAATCTGTCAATTTCAGAACATATTATCTGTTTGTCTTATTTAAAATGTTTGTGATACAGGCCTTATTTATAGATAGCTTATTATAAATCACAACTTACAACTTTTCTTTGTGATATAAATTTAGTTCAGTGTTAATTCTGTCAGCAAAATCATTAAGACTTCTTGTGAAAAATAGGAAATCCTCACCATCCACCTGAGGATGCTCTCCCTCCATCATGTGGAATAGAGCTTAATCAAGGGTCTTTTAATGCCCAGTATCAAAGTGCTCATGGCAAAGTAACATGCCAGAGCCTGTCTTAATTCAGTTTCACCCCTTAAAATAGCATTTCATGCAGAATGACTACTATCCAGTGCTCTCATAAAAATTAAGCTTCCAAAATTGACAACATAGAATGAATTCTTTTTCTGTTTTGCTTTTGTGGCCACTCTCGGGATGGTCAGTATTTACTCTTGGCTCTGAACTCAAAGATCATTTCTAGGGGGTCTTAGGGAATTAACTTAGGAGGTGGGATTCAATTAGAGTTGGCTGTGTAGTAGGCAAGTGCCTTACCTGCTGCACTATCTCTGTTCCATGGATCTAGCATCCATTTTAATGTTTTTCTAGTCTAGCAATTAGGTAGAAATTTTAACAACAAAAATTTGAACAATAATTATTAAATTATTGAAGTCATTGTTAAATGATCAAGGTGTATATTATTTTATTCTTATGTATAATATATAATTACAAATGACTTAAAACTTTATTTTATTAAATAAAATTATAAAATATATAGTATCATTTGTAACAGGCTAACATTTTAGTAGTAAGCTAAAGAATTAATTAGAAACATCCAAAATGGAGATGCATGTTAACTAGCCTTACATGTACTCTATTGCAATAAGAAGCAAAATGAATGAATGCAGTTTCATTAAGTTCTGTTGTTTGCTCAAAATGTTTTAATTAAGATATAATTAAGAAGATTATGGGGCTGGAGAGATAGCATGGAGGTAAGGCGTTTGCCTTTCATGCAAGAGGTCATCGGTTCGAATCCCAGCGTCCCATATGGTCCCCCGTGCCTGCCAGGAGCAATTTCTGAGCATGGAGCCAGGAGTAACCCCTGAGCACTGCCGGGAGTGACCCAAAAACCACAAAAAAAAAAAAAAAAAAGAAGATTAAATCTTATTTTGAAGTGACTAGAATTCATGACTATTATATTAATTGTGATTCACAATTCAGATCAATTCAATTCTATGATCAAGTATAGAACTACTATAGTATTGTCCATAATTTATCATCTATGAACCCACCATAGGTCTGTTAATTTGCTATTTATTTCTAATACCAATACTTCTTTTTAATAGGTGCATTTTTTAAAGACATGATCATTTTCATTATTAAAATTGGTACATTGGTCAGTTAGATATTTTAAAAAGCAATTCAAGTATCAGTCTTTAGAAAGTGAAATGGGAGGAAAAAGAGCATCCATAAGTCATAAGAACAAATTAATTTTTTAGTTTTGTGTGAAAACATTAATAGGTCTTAGTGTGTTTTTGTATTTTCCATTAAACTTCTTTTTTCTATTTCTGTAATCTTATATTTTCTTATGAGATATAATTGTGGATTACATGTTGCAACAGGAATTGTGATGTTTCATAAACAGTAATAATTTTCATAAGCTACAATATTGAGCCACAAAGGAAGTATATTCAGGGTTATTCACATATACTTTTTGAGAAGCTGCTATGAAAAAATTACCAACATTTTTATTGTCCTATAAATTTTATTGTTAAAAGAAAAGAAAAAACAGAAGACAGAAGTGAGGAGAGAGAGATAGATGCTGTGGAAAAGAAATATAAACCTTCTGACCCTACCTGACAATAGTTTACTAAGCTTCAGGAAACTTTCAATGATAATATTCAAAAAAAGGCTTCCATATAACAGCAGTAAAAACATCAACAGCCACTTCAGAGAGTTCAGATAGAGCTTCCCTCTAAGGATAGAAAGAAATGGTAAGTGGAATGTTGCTGTAAGCTTTGGGACTTAGAAAGATTTCTATACTTTATATATTGATGGCCAAGTTGAAAGAATGTGCAGCAAGGTGAGAAATTTGCTGTTAAACAAACAAACAAACAAAAAAAGGAAAGTCAATGAAAAGGTGGAAAGCAGTGCATTTGCATGATTAGAGACCTTGAAGTTAAATGGCATTTGCAATTTATTGTGTAACAAAGAACAAAAAGCACTGAGAACAAACAAGAAAAGTCTCAAAAATTTTTTTCTGTTCACAAATGTTCCTATAGAAAAACTGAATATATCACAAGAAATAGCCTTTACATCTGCATCACAGACTAAAGATAAAGAATAACTAACATTGCCTAATTTTCTAGAGGTATTTTTGTCATGTATGCAAAAAATAAATTTGAAACTGATCTTTAAAATTGAAACAACTGTTAGAGAGTCAAATTTTGGTTAAATCAAAAACATATATAATACTAAAAAACCTTTCAATTTTTTTTTTTTGCAAAAGCTTTCTTCTCTAAATTCAGCAAGTACACAATGCTTCAGTTTCTGGCTTGATTTTATTTTGTTAGTTTCTTTTTTAATTTATAAAAATGTATTATGTGCCATATTTATCTTGAATACACTAAACAAGATGATCTTTTAAATTTTATGTAAACTTCACTTTATAAAATAAAGTACGAATAACAAATTCTTATTTATTTTTTCTTTGTTTTTCCTTTCACCTTCTATGAATTAGGTGTCAAATTTGTTGTCTGTGTTATTTGTATGGGAATTTGTATTATTACTGAAACAGTGAAATTGATGACACTATCCAAATAGCACTTAAACAATTTCTATTCTACTTTAGTGTCCTTACAAAAAGATGGTCATGCTTTGTAGTAGCAAAATACAGTCGATTTTTGTCCTGAGTATTTATGTCAATTAGAACAATGCACCTTGAAGTTGAATATTCTTTAATTTAAAGCATATAGTTTCCCACAATTCTATTGGGACAGGTCTGCTATTTAAAGAAACTCTATGGTTTGAGAAATGACGATATGACAAAGAAATGTACACAATTCTGAAGGGAACCAAAAGGACAGATGCTGCAGGCTATCTGAGCTTCTGTTAAATATGAGAACCAAGGGGCATGAACTTAAGCTAAAGAATGGCCTAGCACTAAAAAGTGCTTCCAACTCTTTTGCAATTGCCCTTTGCAGAATAAACAGCCCAGAAAAATATAACAAGGAGCATACACAAGAAGCTGGTACAGTGGCTCTAGATAGTGCAATAGGCAATTTAATGAATAGAAATATCCACTGTTTTATTTTCAGGTTGTTTAGGAGTGCTCCTAAAAACAGCATTTTCACTACAGTTAAAAGTATACCAATATTTATAGAAGTTTAACAATTAGTCCAAATACTAATCAATATTTATTTGTAGCTAAAGAAGCACCATTTAGAAATGAGTAAGAAATTGGAAAAATCCTGGTTTGATTAAATTTTTTTGCATACCTTTTATTCCATTATCTTTTTAAAGAGCCAGTACTTGGTTAGTTCCTAAATGTACTCCATCTGTTAAAAATAAATGCAGATGTTTGTACAGTGAAAAATGCTAGCGTTAACAAAGATAAAAATGTTAGAGAGGTTTTGTCTCTGAAGTTTAGGAAGTCAATCAGCAACATAATTTCATAAAATAGTTATAGCTGAAAGGGTTCTTAGAGTAACTTCACTTACTTTAAACATTTAAACAGAAATAATGGTTTACTTTTAGTTTTGTGACCAGAACATCTCAATCCACCAATTAACTTTTATGAAGCATGATAAGACACATAAAATTGTTGACACATTGCTTGGCACCAAGTTAGCTCTTAAAAAATAACTGCTACACAACTACAAAGAGAAACAAAAAAAATTTACACATAGATATGTACATTCAAACATACACACAAACTTTGATTTTAAGTTAGGAGATGAATCAAAGTTAAGGTTAATGAGCTTGAGGTTCTTTCTCAAAAGAGTTTTGTAATTTCTTTTACATTATCCATAAATGTTGTTCGGATAGTTCAATATTAACTTAGTTTGTAACTAATTTTCCCAGCTTTGTGAGGGCAGAAATTTTTTTAAATGATTATTTACTATTCTAGATCAAACTAGGTGCTTCTTTGCAAAATTAACTGCCTTTCATCTTTATATGTCAAATGCTTCTCTCACAATAAAATAGACATTAATGTTGCTCTACAATGCGTGAATAAAATGATAGAAAATAAACAGTTATGAAGTAATTCTAAGAAAACTCAAATCTGAATGTTGAGAATTATGCTTTCACAAAGGAAGAAATATATCTGTCACTGCTCACTTTTACAAGTGTTACCTTACAGGGTTCTCAACACTAGTATTATGCATGACTATTTTGGAAGCCAAGTCATATCTTGCAGAGCAAATGACCATGTTTGTGAACAGGTTCTCCCTGGTCTCTCATTAGTTGTCAAAACTGACCTTAAGGTTCTTAACCTGAAGGACAGATTTTTCATTTGCATAACTTTGTCCTGATAGAGTTCACCTTGTTTAACAAACCATTCCAGTTTGCCTGTCTGGGGGTATAGATAAATCGGGGTGTAAATGGCTTCTAATTCATTAGTTTATACCTTTTAACATATACAAAAAATAGAAAAGATCTGAATCTTTCAATTTTAGTAAATAAATCACCTTTTTTTTTCTTTTAAAAAATTGTACCTATGAGAATAAGGGGAAGGAAGAGTTGTAGGAATTCAACCCCTCAGCTGCCTTTGCGGGAGCTGTTCAGCCAGTGCATTAGTAGGAAGGAGAAAGAATAATAGGGCTAGTAATTGGCAGGGCTGTCCAACTACACCTCCCCTCTTTCCTACCATTTTGTCCTACCCAATTTATCTCTTCCATAGTCCCTTGATGCCTTATCTCTTCCCCAAACTTTTAAAAAGTTGCCCCCTGTATCTGGTGGCTTGTTATGTAAGGATTTTCATCAAAGCTTCGACCTGAATGTCCTTCTACTTGTTAAATCAATATTAAAACAAGAAAGAGCCCCTAGTTTAAAGCATCAGTGTTTCCAGTTCCCCAGCTGGATGGCCACTGCCAATGGAAAATGGTGAGGGAAAGTATAATTAAAACTTAACTTTCAAATAGATCTCATAGTTTATACTCAGTAAGAAGCTCTTTTCACTATGTGAACTTTCAGGTAGCTGGTCTGAACAAAATAGGTGCTGATTTCTTTTATGTGAAACCCTTAAGATAACTTTCACATGATCCTTTGCCGCTTAATTTATCATAAATTCTGGCACCATTTATCACTAAATGCAAAATGATAAAGAAATGGCTCTATTAAATCTGAATAACTACTGAATTAAAAAGCTGTTAAATGAGTTGAAGCTCATAGTACTGTTAACAATATGTGGAAGTGTGTTTGGCTGGAATAAATTACTTTCACAGTCATCATTTGAAGAGTGTACCTTTAGAGAAATGTGTTCAAAATTTTACATCTTGATTCTCTGACTAAATCCACATGCACTGCAAATGCACTTTTAAAATGACTTCAAAGAGAACATGAGAAAATGCTTGGTCTGAACTCAGATATCAAAACAAGATTCCTCTATTTAAAAGCTGAGGGAAGTAAGACTTTAAAATAGCTATTCCAGCTAAGATATATTTTATTTCTTCCTTCTAAATCTTTATAGAAGTTGTTTTTTAACATTTACATGTAATCTGGCACACTAATTTTTCATCAACGCTGCTCTCCCAAAATAAGTTTTTCAGCATAACTTATGCATTGTACTGAAAAGCATAATATGACTAGCTGAAACACCTAATGAGATTTTTATTCTAAGAAATGAGTATTAGTAATAATTATAAACAGAAAAATTGCTGAAAGGAAGGTTCTCTCACAAAATCTGTATGCATTTGTATTCTGAATAGCATTAGCACAAAAGGCTTAAGTAATAAAACATTTATGAATGTCAAAATATCATTTCTGGAATTAAAAAAAATAAACAAAAACCTTCCTAGAACCTGCATAAATATAGCACTTCCTCAAGTATGTCCCCATGCAGTGTTTTAGCAGATAGTGAGCGGATTCTTAATCCTTACAGGCATGAGGGCATTTTCTAATGCTTTTAATTATCACCCTGGTATTGTGATTAGAAACAAAGACTTTTCAAATAATATTGTCCTATTGCATCTTTGGAGATATTTCAGTGTGAAATCTTTAATAAAGAGGATTTGTGAATGAACTTAATTAGCCCTGTTAAAAATATCCAGCAGGCAGCAATCTCATGTCCGCAGAGAGGGCTGTATCCTGACATGGGGGCAGTTTCCTTGGAGAGATAATTTCTCTGTAAAAAGTGAAGGTACTCTTTTTCAAAAAAAACAGACTTTGCTTATCTGTTTAGCCAATAAAATACTGGTTTATATAACACAATGTAGATAGTAAAATGTTTCAACATTGTCTACTTATATATATTCCTTAATTTTTGTCATGTTTTGTTCTCATCCACCTATTTTGTATTATGTTGGCCTATGCACCCTAGAAAAAGAGTTTGATAGTTTCTAGATTATTATGTGGGGCAAATCAAAATGAGAGGTTGAAATATGGCCAATAAAATTCAAAGACTGAATGAAAAGAATTGAAGACCTCCCTTAAAGTGATTAGTAGAGGACCAAAAAGATAATACATACAATAAGTAAGGCACTGACTTGGATTCTGTCAGCTGGCCCAGGTTCTCGTCCTACCATTTCTCATGGAGAGTTTACCAGGAGTAATAATTGCACACAAATTCAGGAGTAAGCCCTGAGCACAACTGGATATACACCAAAAAAAAAAAAGAAAAGAAAGAAAAAGAAAAAAAATTCAGTAGATAGTAGATCCTTGTCTAAGCACTGCAGGTTTGGATGGAGATGTGCACTGGGGAACTTGAAATTAGTATCCATATTATTTTCTCTTCCATATCATTTCTCTGATAGTGATTTCTGCCTCAGATTTGCTCTTTACTTCTTTAAGGCCTGGAGTCTTAGGAGAGGGACCCAATGAGAGAATGTTACTGATTTAGTTATAACTCTTAATTGTTTGTTTCTTTTTTTTCTTTATTTAAACATCTTGATTACATATATGATTGTGATTAGGTTTCAGTCATGTAAAGAACACCCCATTCACCAGTGCAACATTCCCATCGCCAATATCCCAAATCTCCCTCCATCCCACTCCACCCCCAACTGTACTCCAGACAGGATTTCCAGTTCCCTCATTCATTCACATGATTATGGTAGTTCTCTGTGTAGTTATTTCTATAACTGCACTGTTTCTTATTTGTTTTCTTGAATTTCTAATGTTTCCTGTCCCCTTTTAATTGGGGGAAAACATGCAAGGATTAGTAATAATTTATCTGCAATATTAAAATACACATTTCTCTGAGTCTTCCTTGTGCTGTACTGTTTTGTACCTGTTGCCTGTTTAGAAGATAAAAAATTCTTCAAATATGATGTAGAATAATCTAATCAATGGCATCATTTAAGCAGAAATCTCTAATCATGTTCTTTCTTTCCCTTTGAGCATTAAATCCAGTGTTACGGGCATTTTATAGTACAGATTGAACACATGGTAAGGCATTTTCCTTACACGTGGCCAACATGTGTTCAATCTTCCACATACTATACTTCTGAGCACAGAACCAGGAGTAACCCATGAACACTGTAGGTTTGTCCCAAAATCCAAAAAAAGAATTAAGTAATTTTCACACACAATTAATTTTTTCACACAATGATCCCTTCAGCCTCCAAAATTTAATTAAAATAACACTATAAAAATAAGGAATAATCTCATACTTTATGGAAATAATACAGGAAGCAAGTCTGTGTATATAAATTTCCACACCTTACTGGAAAGTGTAAAGTAAATAGACACTTTTTGAATAGAGAAACCAGATATACTTCTCCACTTCTTAGTGGAGAAGAAACCCCAAATCCCAGTAAACCTGCAAAGACTATTGAGTTATAAAAGGGAGAAAATAAACAAGGATTTGAAATAGTGAGACTTAATGGAAAGTTAATAAACAAACAACAACAAAAAAAGAATTCACACACTTTTCTCATATGTGAGGACAAAATTTCAGAAACCAGATGTTCAAATCCTTAGGTAAAACAAAAAAGCAAGTATTTTACTTAAAGGGGATCACAAAAGAAAGCATTTATGTAAAGAAGGTCAGTTGTAGCAGATGTGTCATGTACAGAGTAAAGTTATTTCATATCTGAACTTCAGTTGTTCCCAATGGCTAAGTGGCTAACAACTTTTTTTAGAGTAAATTCTGTCCTTGCACAAGCAGCATTTTTCTCTCATTTCACTCTTTTTGTTTTGTTTTGGGGCCACACCCAGTGGCACTCCAGAGTTACTCCTAGCTCTGTACACAAAAATCATGCCTCTGTTCAGGGGACCATATGGGATGCTAGGGATTGAACCCATGTCCATCCTGGATCAGCTGTTTACAAGGCAAATGCCCTATCACTGTGCTACAACTCAGGCCCCTTATTTCACTCTTAACTATGAATAATTTACATATCATGACCAGTAACTGATGAAATACTGTGATAAAAGGAGAAATTTAGGAGAAACAGACAAGTTAATAAATACACTATTTAGGGTATAAATAACAATATTTAAGAAGATATATCAATTTTAAAAAATAATATAAAAACCAGAGTGTTAGTGCAGTAGGTAGGGCACTAGTATTGATGAGACCAGCCCGAGTTCAATCCCTGATATTTTATATAGTCCCTGAAGATCTGCTGGGAGTAAGTTCTGAGTTCAGAACCAGGACTAATCATTTAGCATTGCCAGGTGTGGCTAAAAAATTTTTTAAAGAAAATAATAATAAGTGTAGGAAAAATAAGTGTACCTGAAGGACCATGGTGGAGGGCCTTTGGTACTTTGTTAGTAATGAAAACTGTTATAATTTTGTACACCAAAACTAATAATATTGCAGCTATGTTATCTCAAGGTATAGCATTTCTTACAGCTTTTATAATTTTTAAAAAAATGCCTGTGAAAATGAAAGGAAGGACAAATAAAAATGAATGAGAAATGTTATAGCTAAAATTACTGTTACAACAGTGTTCACCACTCATTGTGATAACTTTCAAATTGTGAGCTGGTCTTTCAATAACTATACTAACAACTAGCATGACAATGTTAAAGAATAAAAGAAGTACTCTCTGCTTGCTTAGGCCTGGGAACTTTGATCCTCTCCAGCATCCTAACCTGAGGGCTCACCTTCTCCTGAGGTGAGTCTTCCCCACCCAGAGACTGTGGAACTAGCTGATTCTGCTGTGTCTCTAGAGCACAGCAGACTTGAGCCTTCTATCTGCTTGCTTCAGCCTGGGAACTTTGATCCTCTCCTGCATCCTTTTCTGAGGGCTCGCCATCACCTGAGGTGAGTCTTCCCTGTCCAGAGACTGTGGAACTAGCGAGGCCACTCCACTTTGCTTTGTGGTGGAAGCACAATCCACCCAGTCAATAAATACCATCGCAACATGTAGAAAAATCCACAATATAAGCATGACAATGGGGAAACAACGCAGACCAACACCAGGCATAGTGAATGAAGATAGCAACTCTGATGTCCCAAAAATGGCCAACCACTTAGTCTCTCAGATATGGAATTTAGAGAAAAAATATGGACAATGTTTACAAAACTCAAAGAAAGCATAGTTGAACAGAACACTAATAAGAACCAAGAGGATATGAAGATATAATATAAAAACTCCAAACTGAAAGAAATAACAGGTCTGAAAAACTCAGTAGATGAATTGAAAACCTCAATAGAAAGTCTCTCCAATAGAGTAACAGCAGCTGAGGATAAAAGTAGTGAGCTGAAAGATGAGATGCATAACAACTCTATACAGCAGAAGAGATGGGAAAAAAGCCTTAAAGCAAATTAACAAAAAATGGTAAAATTACTCAAATAATGTGAACAGATGAAAATAGAAGTCTTTGATAAGCTCAACAGAAACAACTTAAGAATCATTGCAGTCCCAAAGACCTAGGAAAAAGCAACAGTCAAGGACATCATTACAGAGAAACTACCAGATTTAAAGACTACATGCAAACAAATCCTACATGCCCAAATAGTATCAGCTAAAAGAGACCCAAGGAAAAGCACCCCAAGACACATCTTAGTCACAATGACAAATCCCACAAATAGGGATAGAATACTAAAAGCAGCAATATCAAAAAGGGAAATTACATTCAAGAGAACATCCTTGAGATTTACAGCAGACCTGTCACAAGAAACCCTCAAGGCCAGAAGGCCATGGTGGGACACAGTGACAAAACTCAATAAAATAAATGCTTCACCTAGAATATTGCACCTTGCCAGATGTACTTTCAGGTTTGAAGGAAGGATGCATAGCTTCACGAATAAACAACTCAGAAATTTTGCAGACTCAGAACCAGCCTTAAAAGAAAAACTGAAAGATCTACTTTAAGAAAACACTGACCAACAGACACAGCAAACCTCTACAAGATATGGCATTAAATCCCATGACAATGATCTCTCTCAATGTCAATGGACTAAATGCATCAGTTAAGATACACAAAGTAGCTAAATAGATCAAAATAAATGAATCCAACCTTCTGCTGCCTACAAGAAACATACCTGAATAGTCAGAACAAACATAGATTCAGAATCAAAGGCTGAAAGAAAGTAATCCAAGCAAACAAACTCTTAAAGAAGCCGGAGTGGCCATACTAATATTAGACTCAGAAAAATTGTAAGGGACAAAGTTGGCATTTTGTATTAATCAAGGGATATGCAAAACAGGAAGAAATCACACTCCTAAACATTTACGCACCCAATGGGGAACCAGCAAATTATTTAATACACTTGTTTACAAATCTTTATAAAGATATCAATAATAACACAATAATTGTCAGAGACCTCAACATGCCCTGGTCATCCCCTGTTAGGTCAGTCAGACTGAAACCCAACAGAAATATACTAGCTCTGAAAAGATAAATGGAAGAAAGTGGATTAGTAAATATATATAGGGCACTCCATCCTCAGAAGCCTGGATACACATTCTTCTCCAATGCACACAGGTCATTTTCTAGGATAGACTGCATACTAACCCATAAAACATATCTCCATAAAATCAAGAGGATAGAAATAGTGCAGAATACCTTTACTGATCACAAGGCACTGAAATTAGATGTAAACTATCAAGGGACACAGAAGAAAAACTTTAACACCTGGAAATTAAATAGCTTAATACTAACAATTAGTGGGCCAGAGATAAAATCAAAGAGGAAATCAAAACATTCTTGAAAACAAATGACAATAAAGACACAAATTATCAGAATTTATGGAACACAACAAAAGCAGTACTGAGAGGAAAATTTATAGCCTTGCAAGCACACATCTGGAAGGAAGAAGGGGCCTACATGAATAGCTTAATGACACAGCTTATAAAATTAGAAAATAATCAACAAATGGAACAAAGAATAGGTAGGCAGAAGGAAATAACAAAGTTTAGAGCAGAAATCAATTAATGGAAATCCAGTAAACAATCCAAAAGATCAACTCAAGCAAATTTTTTTTGAAAAAAATAAACAAGATTGAAAAACCTCTGGAAAAACTCACAAAGAAATTGAAAGAGAGAAACTTTATAAATCGGATTAGAAATGAAAAGAGGGAAATCACTACAGATATGCAGAGATTCAAAGGGTAATTAGAGACTACTCTGAAAGACTCTATGCCACAAGACATAAGAATCCAGCAGAAATGGATAAATTCTTGTACTCTTATAACCTCCCACAGTTAAATAAGGATGAGGTAGCATATCTGGTACCCCCGACACTATTGAGGAAATTAAAATAATGATCAAAATTCTTTCCAAAAAAAAAAAAGTCTAGGCCCAGGTGGATTCACTAATAAATTCTTTCAAACCTTTCAAGAGAAACTTCTACCAATCCTTTTCAGGCTCTTTCATAAAATTGAAGAAACAGAAACACTTCCAAATATTTTTTATGAAACAAACGTCACCTTGATACCAAAACCAGACAAAGATACTGCCAAAAAAGAAAATTACAGACCAATATTCCTGATGAACACAGACTCAAAGATTCTCAAGAAAATTCTGGCAAATAGAATTTAATGCATCAAGAAGGTCATTCACCATGAACAAGTAGGTTTCATCTCAGGAATGCAAGGATGGTTTAACATCTGTAAATCAATCAACATACTACACCATATCAACAAAAAGAAAAACAAAAATCATATGATCATATCAATAGATGCAGTAAAAAAACATTTATTCGATAAGGTCCAACACCCATTCTTGATAAAAAAAAAAAACCTCATCAAGATGGGAATGAAAGGAACTTTTTCTCAATATAGTCATAGCCATCTATCACAAGCCAATGGCAAACATTATTAATGAAGATAAACTAAAAGCCTTTTCCCTTAAATCTGGTACAAGACAAGGTTGCTCTCTCTCACCACTTCTATTAAACATAGTACTGGAAGTACTTGCCATAGCTATTAGGGAAGCAAAAGATATCAAGGGCATCCAGATAGGTAAAGAGAAGGCAAGTTTTCACTCTTTGTAGATGATATAATATATTTAGAAAACTCTAAACATTCTGTCAAAAAGCTTCTAGAAACCATAGATTCATATAGCAAAGAGGCAGGCTACAAAATTAACACACAAAAGTCAATGGCTTTCTTATACATTAATAATGATAGGGAAGAAATGGACATAAAGAAAACAATTCCATTCACATTAGTGCCCTACAAACTCAAATATCTTGGGGTCAACTTAACTAAAGAAGTGAAGGACCTATACAAATAAAACTACAAAACCCTACTTCAAGAAATAAGAGAGGACACAAGGAAATGGAGACACATACACTTCTCATGAATTGGAAAGATTAATATCAAAAGAATGGCAATACTCCCCAAGGCATTGTACAGATTTAATGCAATCCCTCTAAAGATACCCATGACATTTTTGAAAGAAGTAAATAAAATACTTCTGAAATTCATTTGGAACAATCAACACCCACGAGTAGCTAAAACAATCCTTGGGAAAGGGAATATGGAAGGCATTATATTCCCCAATTTTAAACTATTACGAAGCAATAGTTACCAAAACAGCTTGGTATTGGAATAAAGAAAGATCATCAGGTCAGTAGAATAGACTTGAGTACTCAGAGAATATTCCCCAGATATACAACCAACTAATCTTTGATAAAAGAGCAAGAAATCCAAAATCGAACAAGGAAAGCCTCTTCAAAAAGTGGTGTTGGCGCAACTGGTTAGTTAATTGCAAAAAAAAAAAGTGAACTCAGACCCCCATCTAACACCATGCACAAAGATCAAATCCAAATGGATTAAAGACCATGATATCAGGCCTGAAATCATAGGGTATATAGAACAACATATAGGTAAAACACTATATGACATTGAGACTAAAGGAATCTTCAAGGAAGAAAAAGCACTCTCCAAACTAGTGGAAACAGAGATAAACAGATGGGACTATATTAAGCTGAGAAGCTTCTGCAACAGAAAGGAAATAGTTCCCAAGATATGAAAGCCACCTACAGAATGGGAGAAACTATTCACCCAATACTTATCAAACATGGGATAATATTTACGATATAAAAGGTACTGACAGAACTTAATAAGAATAAAACATATAACCCCGTCATAAAATGGGGAGAAGAAATGAACACTTTGTCAAAGAAGTAATACAAATGGCCAAAAGGCAAATGAAAAAAATGCTCCACATCACTAATCATCAGGGAGATGCAAATCAAAACTACAATGAGGTACCATCTCACACCACAGAGACTGGCACACATCACAAAGAACAAGAACAATCAGTTCTGGTGGGGATGTGGAGAGAAAAGAACTCTTATTCACTGCTGGTGGGGATGCCATATAATCCAGCCTTTATGGAAAACAATATGGAGATTCCTCAAAAAACTGAAAATTGAACTCCCATAAGAACCAGCTGTTCCACACTTAGGGATATACCCTAGGAACACAAAAATACAATTCAAAAATCCCTTCATCGCACCTATATTTATTGCAGCACTATTTACAATAGCCTGACTCTGGAAACAACCAAGATGACTTTTAACAGATAAATTGGCTAAAGAAACAGTGGTACATATACAGAAGGAATATTATGCAGCCATCAGGAGAGATGAAGTCATGAAATTTTCCTATACGTGGAGGTACATGTAATCTATTATGTTAAGTGAAATAAGTCAGAGGGAGAGATATAGACAAAGAATTGTCTCACTCATCTATGGGTTTTAAGAAAAACTAAAGACATTACTGTAATAAGGCCCAGCGACAACAGAGTTAAGGGCTGGAGGAGCTGGAAGGACTGGCTCACAATTTGAAGCTCACCACAAAGAGTGGTGAACTCTGTTAGGGAAATAACTACACTAACAACTATCATGGCAATGTTAAAGAATGAGAGAAGTAGAATGCCTTTTGTGAATACAGGCAGAGGTGGGGAAGGAGGGGGAAATTGGTGGTGGGAATGTTGCACTGGTGATGGGGGCTGTTCTGTTTATAACAGAAACCCAACTACAACATGCTTGTAAGCATGGTGCTTAAAGAAAGATTTATATTAAAAATATAAAGTAAATTTTTAAGAAACCTCAAGAAACTCATCTCTAGTGAAAATTTGATTATTCCTGATTTATTTTACAATATTTTCTCAAATATTCTAATTTCCCTTATTGCTAAAATTTATAGTATATAATTTTTATAAATTAAAATAGGAATAAAGAAAATTTTAAATTAAATTGAATCAAAAATAGAATGTTATATAATACTTCACTATATAGTTGAAAATAATTATATTAAATTATATTGTAAGCATGATGGCATATTGTCAAAGCAGATTGTCAAAATACCCTATATCAAAATCTTATATGCTACACCTACCTGAACTTGTCAGAAAATTGTTACTGCTCAAAGTATTGGAAAACTTCAGCTACTAGGAAATAGTATGAAAATTAGTGAACAAGCGGATCGACCAGACTATATTTATATCTTAAAAGAGTGGTTGTGGCAAAATAAATGACAAATTATTGGGTATAATTATTGTCAATGTTTAATGACTGAAAAGTTGTCACAGTTAAATAAGTGCTGATATCTGTATATAGATATGTATTATATATGTATATTTATATATGTTAGGATTGGTAGAAGAAGACAATTACGAATCAAATTCAAATTTTGTCTAAACTTCAAGTATGTTATAAATAGAACATAATAAGCACACAACCTCACAGCAAAATGTTTGCAGATTTATCAACAGTATTTAAAAATTACTGAAATTGCGGGTCTTCAGGGCCACGCCTGGTTAATCGGGCCCTGGGGGGAGGGGGGAGAAATTCCTCCCTAGGCATCCAAAAACTACAGAGGCTCGGCTGGGCTCAGAACACTCCGCATGCCAGGATTTCCTGGGCCTTTGACTGGTATGATGGGGGCTCTGGGCAGGACAGCTAGCCATAGGACCCCTGGGCTGACCACTTAGTCCAGGTGAACAAGATTCCCCCCACACCAGGCAGGTCTTCAGGGCCATGCCTGGTTAATCGGGCCCTGGGGGTAGGGGGTGAGAAATTCCTCCCTAGGCATTCAAAAACTACAGAACGGCGGGGCTCACGCCCCCGCATACTTCATGTATTCAGAATATTCCTTATTCTTATGTTATGTTTTGCTTATACAGAATGTTCATTTTGTATTCTGCCCTTTCCCACATCCCTACAAAGCTCTTTTTTACTCCTTAACTCTCTAACCCCCTCTCAAACATCACTAACCTACATTACTCTTTTTAACTTTAGTAGTGTACAATCCTAATCACAGTTCAAAGCTATGCATTGTGTGTGACAACCCCAAACTGTTTCAAGATACATAAAATGAACACGTATTTCTTTAGAATATTTTGTTTTTTTCTCTGACAGCTATAATTCTTACTAAATGTTGTCTTATACAGTGATGATTCTAACCACTTTATATCTTCTTTTTTTGAGCTGTTTAACGAGGAATTTTGGTGAAAAAGTCCCCAGTTTAATGCTTATGATTGAACCATATCATGGGAATCATTGGAATTGTTCTTATGGCCCCCATATGCAACAATAACACCACGTGGCATTACTTCTTATTTGCATAGGCACATTAAAATGGGAAAATACTATACATACAAATAAGATCCTACCTAATAGAGATTGGAACACACAAATCTTGTAGTGCAAGGGGACCTTACACCCTGAACATTGACATAACGACCTGGCACAGACCTCAGAAGAAAGGGCATAATCCATTCTCCCCTGAACCAGGGAAGCCATCCACAAAACATCCAGGCTGGTCTATAACATCACCTGGAAGCAATCCTCTACCACAGAAGACCTACACTGCTCAGACTTTGACCTGCTCAAAAGAGACTTCCCTTAACACTGAGAAGACTTAACAACAACAACGACCTGCTTACAGGACAGGGCTCCCTGCATTGCCCTTTGATTGTGAGGTGAAAGGAGAGGATGCTCCACATCCTGACTTCAATGTAAGATATGCAGATTCCAGGATCTTTAATACAGAAACATGATACCAACAAAAGAGACTGTGTGAAAACTAAAAGTGTGTTGGCACTACAGACAATGTATTGGATTGGACGATCTAGCTTGCCTGGAGCCTAGACTTGGTCTTGTGCCAGGAAACTTCAGGGGTCTGGTCTCTTTGTACTTAGGCCAAGGTTATTTCTTTCCATGTCCCTCATATTTGGTGGGCCTATGCAAACAACAATTGCCACTCTAACACCATTTTTACTGTGCTTCTTTGACTCTAATCCTTAAAAAGAACTCACTTAAAATTTGAGGTTAACTTAAGCTAATATGCATGTATATGGAAATGTAAGAAAATACTATGCCTGTAATGTTTAAGGAGTTACATAAGTTTTATGGCTTTGGATTGCCTTGTGTGCTGTTAAGAAATATTATAATGTGTAACAATCTGGGGACTTGAGGGACAAAGTAATTGTACATGGATTCTGTCGTATTTATCTTAATGTTCTTTGGCTGAAATTTCAAAGTCAAGATATCAGCAAGGGGACTTCTGAGAATTATGTTATGGGTGATTGTCCTTCCACTGTAACTTTACCTTGTCCTCTTTCATTGCACCCTTGTTCTCATAATTAAAAATAAAAATTTTAAAAAAATTACTGAAATTTAAACAGTATTTAAAAATTACTGAAATTAAATTTTATATATTAAGTAAGAAGAACTATTGAAATTACTAATAGACATGAAAACTGTTAAAATATTAAAATCAAAACTCTGGAATAATATATTGAAATATATATTATACTGTTTAATAATATCATTCAATTTATGAAGAAATGAAAAGACATGTACAGTACCACAATTAGAAAAATATCTCAATAAATATGTAGGAATAACTCTATATTAATGAATGTGTATATATATGTTTATATGTATACATATACACTATGTGTATAAATGGTTCTGTCTTGCAAGCATTAATCTGTGAGTTGGCTTTCTCTTGCCACCCACATGTGTTGCCAAGCATAGCCCTGGAGGTTCTGTGTATGGCATCACAGGAAGGCAGATAATGAACAACTAGCATCTAGCCATGTAAGTGAAGAATTGCAACAAAAATCTCATTTGGAGTCCAATGCATCATATAACAATCTGAGCCCTTAATTGCAACTCACAGATCTGCAGTTGATCCTTAGCATTTTATAAGGTCCCATGAGCTCCACCAGGAATGATACCTGAGCAAAGACGAAGGAGTAATCCTTGAATACTGCTAGATGTGGCCTATTGTATTAAAAAATAAATGTGCCTTACCCTTGAGAACTACAACTAAAATGTTTCTAAGTACTATAACCAGAAACCTTCAGTGAACACCATGTTTAAAGCTTTATATTTTATTAAGGGGTCACACCCACTTGTACTCAGAACTTCCTTTTTATTGCATTCATGGATAACTCTTGTCAGGAACCAAGGGTACATATGTTGGGCTGAGAATTTAACCCAATTCAACACATGGAAGGCAAGAGCACTACCTACTGTACTATCTCTCTGATAGTATTTTAATATTATCATAGTGAAGAATTCTCTTATAATATATTACTTCATAGATTAATGTGTTTCTGAAAACAAGATCCAAATGGTTTTAATAGTTATATGGGAAGCTATTCACATGGTACACCTTTATTCTTTAACATTTTATTATCCGTTTTATCTCGAGACCAATCAGAAAGCCCTGCTTCTGAGAATAGGGACTTGATGTTATGTAATGAAGATTAACATCCAAAAAAACTTATAATTAAGCTACAGTTCTTCAAGCTGAGTATTGGCATATTGGACAAGTGACCTAGGAGTGCAAATCTCCAAATGGTTACAAACAAGTTTAAAATTAATTTCCCACTAAGATGAATGCATGTTTTTAAGCATGACATTGGGGTTAATTCTATTGTTTTGTAGCACTGTACAGGCAGATTTAGGAACAGCTCCTCTCCATCTGTGAAGATAACTTATCAATGCAATCAAGAGAGATTTAGTAACTTCTGAAGTAATATTGGATTTATTTTGTAATAGTGTGAATAATTACCAAGCCATTTATTACAATGCAGTTTAGTAGCTTTATCCCTCTAAAGAATAACACAGCTAAAGCAAATTTTTGCTTATAAATATTATCTTTTATAAAATGATTTGACAAAAAGTATTAAAAAGTCGTGTGGCTAAGAAATTAATAAAAACAAAATAGGGAATTAAAAAGAACTACATATGTAAATAAAGCAACATATTAACACTAATTTGAATACATTTTTAATTCTGAGTACCCACAAAGAAAGGGCAAAATATAAGTGATTAGATAAATCAGAAAAAAAAATTTTTTTTGGTTTTTGGGCCACACCCAGCTGTGCTCAGGGGTTACTCCTGGCTATCTTTCAGAAATAGCTCCTAGTAGGCACGGGGGACCATATGGGACGCCAGGATTCGAACCAACCACCTTAGGTCCTGGTCCTGGATTGGCTGCTTGCAAGGCAAACACTAGAAAATATTTTTAACTTTTTTAGAGTAATATGTTTTTTGCTTAAGGTCTACTGAAAATATGGCAAAGGTTGGGGACAGACCAATAGTAGAGTCACAGTCAATAGTGCTCAGAACTTACTCCTGAATCTGTGCTCAGGAATCACTCCTGGCAGGGCTTAGGGGAAATATATACATCAACCACATCCTTGTCAAGTCCTCTACCTACTAAATTATCACTTCTACCTTTAAAAGTTATTTCTTGTTTTGTTTTGTTTTGTTTGTTTGTTTTTTGTTTTTTGGGTCACACCTTACAGTGCTCTGGGGTTCCTACTGGCTCTATGCTCAGAAATCACTCCTGGCAGGCTCAGGGGACCATATGGGATGCCGGGATTCGAATCACTGACTTTCTGCATGCAAGGCAAACGCTCTACCTCCACGCTATCTCTCCGGCTAAAAGTTATTTCTTATATAAAATTTTACAAGGTGATATTGACAGTGATTTATAGCAAATGTACAATTACTTTCTTTTAAGAACATTATTAACTTCAATAAAAATGGAACTTTAAACTGTAACTAAGTGAAAGGATTTTGTTGTCTGCTTTAATGTAAAACCTTAGTTAATACAAAACTTTAGATTTTAAGCAAACAAACCTTATGTAAAAATATAATTTAGAAAATTGGCATAGAATAAAAAATGATGTTTATACTTTTGTTCTTTAAATGTTAATTTTGGTATTGAGGAATCCTGGGACAATAAATAATTTAATTTTACACCATTTAAAAACATTAATTTTATTCAAGGTATTGCTGGAACAAGGGAACATAGTATAGAAAAATTCTTTATGATATTCAATTAACCATATATATCAAGAAACATTTTTCATGTGTGATGTATGTGAATATATCTAGACAGTCATATGGGGAGAACAAAACAGGAGGTAAAGGTAGAGTAATGGGAACATAGTTCCATATCTTAAAAAATGATTTTAGACTATTTAAATGGTCTCAATATTAAACATTAATATTAATATAATAATCAATAAAATTAATAATCAATATAATATTAATATTGAGCACATTAAACAAATACACTTGAAGCTGGAAAGGTAAAGCAAAGACAATGTGTTTGCCCTGCCTGTGAATGTGATGCATCTTTTGTCTCTTACGCCACATATGCTTAAGACTTGTAGAGATAAATAATGAGCTTAGAGTCAGGAGTAGACTCTGAGTACTCCCAATTATGGCCCATAGCTCAGAACAACAAAAAGTAAACTTAATAAAAAACAAATAAATATACATAATATTTTGCAACTACTTAATTCTATTATGAATTACGACACTTTGGGTGAATAATTATGAAAGTCTCTAACCATAGAGCTGCACATTAACCCCTTATAACTGCTATACTTCCTACAAACCTTTCCTATACTAGGATGGATTAATGAGACATGAGCCATACTTCTCAAAATTGGCACTATCATTTTTATTCACACTTTCAGGTCAATTATTTTCATATTGATTGAAGAATAGACTTTTTATAATATACTGTCTTGAGGTACTATCATACGTGTTCAATGATTAACCTTTTTTCCCTAATTAAGTTTTAAAATAAATACTGTTTTACTATATTCTACTACCAAATTCATTTAAGTTCTGTATCTGTTACCATTTTATGCAATGACTAAATTATAACATGGAATTTCCAACATATTTCCCTGAGGTCAGAGAGATTATTCTAAATGAGTAATGGTAATTTAGAAATTGGGGCCATAAACTCTGGGTTTTACAGGAAAAAGAGAAAAGACAATATACATTTAAATGAAATCTGTTTATTATTATTCAAGATTAAAATACTTTAAATGTATTTTTACCATTACGCATTGTCTTAGATTTTATAGACTTGAAATAAAACCCATTGAATCAAGTGCATTAGGACTTTCATAAGTGAGGAATAATAAAATAATCACTAATACAATAAATAGCTAAAGATTAACCACAAGAGAAATCTGAGACATTATAAAATGCATATATATTAGAATGTTTAACTATTAGAGTCTTAGATGCATGATATAAGATATCATTTTTAATATAAATCTTTAAGCACCATGATTACAAGCAGTTTGTAGTTGGGTTTCAGTTATAAATAAAATACCCCCCTTTTATTCATTTACTCTGTCAGGGTTACCAGTTACTTGCAGTTCCCCTTCCAAGGAAGAAGCATCAGAAGTCATCCAATATTGTAGATAGTACTGAAGAAGAAACATTTATATAGTCATAACACAGACTTTGATTCTAAGAAAACCATTTTTTTAACAGAAGGGTAGGAAGAGCATTGATTCTCGAAAACCTCAGCAAGAATATTAGCATCTTCTTGTTCAAATTGTAATCGTCTCAGATATCTGTTTTTCACACAGAAGAATGTAGCATTACTTAAAGTGTGTCAACTAAATCCGCTGGCTCTGATTTTTGTTTTCCTGTAACTTATTTGATATTTTGTATGAACTTGCTGAGAAGTTTAAAAGATTGTTTGGAGATTGGAGATTTAGTACACTTGGTAAGACATTTTCCTTCCATATGGTGGACTGTGGAGTTCTATCCCCGTCACTCCATATAGCATATAGACCCAAGAGTTCACGACAAGTGATCCCTGGACTCAGAGCCAGGAGTAAACTCTGAGAACAGCCAAGTGTAGCTCCAAAACAAACAAAACAAAACAAGGATTGTATAGGACGGAGGGCCAGAGCAATAGTTCAGAGGGTAAGGTGTTTGTCTTGTACATAGTCTACCGAGGTTCTAAATGCAGCAACCCCATAAGGTCTGACTGACTAGACCACCCAGGAATGATTGATTCCAGAGCAGAGGCATTTCTGAGCACATTTCAAAAGCAAAAAAAGCAACAACAAAAGGTATTGGATGTTCTTATCTTATTCCAAGAGTTTTTTCCCAATTATGTATTTATGTGTAGATATCCTGAGTCATCATTATTTCATTTATTTTAACTCTGGTTTGTTACTTTAAGCCTAAATAGAACCAGAATTATGATCAATTCAATATGCAAAATTTGTAATCATTGAAGACCCAGGACAAAATTTCGTAGAAGGTTTATTATATTTTTGATAACTTATTTAGGCAAAATAAAAATCTAGTGAGAACATGTTCAACATAACAGTATTGTATATCTATATAATATTTGAGTATTCATAAACATACTACACCATTGTTTCTTTTTATATTGGGATAGATTTTAAACATACCTGAATTCTATTCTCTGTAAGTGTTCACAAACCCCCAACAAATTTTATTTCTGCTTTATTATGAACATCACTATAACCTTAACATGGAAATTATTATTGCCTATTACTCAAAATATTTTTATTTTAATTATCATGATTTACAACTCTGTTCACAATACAGTCTCATGCACACATTCCTATGCCACTTCCTTCACCAGTTTCTTATTGTTTCACTAGGCCTTCCTATTTGCCAAACCCCTGCCCGTGAAAAACTCAGATCTGTAAAATAATTCTTGATAATTATTCTTTTGCCCCTAGCCATTTGTTATTTTTGCTTTGTCTGTTCCTGTATATCTCACATACGTTAGAGATCGTGTCTCTTTTCTTCTGACTTATTCTATATGATTCCTTTCTAGTTCAACCCATGTCTTAATAACTGCATGAATTTATCTTTTTTATATGCAACTATTAGATTTTTCTAAAAAATAGTTAATGTTATTAATATTATTCGAATAATAATATTTGAAGTGGGCTCGTGTTATTCATTCATTCTGATCATTCTAATTATGAAAAGTATTGTTTGAAGCTACCAAAAGTATTTGAATGTTTGTAAATTAATTTTTATTTAGGTGCTAATTTCCAGAGGTGTTTATATTAAGGGTTTTTTATACTATGTTTCTATTTTCAATCCCACCAGTCAGGTTAAAAAATCCTCCATCAATGATCCCAGGTGTTCACTCCAACTGCAACCTTTATACATGACAGTTATATTTTAAATGCAATTATTGTAGTTTGAGTCCTCTTTTTTTTTCAAAAGTTATGTCTAATGGTTTAGATTTTTCTAAGGAATTTATAACATTTGAGTCATCAATGGTATTAATAAGTTTTATTTGAATTCAATTTAATAAGTACTAAAACATTAGTGATTAAACCATTTGACTAGGACTTCAGTTCCATATGCTTTGAAATTTTGGTAATAGAAAATGAATGGTAACTTAATAAATCAACTGTCTTGTCTAATAGTTAATTAAGAGAAAGATATGGATTTAGGTATTTAGATATGAAGATAGAAATAGCATGTAATACAATATCACATGAGTGCTTAAGACAAGATGGGAAAGACCTGTAGGTAACAACAAAAAACATTTCACTGAAAACTTACTTATTACATCTATGAAAGAGTAATAGAAAGTCATTCATAATATCTTTTATCTTCTCAGCTTAGCTATGTTACTTTTAGGGTTTTAGTTCAATTCTATAATATGATTATGATTATGAATTAATCTGAAAAAATGCTCAAATAGTTGATAATATTCAGTTATTTTTAGAATAAGGTTTCCAAGACAACTAAAAGCCAGTAATATACCACAAATAAATGTTTTTCTTTTCAATTCACAATAGATATCACAGTATATTGAGAAAAGTAAATCTAAACTTTACTTTTTACATATTGTAAAACTATGCTAAAGTGATAATAAAATCAAAGGAGTTCACATACCAAATATATTAAAATTATTGTAAGTGAATAGCTTCCTTGCTACTATATAGCCATTAAATATCATGCAGAGTATGTAATTTTTTTATTAGCTTGGATTTTAGCCATAGCTTTTATTTTTAAATTTTAATGACTTTTTAACCCTTCCTGCAAGACTAAATAGTGCTTATTTTCTTTCTACACTAATGGGAAAATTAGAAGAGGGATAGTAGGAAAAATTTGTGGCTTAAGAACATGACTTTTAAACAATTAAATAATATTTAAAGTTGGGTGTTAGAGATGAACTTAAAAATAATAGATTTCTTTTAAGGAATTTTAAGATTAAGATTAGATTAAGAATTATTTTTAGAGGTCAGAGGTCTAAAACAGCAGGTAAAACTCTTGCCTTGCATGTGACCAAGGTATAAGCAAGGCACAGGATGTTTAATTCCCTGTAATACATATGGTTTCCAGTAGCCTACCAGGAGACCTAAGTGCAGAGACAAGAGTAAACCATGAGCACTTCTGGGTGTGGTCTTCAAAAAAAAATAACCTTAAAAGTAAAAAAAGTTGTTATTATAAGTCATATAATCATTTACTTATGGGAACATATAACACTTAAGCTTATAACATATGTTTAAACATAGAACATTTAAAATATATTATATAAAGAAGTAGAAAACTACATATTTCAAGCACAATTTGAAGCAGAGACCAGGTATTAAATCTTGCATGTGACTAGCCACAGTTTAATCCCTAACATAACATAAGGTTCCTTGAGTACAGAATTAGTTGTAATTCTTGAGTGCCGAGTGCCAGAATGCATGCTCTAAACCCCAAAACAAAATATTAAAAAATTAAAAATGATGATTTGAAAAGATATACCAAAATATGGCATTGATTACAAATATTTATTGAACACTGTGCTTAAAATAGATTAGGTGTTACAAGAATGTATATACAATATATACACACTTTTTATATTCATATATAGCCCAAGTTTTTGGACCATGTTTCTTATCAGTAAAATAGGCAAACAAGAAAAAAATTACAAATATAATAATATATAGTTATATCATATTTTAAGGATATGTGTCTATCTTGTTCTCTTTAAGCATGCATGAACACAGATATTACATAAACTATGTTACTTTTTCTGTTTCTAAGAGATTCCAGAGAAAGAGCAGTCAGGGTGGGGCTGGTCCATCATCTTCCTCAGAAATGTTCTGATATTAAATACACATCACTGACATGTTAGTTTTATTTGTATCCCCTAGGGATCATTTTCCTCCTCAACAGGGAAGTTGATTCAGTGATCTAATTAATAGCACATTTTCATGTTGGAAACGATAAGTACAATGGTTGCCAACTAAGAGATGTAATTTGGCAGCAATGCACAAGGGATCATGATCTTCGAATTATGTTACTTCTTTGAATTAGGGAGAAGACAATGGTAATAATGAGGGTCTTCCTATAAAGCCTAACTGCCACATTTAAGAATACAGAATTAAATGTACAATCTACATTGCTATTTTCTACCACATATATAAGAATTGGGTTAATTGAACAAATTATTTTACAGAGTCTTCTATCATAAATAGAATTCCAAATTGGAGCAATAATGTAAAACCTACTAACTTGTTCATAGTAAAAGCTCTGTTGCAAATAATTTATTAAAAACTTTAGAAAATATTTGGCACTTCATATTTTTAGAATATACTAAATTTTACTTTAATAAGGTATAATATTTCTTTTTTCTTGTTAATAGTGCTTTATTGTCAAATGCCTAATCAAACACAATACCACAATTACTAGCTATGACAACTACAGGGAACTGGAAATAATTTTCTGTTGTTGCTAATTTCTTCTCACATTATTGCAACACATAAAATATGTTCTTGGTTGATTTGTAACTGTTTTATAGTAAATGACCTCAACAGTGACGTTAAAAGCTGGTTGTTTTAATTCAAATACATTTTTTACTTTCATTAATATAAATCAATTTAATATTGAATAGTATTTTTATGAATAATTATATATGTTGTTCTACTTTCATTCAGAAAAATATTTTTGATAATTCTGTTAATTAGAATATTTTCCTCTTTTAGGAAGATAAGTATTTATTCAATTCTAACAATTCACATTTCATTGATGACTGAAGTTATTTGAGTATTGTCAATTGTTATTTTAAAATATTACTTATGCAATGAATTGCCTTACATTATAAACTATATTATAAACTATTTGAAGACAGAAATAGTGGATTAATTGGGGCTAGAGAGCTCATATGATCCCTTGAGCCTGCCAGGAGGGATTTCTGAGGGCAGAGCTAGGAGTATCCCCTGATTGCTGGTGGGTGTGGCCCTAAAATGAGAAAAAAAAAAAAAAGTGGGTTAGTACCTCTAGTACTAACTCTGGAAGTTTAGGCATACTTTTAACTAAAACACATTTAATTATGATTATATCTAAAAATGAGATTATTTCAAGACCTTTTTAAAATTCTACTTATTTTTAAAGACCATTATTTAACAAGCAATTCATAGTTGAGTTTTAGTTCCAATGTTTAGTTCCAACGTTACAATTTCAATCCCACCACTAGTGTCAACTTCCCTCCACCAATGTTCTCAGGTTCCCATCCAAACCCCAGCCTGCCAACTGGATTTTTGAGTTTGGTTGCTAAAGTTTCTGTCTCATGACTCAATGTTGTTGCCTCTGTGGTTTGGATGTTTACAGCAGCTTTGCCCTTCCTTATACCAACCTATGTGACTGACACCCCTTGAACCATGTCTCTTGTTACTTCTCACCTGTCTTTCTTCTCTTAACCTCCACTCTACTTTTTCCTTATCCTCCCTATATTCTGGGGTTATTGATAATATAGGCTGTCTCTCTTCAAACCATTACATTCATGCAATTATCCTAAATATCACATATAAGTGATATCATGCTATGTTTAACCTTATTTTTCTGTTTTACTTCATGTAACATATTATCTTCCAGCTTCATCCATACTGCAGTGAATTGCATGATTGCATCACTTCTTATAACTGTGTAATATTCCATCATATATATGTATACATACAGGTATACGTATCATATATCATTGATATATCATAATATCATATATCAATGTTATATACATATATCATTGATACATATTTGTTATATATCATATATACATACTCATATATCTTTGGATACTCTATTCATCTATTTTTTATTACAAGTCTCCACCACAGTATTGAGTGCTGCAAAGAAAAAGAGTTTGCATTTGAAATTTTATATGAATGTTTTTCTGTCCTGGGGATAGATACCTGAAAGTGAAATTACTGGTCATATGGCATCTCAATTCTGAGTTTATTGAGAATCCTCCATATTGTTCCATAGTAGTTGGACCAGATAATCTTCCCACACTTAGTGTTGTGAGAGTGCTTTACACCACGTCCTCACCAACACATATTGTTCTCAGTATTTTTCATATATAACATTCTCACTAAATCTATTAAAACTTTTTTAATTTAGTAAAACAGCTTTAGGTTAATTATTATCGACAAAATTGAGTCAATTCAAATTGCTAGACCATAATATTAATAAAGATTTTGATAAAGTGTAAATACTACCACACTTTATAGAAAAAATAAGAGGCAGATGGCCTAAATTTCTGGGTTTTACTTAGATAGCTTCATTGTACTGTAATAAAATGAAAACCAAGAACCCTGTCTAAAAGAAAATATCTGCTTTATCTATTTTACCTACCTCTAATTAGTAACTGTATAGATAGACCAGATAAAATAAGTTTTCAAGATTTTTTTCCTTTTTAATAGTTTAGAGCATGGGTTAAGAGTATTATCAATTGAGTCAAAATTATTCAAACTGAAAAAAGTCTACTTTTTACTAAATGTAATACCTGAACAAATTACTAAAATTTTCTGTTTCTGTTCCTTCATCTGTTTGAAGGAAATAATAGATACATCAACTTCAATAGGTGATTTTGAGGATTAAAACATATCATGTGAAAAAAAGTAACTGGAAAATAATACAAGGGCAATACATAATAAGTATCTACAGTACAAATAAAACCTACTTTTTCTCTAAAATTGTATTTCTATGTCTAAAATATTGCTGTCAGTAGCATTCAAAGAATTTTTCAAACAATTTAATTCTCAAGACACTGTGCTTTATGATTGGCACCAAATTTTAATGCCTAATAAAAAGAAAATATTTGAATTTTTATGGACTATTTGGAAATATAAATGAGACCTTTGATTCAGATAACTTCTAATAACTTATTTCTGAATGTATTTATCTAATCAAAGTACTCTGTCATTTTTCCAGATGTTCTCTTGTTTGATGTTATCTTAATGCTTAATATGTATGAAATATATTTTTGGCAATATTTACCAAATGTTAGCTTTGCCAAAGACTGATGTAGTTATATTTCATTATTTCTCAAAATAATCACTATTTCGTGAATGATAAAATAGAAGCTTGATAATATAAAGAAGCCAATCCAAGGTCAGACATATTAAAAAAAAGCAAATGAAAATTAAGGATATATATCCTTAAATATAAATAAATGTAATAGTTAATACTATATTGTGAATTTTATAGTTGGCAAGAGAAGATTTAAAGATATGACATCTTTAAAAAATATATAACATGGGGCCAGCTGTAGGATATTTGCCTTGCACTGGCCTACCAGAAAATTACTACCCTATTTGATCCTCAGCATCCCATATGGTCCCCAGAGCCTGCCAGGAGCAATTTCTGAATGAAGAGCTAGGAACAACCCCAGAGCACTGCCAGATGTATCCCAAAACCAAATATATATACATATATGTATAAAAAATATGTGAGGTAATATATGTTTATGTGTATTAAACTTACTGAGGTAATCATTTGGAATTGTATGTTTATATATAATTATGTGAAACAATAATTATATGTATACAGATAATTTTTCTTGTATGCCAACATAAATTAATAAAATTAAAAGTCAAATGGATGCAAATCTTTATAAATCTCAATCCTTGTCTATTGCTAGTGCCCTTTTTAAAATTTTTTTAAATTTAATGTCCTAAACCTATCCTAAGAATAAAATTTATTTCTCAGTTTCAGTATATAGTAGTCCTAGAGTCTAATCAGTAGAGGTATTATGCGGCAACAAAAAATATTTACCAACATGCTATAATGAAAGAACTACCCATCCTCACTAAATAAGACCCACGTTTATTTTTCATAAGAAACTGCTAAAATGTATTACACTAGCATTTTTTTTTTTTTGGTTTTTGGGCCACACCTGTTTGATGCTCAGGGGTTACTCCTGGCTATGTGCTCAGAAATCGCCCCTGGCTTGGGGGGACCATATGGGACGCCGGGGGATCGAACCGCGGTCCTTCCTTGGCTAGCGCTTGCAAGGCAGACACCTTACCTCCAGCGCCACCTACCCGGCCCCTACACTAGCATTTTTTAATTCAAAAATACCAATTCTTTTTTTTTTGTTTTGTTTTGTTTTTTTATAAAAGATAGAATTTTATTGTTTTAAATCCTTGCAATATTTTTATTTAATAAATATTTAATAAATATTTTAAATATTTTATTGTGGTAATAGTGAATTAGAAATCTTTCACAGTAATATTTAAGGCAATAGTGACAATGAATGAGGGGCATTTCCACCACCAGAGTTGTCCTCCCTCAGTCCCTGTTCCCATCATGCATACCATATCTCTCTCCTTTACTCCCCTTAATGCTAGAGGAACTGTTCTTATTATTTTCTTATTGTTGTATAAACAAACTTATATTTCTTATATGAGGAATAATTTAAACATATTTATTTGAATTTTAGCACCGATACAGTAATTGCATTAGACATCTTCCCCTCACAACTTATACGTCTTTCTTTTATAATTTTAAATTTATATGTATCAGAGGATACAGAGCAGGTCTAACTTGCTTCATAAAATGTGCTTGCAGATTCAATCACATTTTAGCCTTTCTCTTTGCAATGGTCAGTGTATTCTAATATATTTTATGTGATTTCCTTAAGCGGATTCTCAAAGATTTCATGACTCTCACTATGTTTCCTGCAATATAATCTAATATACTCTCAAATAAACCTCTTCAGAACTTTTCTTAAGGTGTACTAGCAACAACTGCTAAATATTACCTTGTATAGGATTACTAGATTTTGATATAGTTCAGTTTTATTTTGGTATTTTAATGGTACTGTTATAGCCAACAATTTATTGAAATATCTTAAGTAATGAGTCAGATTTTACTAGAATCAATAAAACTCCAGCATCATTAAAAATCCTATGTTATGGGGCCGGAGAGATAGCATGGAGGTAAGGCGTTTGTCTTTCATGCAGAAGGTCATTGGTTCAAATCCAGGAGTCCCATATGAGTCCCCTGAGCCTGCCAGGAGCGATTTCTGAGCGTGGAGCCAGGAATAACCTCTGAGCACTGCTGGGTGTAACCAAAAAACAACAACAACAAAAACAAACAAACCTATGTTATAATATACTATGGATTATTTCATTTACAAAGCTTTTCCCTTCATATAACTATCTTCCACTTTTTATCATTTCACCTTTTGAAAATATTTAGTATTTACACTTGGAGCTAAATAAAATTTAGATCCATTGACTTGATTGTTTCTTTACCTATTCTGCTCCATCATAATATATGTAATAAAAACTGCTTCTATATTTTAAATATCAGCAAAAGCTTTTCACTCACCCCTCAAGACTTTTAAATTACACAACATAAGATGATTGGGAAGCAGGATCATAAATGTAGGATAGGCCAAATATGCAGCCTTCTTGTTCATTTAGTTTAAAAACAAATATAATTCAGAAAGAAGCGACTCTAGTCACTATCAAATAATTTCCAAGCCAAAACTTGTTCCAAGAGCTTGAGAGCATAATATTATTAAAGGTTTATGAATCAGCTTGGACTTTTCTCCACACTGACCCCTACTTATCCTCTGCCCTTTACTTCTGGGCAAAGATAAATTCTGCTTTTCACATAACATTTTATTATTTGTAATAACAACAATATTGTCACAAAATATTAAATCATAGTAGCTAGGGTTATTTTCAAGTTTGGCCTTACAGCTTATTAGCAGAGAAGAAAAAGCAACTTAAGGGAAATAAACATTGAATAGTAAAATATTAACTTTTAATAATTATAGTTTTTATTTATAAAGGTTTTTCTGTTTTATGAAATACTTTCAAAAATATTATCTCAGTTTGATCTAAAATATAGAAAGCTGAGGTCAAAAAGTTGATTCTGTGGCTTATGCCCTACATGGGCATAAGTCATTAAATGTCTCTGTGTCCGCCTCCAATTAGCGATTTTAATGGTAGTTGTTGATATAAAAAGAAATGTCAGTCAAAATTAGCCAATAAATTAATATTTTTAAATGTCTATAACAATGCCTGTTATATATGACCATATGTAATTATTAAAAACATAATTTTAAAGTAATAATAACTTAACATTTAAGCTAGATTCTATTATTGCCTTTTCAGAGCTAGACATTTTTAGCTGTAATAAATAAAGGACTGACCTAAGATCAATTATTATTAGAAATAATAGCTTTGTTTCAATTTCCACACTCATTTCTCCTTCATCAATTTAAATTTCACAAATTAAAATCTTCACCTTATGCATATCTAACCATTGTCTTTTTTATACCTTATAAACCTAGTAATCTTGATAATAGTCTCAATATAATGAGGTACCTTCACCCATTAACTCATTATAAACAATTTAACACAAATAAGATACTATATTTTCAATGAATTTATATCTAGCTTCTGAATTTATGTTAAAACTACTACTCATCATGATCTCATTTAATGAACTTTCCTGAAACCAGAAAACAAACAAGCAAACAAAAAACAAACAACACAAAACAAAAGAGTTAAAATTTAGGTTACAGATAAACTTCAATGGCACTTAGTATAGCCGTATGATCCTCTAAACACATGCTAGGTATGATTCTTGAGCACAAAATCAGCAGTACTGAACCCTGCCAGGTGTGTCCACAACTAATTTTCCCAATAAGACCATTATAATTTAATATAATTATAAATTTTAAATAATATAAAATAATAATAAGTAACTCTACAATACATCCAAAATAACGCACATAGACCAGCAGTTAGACTTAAATCTAAGGGAGTGGTTCTAACAATCATGGCTGCATTGGTGTTAATACAATTTTGTTTGCTTTTTGTATGTGGGTGTACGGACCTTGCCTGGCATAGAACCAAATCAGTGTTTCATCACTAGCACTAAATATTTTCCCCAAGCACTTTCAGAAGTGATACCTGAGCACACATTCAAAAGTACTTCTTGGGCATCACGAGGCATGGACACAGAACAAAAGAAAAAACTTATTTATGTGAAAGATGTTGTTCTGTGTACTAAAGCAATAATAATCCAAGAACTAACAGGCAAAAATTCAGTACCATATAGAAGTCAACTTGTGTCATTCTGTGAGTGCTTATTTTTTTTTATGATTAGGTGCTGTTAAACTATGTTGACTTCAAATGTGCATGATGGGAAAATTTACATGATGAAAGAATTATATAATCACAGAAGACAATTAAGCAGTCATTGAAATTAGGGCAGTGAGACTGAAGGGTCAGACATTTTGATGAAGAATTTAGTTTGTGCGTACATGTGGTGTGTGTGTGTGTGTGTGTGTGTGTGTGTGTGTGTGTGTGTGTTTGGTGTGGTTGGGAGTGTGAGGATAGTTCAGCCACACCCAGTAGTGCCCAGGGCTACCTCTTAGCTCTATTTTCAGAGGTCACTACCAGTGTGTTCCTTGTAGTAAAACAAGATTCATCTATATGCAATGTAAGCCTCTACCTGATATAGTTAGTACCTTCAGAGCTGAATAACTAGGCATTTGGCAATGATGAGAGACAGAGTAAATTAACACAAGAACAAAAACATTCCTTTTTGTGTGAACTTTGAATATTAGGCTGCCTGAAATGGAAAGTTTATTAGAGTTTAAAAATTCATCTATGATACCTGTCATAATTCTTTGTATAACAATTGGTATTAAAACTGTTTTACATACTATATTAATAAACCAGTTTCTAAAAATATTTGAGGGACAGTTAAATTGACTATTATCATCATTGTATAATACAAGAGAAATCTAATCTATGAAACAGAAGACTAACACCTTCCCCTTTTCTAATGTAACAGAAAAATCTACAACTACAGAAACAAAAGGACCTTCTAGTCTAAAGCCATATTCAATGGAACTTTTACAGATGTTATGAAAATCTGACCCATTTAAATTTCACAGCACAATTTCATTAATATTAAACTATGCAAACAACACAAACTATATATTAAAAGTTTTCCTCACAGAAAACTACAATGGTTTATCTTTATTCTCTTTGATCTTACAAGTGATATTTTTTAGAGGTCATCCTTCACAGATTTTATGAACTACACATGACCATTATTAAGAATGAGCTATTCAGTAATATTAAAATGCTAATTAAACTGCTGTTAATCAAAAAAACATCATGGATAAATAGAATTATATTAATCCTGGTGAAAAGACAATTACTTCACATTCTTATAAGAGATTGACCTAACAAGTGTTAGAATATTAGTGGAAATTGGTCAGAGTTGGGTAAGGTTAGTGCAAGCAAGAGAATAATCAACAGAAAAGGAAAGAAAGATGAAGGAAAATGTGAATGTCTAGGAATCCAAGTGTCCTACTCTGAATGTCTTCTTTGATTTTATCTTTATTTTCTATCACTATTTCTCAATAGTGACAAAGGAATCTGAGCTTGGTACAAGAGGACTGAAATAAGCATTATGAACTGTACAAAGTTAAGTTAAACCATGTCCAAGGCTTTGATCAATCAGCAGTGTTTAGCTCAGACCACAAAATTATTCATCAAAGATGTCAATTATGGAATCACTATATTTATTAGTAAAATCATGACAAATATAAAGCAATATACAATTATGAATCTAATTTTGATAAATTTAAGATATTAGTGTAAGCTAAATTTTTTATTTTATTCCATTAATGAATCATTGTGTTGAACAAACTAGGACCATTTTATTTCAGCCCATAGTGTATTATTTAACAACCTGAATTTCCACTGCTAATAATTAAGTTCCTGGTCCTCTTGGTCTGAATACAAGTTCCATGATTAAAATGTAGGTGTATGTATTTTCAAGATACAAACAGAATATTGGTGTTTTCTGTGAATTTTAAAAAATTTAATAAATAGCTGATGCAGTTAACAAATGTGATTTGGGAACTACTTTAGGTGCAAATTATTGATAGCCTACAGCATCAATAGAATGAATATATGCCACTTACTCTTCACTCTGTTTCAATTCTTTGATAGGTATAGCAGCGATCAATACCTCAAGACTCAGCAGTTCTCCATCAAATTTGTATTTGGTACACACATTGAAATGAAAAACCTTTTAGTGTGTGATGTATAATACAGGAAGATATACAATTCAGTCATCTTGCATATTCAATACTGTTTGCATTTTATGCTCATTTGGAAGATTAATATTTAAGATGTTAATGAATTAATGATACAACCCTTATTTCTATATTAGGATGTTTAAAACTTCTATATATCTGTGTCCAAGAGATAAAAAACATTAGAAAAAGAGTACTTGGCAAAAGCTGTCTCCCTGTGTGTGACACCAGGCGGGGAAAATCCGCAAAAGTACACCGGCCCAGTGGGGCTCAGCTGTGAAAGACTGTGAGTGTGACCTGTCTATGTCTGTCTACTGTCCTCTTGCGTGAAACTCTTGCGAGTGGGGCAAAAAGAGGCTCAGAGGAGCACGGCCGCTCCGCTTCACTACGCGGCCGTGCACTCTTTCTAAGGAAAGAACTCCATTGCAACAAGAAGGAAAAATCACACTAAGAACGGCGCTATATCACAGAAGCAAACATTTCTCTCTGGACTGTCTTCTCTGTTGCATGCTCGGGCCCAAGATTTGACCCAGTGTGAGGCTTCATCCACGGAGGACTCCCCTCCCTTAGAGGCAAGTCAGCCCATCCAGAAAGGGAGGAGCCAGAGGAGTGTGCTGCCTACATCATATAGACAATGAATACCACTACAACACGTAGAAAAACCCACAATACAAGTGTGACAATGGGGAAACAACGCAGGCCAGCATCAGACATAGAGAATGAAGATGACAATTCTCAGGACCAGATAATGACTGAACAATTAATCAACCTCTCAGATAAGGACTTTAGACTAGCAATATGGAAGGTGCTCAACAGACTCCAAGAAACCATGGATCGAGTTGAACAGAACACTAATAAGAACCAAGAAAATATGAAGGCAGAAATGACAAAACTCCAAACTGAAATAACATGTCAACTAACAGGACTGAAAAAGTCAGTAAACGAAGTGAATGACAAAATGGATAAGCTCTGGGACAGGGTATCAGAAGCTGAGAATAGACTTGGTGCTGTGGAAGATGAGATACATAACAATTCCATACAGCAGGAGAGATTGGACAAAAAACTTAAAGCAAATGAGCAGACAATGGAAAAATTAGTCAAAGAATGGGAACAGACGAAAATAGAAGTCTATGATAAGATCAACAGAAACAACTTAAGAATCATTGGAGTCCCAGAGACCCAGGAAGAAAATTTCCAGGAAGAATCAATGGTCAAGAACATCATTAAAGAGAAACTTCCAGAGCTAAAGAATATATGTGATCAAATCCTGCATGCCCGAAGAGTACCAACCAAAAGAGACCCCAGAAAAACCACCCCAAGACACATCCTAGTCACAATGACAAATCCCACAGATAGAGACAGAATTCTGAAAACAGCAAGATCAAAAGGGGAAATCATGTTCAAGCAAGCTTCCCTGAGATTTACAGCAGACCTGTCACCAGAAACGCTCAATGCCAGAAAGCAGTGGTGGGATATTGTGACAAGACTGAATGAAATGAATGCTTCACCCAGAATACTATACCCAGCAAAACTCACTTTCCGGTTTGATGGAAGAATACATGGTTTCACAGGCAAAAAACAGCTCAGAAACTTCACAGACACAAAACCAGTCTTAAGAGAAAAACTGAAAGACCTAATCTAAGACAAGACTACCCAAAAGACACACCAAATTTTGAAATAAAGATGGCGTTAAATCCCAGGACAATTCTTTCTCTCAACGTCAATGGACTAAATGCACCAGTTAAGAGACACAGAGTGGCTAAATGGATCAAAAAACTCAATCCAACCTTCTGCTGCCTACAAGAAACGCACCTGAATAGTCAGAACAAACATAGACTCAAAATAAAAGGCTGGAGAAAAGTTATCCAAGCAAACAACACCCATAAAAAAGCTGGAGTGGCCATACTAATATCAGATAATGCAAACTTTATACTCAGGAAGGTTGTAAGGGACAAAGACGGACATTTTATATTAATCAAGCGGTACGTAGAGCAGGAAGAATTCACTCTCCTAAACATATATGCACCGAATGAGGGGCCAGCAAAATATTTAATACAACTGTTGACAAATCTGAAAAATAATATCAACAACAACACAATAATTGTGGGGGACCTTAACACGGCTTTGTCAACACTGGACAGGTCAACCAGACTGAAACCCAACAAGAATATACTAGACCTGAGGAGAGAAATGGAAGAAAGAGGCCTAGTGGATATATATAGGACACTCCATCCCCAGAAACCTGGATACACATTCTTCTCCAATGTACATGGGACATTCTCCAGGATAGACTACATGCTGGCACATAAAACATACCTCCATAAGATCAAGAGGATAGAAATTGTGCAGACTACCTTCGCTGACCACAAGGCTCTGAAATTATTTGTGAATTCCAAAGGGACTCAGAAGAAACACTTTAACACCTGGAAGTTAAACAGCCTCATGCTCAATAACCAGTGGGTCCGAGATGAAATCAAGGAGGAAATAAAAAGGTTCCTGGAAACAAATGACAATAAAGACACAAACTCTCAGAACTTATGGGACACAGCAAAAGCAGTACTGAGAGGAAAATTTATAGCTTTGCAAGCACACATCAGGAAGGAAGAAGGAGCTTACCTGAGTAGCTTAATGACACAGCTAATAGAACTAGAAAATGCTCAACAAAAGGACCCAAGAATAGGAAGACAGAAGGAAATAACAAAGCTGAGAGCAGAAATCAACGAAGTGGAAACTCAAAAAACAATCCGAAAGATCAACGAAAGCAGAAGTTGGTTCTTTGAAAAAATAAACAAGATTGATAGACCACTGGCAAACCTAACAAAGAAAGAGAGAGAGAGAAACTTGATAACTCGTATCAGGAATGAAAAAGGAGAGATCACTACTGATATGACAGAGATTCAAAGGGTAATCAGAAACTACTTTGAAAAACTCTACGCCACTAAAAATGAGAACCTGGAAGAAATGGATAAATTCTTGGACTCTTATAATCTTCCACGGTTGAAGGAAGAGGATGTAGCATATCTAAACACCCCCATCACCATTGATGAAATTAAAACAGTAATCAAATGTCTGCCGAAAAACAAAAGCCCAGGTCCAGATGGATTCACTAATGAATTCTATCAAACTTTCCAAGAGGAACTACTGCCAATCTTGGCAAGACTCTTTCATGAAATTGAACAAACAGAAACACTTCCAAATAGCTTTTATGAAGCCAACATCACCTTGATACCTAAACCAGACAGAGACGCTACCAAAAAAGAAAATTACAGACCAATATCACTGATGAATGCAGATGCAAAGATCCTCAACAAAATCCTGGCAAATAGGATTCAATGCCTCGTTAAGAAGATCATCCACTACGATCAAGTAGGTTTCATCCCAGGAATGCAAGGCTGGTTTAACATCCGTAAATCTATCAACATAATACACAACATCAATAACAAGAAAAATAAAAACCACATGATCATATCAATAGATGCAGAGAAAGCATTTGATAAGGTCCAACACCCATTCTTGATCAAAACTCTCAGCAAGATGGGAATGGAGGGAACCTTTCTCAATATAGTGAAGGCCATCTACCACAAGCCAGTGGCAAATATTATCCTCAATGGAGAAAAACTGAAAGCCTTCCCTCTAAATTCTGGCACAAGACAAGGCTGTCCTCTCTCACCACTCCTATTCAACATAGCACTGGAAGTACTTGCTATAGCGATTAGGCAAGAAAAGGATATCAAGGGAATCCAGATAGGAAAGGAAGAAGTCAAGCTCTCACTGTTTGCAGATGACATGATACTCTACTTAGAAAACCCTAAAGACTCTATCAAAAAGCTTCTAGAAACAATAGACTCATATAGCAAGGTGGCAGGCTACAAAATTAACACACAAAAATCAATGGCCTTTCTATATACCAATAGTAATAAGGATGAAATGGACATTAAGAAAACAACCCCATTCACAATAGTACCACACAAACTCAAATATCTTGGAATCAACTTGACTAAATATGTGAAGGACCTATACAAAGAAAACTATAAAACTCTGCTCCAAGAAATAAGAGAGGACACACGGAAATGGAAACACATACCCTGCTCATGGATTGGCAGGATTAACATCATCAAAATGTCAATACTCCCCAAGGCATTATACAGATTTAATGCCATCCCTCTAAAGATACCCATGACATTCTTCAAAGAAGTGGATCAGACACTTTTGAAATTCATTTGGAACAATAAACACCCTCGAATAGCTAAAGCAATCATTGGGAAAAAGAATATGGGAGGAATTACTTTTCCCAACTTTAAACTGTACTACAAAGCAACAATTATCAAAACAGCATGGTATTGGAATAAGGATAGGTCCTCAGATCAGTGGAATAGGCTTGAATACTCAGAAAATGTTCCCCAGAGATACAACCATCTAATTTTTGATAAAGGAGCAGGAAATCCTAAATGGAGCAGGGAAAGCCTCTTCAACAAGTGGTGTTGGCACAATTGGATAGCCACTTGCAAAAAATTAAACTTAGACCCCCAGCTAACATCATGTACAAAGGTAAAATCCAAATGGATTAAAGACCTCGATATCAGCCCCAAAACCATAAGATATATAGAACAGCACATAGGCAAAACACTCCAGGACATTACAGGCATCTTCAAGGAGGAAACTGCACTCTCCAAGCAAGTGAAAACAGAGATTAACAGATGGGAATATATTAAGTTGAGAAGCTTCTGCACCTCAAAGGAAATAGTGCCCAGGATACAAGAGCCACCCACTGAGTGGGAGAAACTATTCACCCAATACCCATCAGATAAGGGGCTAATCTCCAAAATATACAAGGCACTGACAGAACTTTACAAGAAAAAAACATCTAACCCCATCAAAAAATGGGGAGAAGAAATGAACAGACACTTTGACAAAGAAGAAATACGCATGGCCAAAAGACACATGAAAAAATGTTCCACATCACTAATCATCAGGGAGATGCAAATCAAAACAACGATGAGATACCACCTCACACCCCAGAGAATGGCACACATCACAAAGAATGAGAATAAACAGTGTTGGCGGGGATGTGGAGAGAAAGGAACTCTTATCCACTGCTGGTGGGAATGCTGTCTAGTTCAACCTTTATGGAAAGCGATATGGAGATTCCTCCAAAAACTGGAAATCGAGCTCCCATACGATCCAGCTATACCACTCCTAGGAATATACCCTAGGAACACAAAAATACAATACAAAAACCCCTTCCTTACACCTATATTCATTGCAGCTCTATTTACCATAGCAAGACTCTGGAAACAACCAAGATGCCCTTCAACAGACGAATGGCTAAAGAAACTGTGGTACATATACACAATGGAATATTATGCAGCTGTCAGGAGAGATGAAGTCATGAAATTTTCCTATACATGGATGTACATGGAATCTATTATGCTGAGTGAAATAAGTCAGAGAGAGAGAGAGAAAAACGCAGAATGGTCTCACTCATCTATGGGTTTTAAGAAAAATGAAAGACACCCTTGTAATAATAATTTTCAGACACAAAAGAGAAAAGAGCTGGAAGTTCCAGCTCACCTCAGGAAGCTCACCACAAAGAGTGATGAGTTTAGTTAGAGAAATAACTACATTTTGAACTGTCCTAATATTGAGAATGTATGTGGGAAATGTAGAGCCTGTTTAGGGTACAGGCGGGGGTTGGGGGGGGAGGAGGGAGATTTGGGACTTGGGTGATGGGAATGTTGCACTGGTGATGGGTGGTTTTCCTTTTATGACTGAAACCCAAACACAATCATGTATGTAATCAAGGTGTTTATATAAAAAAAAATTAAAAAAAAAAAAAGAAAAAGAGTACTTAATATGTTTGGGAAAACTGTTTCTTTAAAATAATTTAGTAGCTTCAAACAATGACTATATTGGTTAAATGAGATGTTAAAATGTAAAAGTTGAGAAAACATTTTATCACATGAAGAGCATCATTTTCTAAATACGTATTTTAAAAATAGCTTACATATTGTCAAATAATAAAAATACAAGTATTTTCACTTAAATTTAGTAATTTTAATCCATAATATAAGAGAGAATTCTACCTGTAATGGTATATTTCTTTAGAGTACACTTGTCAAGTGAAAAAAGCAAATATAATTTAAAAAATGAAACTAAATCTGATGCCAAATAATTGTAAAAACTTATAATTATGTGGTAATATTCCCTGTATCTAAACAGTTTTGGCTTTTTAGTAGTTAAAATTCCATCCATTTAATATCACTAATTATTTTTCTTCTGCAGCTTTGATGGTTTAGTTATAGCCTGGAATAAATAAAACTGTGGTAAGGACAACTGTACAGCAAGGTTAAGTGCCTTCTTGTCTTCAGTACCAATAATTACCTTTAAACCAAAAAAAGGCTGCTTTCAGATTTGACAGTTAATTTACTAATGAGTATGTGGACCCAATTTATAATAAAGTAATATTGACCAGAAATAATCCTACATTGGTACTCATCTAAATTATTTTATTGTTCATGTCCTCTATTAAATAAATTGGAAAGGATTAATTTTGCAAGATGGAATTGTCACAGACTGCTGCATAAACTAGATGCATGTCAGCACTAAATTTAATTATTGATCACAATACAATAGTGCTGAGTGTTCTAAACCCCAAACAGTTTCCAGTAACTATCAGCAGATTCCTAATATAGAGGCTAAAGTAAAAATTTGATTGTAAGTGACTGAAATTTTAATAAATTTTAATAAATAAATATTGAAACAAAATTAGTAAAAATTTGATTTTATGACACTATTTAGAACATTTGTTCAGCTAGGTTGCAAGTTGACAATGAACAGAGTTGACTCCCTTCAAAGTATAAATTTTATTTTAATGCTTTAATTACTTGGTATGGTATCCATAAAATTATTGTGTGCCCATACTTTTGAAAAAAAATCGATCTTGTAAATTAAAGACCATTTTGATTATGCCCTCATGTTATTTAAAAACAAAAGGTAGCAATTAACTGTTTGGATTCATATTATGTAATTCTAGACATAGTTTCTCATGCTGTACAGACAAATGCACATCTGCACGAGATAGAATTAAAACTATGTATTCTAAAGCAGTTAAATACTTAAAATTAAATATTTAATTGGATATACAATATGAAATAAGTTTTAAAATTAAAATTGTATTCAAAAACCTCCTAGACTGTTAAGTGGAGTTTACTAGTAACTAAAGTTATCATTTTACTTTATAAATCATTATATATCATGTGTCCACCTTAACTTTGAAATTAAACAAATTTATTCTTTTTTTTTTTAGCCAAACCTGAGCATACTCAAAACTTACTCCTGCTTCTTAAAAAATCACTGCTGTGAACTCCATAGACCATAAGGGCACAGGGTATTGAACCAGGGGCAGACACATACTTGGCATAAGTTGCTCATTGTACTAAATATTCTCACCAACTTTTCATTGTATATATTTTTAGACATTATAAATTAAGAATCAATGAGTGTGTGTTAAAATAAAGTATATAGGAATAGTATAGTGGACAGTACTTGCCTTGCACAGAGCCAAGCTGAGTTTGACCCCTGGCCCCCCTTATGGTTTTCTGAGCATTGTCAGGAGTTGCTTTTAAGCACAGAGCCAGAAGTAATGAACTATCAGGTGTGGCCCCAAAACTAGATAGACAGACAGACAGACAGAGATAGTTAGATAGATAGATAGATAGATAGATGATAGATAGATAGATAGATAGATAGATAGATAGATAGATAGATAGATAGATAGATAGATAATATAAAGCATTGAATTAGATGATGATTTAATTTACTAAGAAAATTGGTGATCTTAATTTCAAAGTTACAGTTTGAAAACAAAAATATTCCATTTTTACTGCATATTTGAATCATAAGAGCTAATGTTATTAAATAGGAAAATAAAATATATGTTATCAGGGCTGATAATATTTATATTACTTGGAACATTCATCCTCTAGCTAGTACTTAAATAAAAAAAAAACACTATGAAACTGGGCCAGAGCAACATTAGAGCATGTAAGGTGTTTGCCTTGCACACGGCCGACCTAAGTTTGATCCCTGGCATTTCATATAGTCCCTGAACCTGCCAACAATGATTCCAGAGTGCAGAGCCAGAAGTAACCCTTGAGCACCCATGGATGTGGAATCCAAACCAAAAGACAAACAAATAAAATTAAACAAACAACCAAAATTTAAAATATGTCTATAAAAAAAGGCAAGCTAAGTATGGGATAGAAAATGGGGACAACTGTTTAAGAAAGCTGACCCTGATAATAGAATTGGATTCGGACAATTCTATACCTGATATAGGACTATGAGTTACTTTGTACATCAGGAGACCTTAAGAAAATGCTCTCTCTCTCTCTCTCTCTCTCTCTCTCTCTCTCTCTCTCTCTCTCTCTCTCTCTCTCTCTCTCTCTCTCTCTCTCTCTCATTTTTGGCTTTTGGAGCCACACCCGGTGACACTCAGGGGATACTCCTGGCTATGCTCTCAGAAATCACTCTGTCTTGGGGGACCATATGGGACACGGGGGTCAATCCACGATTCGTCCTAGACTAGCCCTCACAAGGCAGGCACCTTTCTGCTCTGCACCACCTCTCCAGCCCCAAGAAAACTTTTTAATTAAAATGTGACTACTATGTAAAAATACAATAAAAGAAAAATAATATTATTTTAAATCTAAAATGGCAAAAATTCCATAGAAACAAATATTTAACAAATTAAATACAATTACAGCTTTATCAATAATTTATAGTTTAAATTATGAAAATGTTGATTAGATTTTGTTTTACTCAGTCTGCTTAAATTTAATATATTTCATTCTGGGAAAGCCTGTGTTTTCTTGAATATTATTACTTTCATTCTCTCTGCTCATGTCTTTCAAAGTGTCTTTTAATAGAAACTATTTTGCTTCACCATAAAATATTAAACGGTTTTTATTTTTATATGCAGTACCAAGAGATGATCTTATCAATATTCTCATAAATTTTACCATGTGTCTACAATTTTTAAATTTCCTCTAATATTTTAAACAATATTGCAACACATAATTCTTGATCAGTTTATTTTAAAGTGTAATATATCCTTCTCAGCCTTAAATTTGAATCTTTTTTTTTATTTCTGTAATTAACTAGTAATCTAAAATAAAAGCCTAGGATCATTCTCAGAACTTATTTGTTTAGGGGATGGTAGGGTGTTTTCCTTGCACCTTCCCAACCTGTGATGAATCAGATTCGATCCCCAGAAGCCCATGTGTTCCCAGAGCTTGCCAGGAGAAATTTCTGAATGCAAAACCAGGAGTAATCCCCAACTGTTGTCGGGTGTGGCCCAGAAACAAAGCAAAGAAAGAACAGTAACAACAAAAGATTTTTTAAAAAGGACATATTTGTTTATGTAAATGCACTACACTCTTAACTTCAATGACAAACAGAAAAAACTTTTAGAACTATCTTTTTTATTAAAGTTTTTTCTGTTTGTCACTAGCTATGCAAAGCAATGCGATTTCAACCATTCACTCAAATTCTGAGTCTCAATTTATTTATTTGATAGTGGGGGGAGGATGTATTGGTACTAAACCCAATCTTCACAAATATGAGCCATAGATTCTATCATTGAGCTATATTCTCTAACTTTGAATATATACCATTAAAATAAAAAAGTTCTTTTCTAAAATTTCAGTCTATGACTAAAACCATCATTATTTTCAAGTCCACCCCAGTAAATAGTTTTACATATTATAAGTCATAGTTTAAACATAAATTCTGGTTTATGCTACCATACCAAGTGGTCTGAAGATACCACAACATTTTTAAAATATTCAGTATTTTTGCTGAATTCAGTATATATTGCTAAATATTTTTAGCTTTTATGTAATTTTTATAATAACTTCAGTCAGTATACATTTTCTATTTGTTTTCCCTTTGTTTTACTCTTATTAATTGATACCATTTATTTTTCTATAACACTTCTTATAAGGATTTCATGATTTCATTTTTCTGATGGCTACATAATATTCCATGTGTATATGTATCAGTTACAGTTTCTTTTTTTACTTTTAATCTTACTTTTTATTTATTTTATTTATTATTCCTTTTTTAATAATGTATATTACTGTGAAAGTTTGTTGTTCACTTTGACCACAATAAAAATTAAAAAAATAGTTTTAGGTAAATATCTAACCATCCCCAGAAGTTCTTTCCAGTAATATTTAAGGTACATAGCAACCATGAATCAGGGCCATTCTCCTGTATCTCCCTCATTTGCCCCCTGAACTGTTGTTGTAATTGGTTCCCTCTGTGTATAGCTTGTGGTAGATTGGGAATTGATTCTGTTGTTGTTGACTTTGAGTTTGGTGTTTAAATCTGATCATTTTTAATTTCCAGTCAAAGTTCATCCGACTGTTTGATCCTGGTACTATTCATCCCCCCGCCCCCAATTTATGAGGCAGAACAAGATGATTCAAGTTATGTGGTTCTATAGGAAAAAGAGAAAACAAAAACTGGAAGAAGTCCTTCTAGACAGGCTATAAATATTAATTTAAAAAAAGAAAGGGAAAAAGGAAGAAAAATATAACAAACCAACAAAAACAAAAACCCAGCAACTACAAAAAAGCACAATAGCAACAACAACAACAACAACAAAATAACAACCACGAGAACAAAAAAAAAGAAAAAATTAATAAAAAAAAGAAGAAAAAGAAAAAAGAAAGGAGGGCTGGTGTGGCAAGGATTTGTGCTTTTTTGCATAAGCAAGTAATTATAATTTATAAATATTTATAATTTTTATTTCCCCCAATCAACTCTGAATACATCAAGTCATTAATTTTTGTTCTTTAAAATGTCTCCCAAATGCTAATGTCTTTTGTGTAATAATTTTTTTTCTTGCTAATTTGAGGATTCCTTAACTTTTAACATTTTAATTTTAGTGTTTCTTTATCTATGTCTTGAGTTTATTTTTATTCAGAAGTAAAATTATATAAGGACAAATATTAATATTTTAATCAAATGTGGAATAGAAAATGACAAAACTAAAACAAACAGTGTTACAAAGACCAGAATCATAGACAATGGAGTAGTATTCAGGGGTCTTTTGGGGATATGAGCAAAATTTGTTAAATGTTTGGTGAAGAATAAAAATTAAATTGTCGGGCCCGGAGAGATAGCACAGCGGTGTTTGCCTTGCAAGCAGCCGATCCAGGACCAAAGGTGGTTAGTTCGAATCCCGGTGTCCCATATGGTCCCCCGTGCCTGCCAGGAGCTATTTCTGAGCAGACAGCCAGGAGTAACCCCTGAGCACCACTGGGTGTGGCCCAAAAACCAAAAAAAAAAAATTAAATTGTCATGGTTATCACATTGTAGCATATACAAACATCAAATCATATGGATTATATGTGATAAGCCAATGTTAACTTAATTTTTAAAATGCATAAAATAGGGGTCAGAATCTAAAGCCAGGAGTAAATCATCATCAAAAAATTTTAAGACATTATAGTTTAAAAGCTTCTAAATCCACTTGTCTCAAGTTCTGAATAAAAACTTTAGTCTTGGAGCCGGAGAAGTGGCTCAGCGGTAGGGCATTTGCCTTGCACATGACTGACTTAGGACGAACCGCATTTTGATCCCCCTTAGTCCCATATGGTACCTGAGCCAGGAGTGATTTCTAAGCACATAGCCAGGCGTAACCTTTGAGTCACCGGGTGTGGCCCAAAAAGTAAAAAAAAAAAATTTAAAATATCAAACTTCAATTTCCCTTTCATACATTCACGTATGTGTTGCCCTTTTTAGACAGGCAACATTCGAGCAGACAGCAATTTTAATTTTCAGGGAAATCATAGTTCACTATACTTTAATATATGCCCCATAAGTTAAGAATAGTGTTTAAATTTTCACATGGTTAGAAAAAAATACATAAGATCAGTTTTGACATCTTAGCACCATAAGAAATTCAAACTTTTCCAATGTCCATAAATAAAGTTTTATTGGAACACAGCCACCCTCACTTATATATACATAGTAATATATCACTGTGTCTGAGTTAACATCAGGTAAAATTAAATAGATTGCAGTATGGAATGTGTCACATGGGAAAACAGATATAAAGCCTGAATTCAGGTTTGAAGGACAGCCATAAAATGATTTCAAGGAATCGGAAATGCCACACAGTGCTTATCTCATCAATCAATATGAAGCTTTGTCTCCAAATAACCACTGAGGCAAAAGAGATGAGTTTACACTAATTGGCATAATTAATTTTTTCTCAAGTACAGAAGGCACTTCCTACTTACACATATGTGACTGGAAACTAATATGTATTTTAATTTTAATTTATATCAGCTATTAAATTCATATTATTTAACAATATTTTGAAAAACTTCAGCATGAGATTCTGCATTTTCATGATGTACTTTATAAAATGACAAATAGACCAAGCATGCAGATAAAATGACAGATCAAGCATGCAGATAAAATGACAGATCAAGAATGCAGATAAATTTTCTAATTCAAACTGATGTGTGTTATAATTACAAAATGCATTCCATTATTTGAAAAAACTAAAAAATAAATATTGTATTAATTATTATATGTTACATGCTGAAACTTTAATCTCTTGGATTTACTGAGATAAATAAAATGAAGCATCTCAATGATGTGCTTACTTTTTCTGATATGACTACCTAAATATTAAAAGTATAGACATGACATATTACTATTGGACAATGTTAGCTTCAATAAATTTCTATTGTCACTCAAAGGAAGATCAAAGTGCTATTTGCTGGCAAAAGGGTAGACAATAAACACATTGAAGTACAAAATTAAGTTATGCAATTTAAGTAACAGACAAAAGCTTAACTTTAGTTTCAAAAATTATATATGAAAGGTACACAGATTAGGCACAAGAAAGAGCATGCATGATAATTAATGTTCCCTCAAATATATAATACTTTTAAAAGATAGAAGTTGATTTGTTCTAACCTAACAATTACAAAGGGGAATGCTTCTAGATGAGAAGGCAATTCTGCTTCAACAACTGATCCACAACTTTTCTCATAAGAATTAGGATGTTGCACTGGTGAAAGGGGGGGAGGTGTTCTTTTTGTGACTGAAACCCAACTACAGCATGTTTGTAATCAAGGCGTTTTAATAAAAATATTATTAAAATAAGAATTAGGAATTTCCACACTCAGATTTCCTGTATCAAGAAGCATAGTTCATCAATAAACTGTCTGGATCTACCCCCAAGACTATACTTATCCAAGGGTACTGTTATTCAACAGCAGAGTACAAAAGGGATGCAAATGCAAAAGTTTTTTTGTTTGTTTGTTTGTTTGTTTGTTTTCTGTCTAGAAGCACAAGCTTTAAATGAGAATCTGGGAGAGAAATTCACCCCCACTAATGGTGGTCACCTTAGTTAAGTGATCACTTAGGTTAAAAGATATTGTTCTCTCTCAGATGAGAGTCTCACTTTCTCTCCAGGCTGTCCTTTCTTTAAGACATCTCATTATTTCTCAGACCTGTGTCCTCCAGTAGTTCTTTTGCTCTTCTATCCCCTCTCAAGACCTGCTTTCAGTACAACCTGAACTAATAACACATTTCTGTTCTGTTCTTGTATTGTTTCCAAGGCAGTCTGGAAAAAGTCTAGCCTAGTTGACCAGAAACACATCTACATTTAAGTCTTCAGGAAACAAGAGAATGGAAGGAAGATAAAGTTCAAGCATTGCACAATCAGAAGGTTTACAAATGCTTTTTGTTTATTTCCCAACTAAGATGTCTTATGTTCAAATCATATTACAGGGAGGAGATTTTAACTTTACTTGGGAATATGTGCCCTTTTCAGAACTGGTAAAATTTTATTTATAAAACAATAAGCAAAATAGTAATCCTAGAAAACATATAGAAGATGTTGCCAAAAATGTTCTTTATAAGATAGATGTTTGAAAGGTACATATTATATTTCAAATAAGCATTTCCTTTTATGACACTATTAGTCAGAAAATATAATATTTTGGGACTGGAGTGATAGAAAAGTAGCAAGAAGGTAACTTGCCTTACACACAGCTGCTAGAATTCAATCACCAACACCACATATTGTCTGTCAGCCCCACCAGAAGTGATCTCTGAGCACAGAGCCAGAAGTAAGCCCTGAGAACTGAGGGGTATTGCCCAAAACAAAGAAACTAGATCAAAAAATTTGCATTTGATGTAAATCACTTAAAATTAATATCATAAAATAAAGTGTATTTGTGTACTGAATGTTAATCCTCAAATAGTCATTTTAACATCTCAATTATTTTTAAATAATTTTTATTTTAATCATTGTAGCTTACATATCGTTGACAATAATATTTTAGGTACATATTAACATAAAATCAGGGGAATTCCCATCACCGAATTGTCCTCCTTCCACCTCTGTTCCCGTCCTGCCTCCCATATCCCCATCATATATGGGGCTTCTAGAATGAGTGGTCCCCTCTGTGCCTAGCTTACTACTTAGTGGTTACACCTGTTTGGTCTTAGTACCTCCCTTATTTATCCCTCAAATTGGGAGGCAGGACTAGATAGTTCAAGTTATGTGGTTTTGTTTGAAGAAAAGAAAAGTAATAATCTGGGGTAAAAATCAAATACGCCAAAAATGGGCGGAGTCCTTGTAGAGGCTTTCATCCTCAGTTTAAGAGACGAAGGGGAAAAAGAATGTGAAACACCTCAACAGTACAAAAAAAAAGTGTCAAATAAAATACCCAGTGAGCACTCCAACAATAAAGATAAGCACCACATAAAAACCACGGTCTTGAGATGAAAAACATGTCATAGTGCATAAAGGAAGAAGAGAAAAGAAGAAAAATAAAATAAATAAATAAAAATGGAAACAACTTAAATAACCACACCAAAACAGAAAAATTGACAAATACTAGATAAATATATATAAAAATAATAATAATAAATAAAACATGTTTTGTGCTTTTTGCCTTTTTTTCCCCTCCTGCTCAGGCACAGTAAATATTGGGGTAATTCGAAAAGAAATTCCCTTGGCCTAAGAGATACAGGGTTTCCCCCCCCCTTGAAGTATATTGTCATGGACTCAACTATAGACTACTTTCAGGTTCATTTACTCTCCCCTTGTTGTTTTTGGGATGTATGGAAGACTTCTGCTCTGTCTTGGGTGATAAAGTCAGAACTCTGTATCTAGAGATCTCGGTATCTGCACATCTCAATTATTAATGATATTCACTATTGATAAGTTCTCATAAGAATTCAAAATACTTCAGTTTTCTAATAGATGCAAACCCTGACCTCTTTGGAGAAAAGAAACTAGAAACTGAGGTACCTTCCGGATGCCAAAATCTGAGGACCTAATGGAGCTGGGAATACCCCTCAGAAATACAGAAGCTATAGAATTTAAAGGCTGCAGCTAGCAGACTGACCAGAATTTGATCCTCAGCATTCCATATGTCACTTGAGTCTACTTAGAGTGATTTCTGAGTACAGGTAAAAAGTAATCCATGAGTGTTTGCTTGATGGTGCCCTCCTAAAAAACAATATAAACAAAACAAAATAATACAAAAAAAATAAAATCATCATCATTATCATCATCATCTAAAGATTGTGATGAGATTATGAAAAGTCCCTCAACAGGGCTAGAGCAGTGGAGCAGCAGTAGGGGGGTTTCCTTGCATGAGCTGACCTAGGACAGACCACGGTTCAATCCCCCGGCATCCCATAGGTGCCCCAAGCCAGGAACGATTTCTGAGCGCAGATCCAGGATTAACTCCTGAGTGTCACTAGGTGTGGCCCCCTCCAATAAAAAAAAGTCCCTCAACGTTACAAGGCTTCCCTGTGACAATGCTAAAATTGATTTTTATAGAGCGGGAGGAGAGAACATTTGGAGGAATTGGAGGAATTGAATGTGGTCACCTCCAGAAAGTTATGTGGGGTTTGTTATTTCAAGCCTGTGTTCTCTCTGTGTCTCTTTGGTTGTTCGTTTACTGGCTTTTTTCAGTTCTGGAAAAGTCAGTGTTCTCTTGAACTCATATTCTTCTCTTTCTCTTCTACCACATCTTTCTAAGTAAATCTGGTTTAATAAAAACTACCTTGACTAACAATTCCCCCTTATCCTAAAATTCTTTTCTGCGAGAAAAGTCAATGGACCTGGAATGCCTGTACCACGGCTGGACTGACTTTCCTTTTCCCACAGCATCGTCGGGTAGGTGGGATGTGAAATGTAGGTGCCAGAACAGTCAATGTCTACCTTGATCTATGCCGGGCATTTTCCTCAGTGACCTAGGAGGATCCAGCAGAAAGGTAGAAGCACTCTTTTCTCTAGGATATCTCCTCTACTCCTCACTTTAGCTAGCTAGCCAAGAGTAAGATTTTTTTCTACGTTTTTCCTGTATTTTCTATAATATAATACATAATATAGTAAAGTTATATGGCTTTTAGAGAATGCATACTCCTATGTGAAATCAAGAACATGTTTTGAACAGAGAGAAGCAGTTTTAATTGAATTCTAAACTTTTCAGTGCTAACAAAATATTTAAATAATAAGAAAACATGAAATAAAAGCTTAATAAGTTAAAATCAAAACAAGGAATAATGTGTTTCCTTAGGTATTTATTTGGTTGAATGGAAAGTTTGAGGATATTTGTTCCTCCATAGAAAGTTTCTCCTCTGAAACTATGATAGAAACTCAAAATAAAGGAAGAAGTTGTCTTTGAATTCCTATCTTTAGTACATCCTGACATATCAGCATTTAAATAATGCCCAGTTTATAAAAATGGTTTTTGAGGGGCCGGCGAGTGGCGCTAGAGGTAAGGTGTCTGCCTTGCAAGCACTAGCCAAGGAAGAACCGTGATTCGATCCCCCGGCATCCCATATGGTTCCCCCAAGCCAGGGGCAATTTCTGAGCGCTTAGCCAGGAGTAACCCCTGAGCATCAAACAGGTTTGGCCCGAAAAAACAAAACAAAAAAAATGTTTTTGGAACACATTTTTATGTTAAGTTTTCAATGTGGAAATTTGTTTTTGTTCCCTGTAAATTCTTCTGTAAGTATATTTTAAATTATGCTATTGAAAACATTCAAAGCTATGTCTCACTTAACTTTGGTGTAAACTTGTTTTTACAAGCACAATATTAAAGAGATTTTAATATTTAGAGTATTCTTGTAAGTATAGTACACTTATATTACACACTATGTGTTCATTGCATTTATTTTATCTAGTTCCTCTTATATAATGGTTTGCATTCTACAACATCAAAATAAGTATGTTTCATTTTTTCATTCATTCTCTTTTTAAATTTGTTTTCTTTACTTTTCCAAATCTATACAAATTTGACCTATGAATATAGTTACCTATCTCACTATTTTACTTGCTTATATTCATTATGTACTATATTGCAATGCCACTTCACTGTTATATACATATATTAATCATGTAAAAAATTACTTTAAGTTTATGTGCTGAAAAACATATGAAAATTAACCTGAGTGAATTAAAATGTGTGAATATGCTTTTATAACACATAACTAGCATTTAAGCAATGAATCCAAATTAATTTTCACCAAACTTGAAATCAGACATCAGATGATCACAATAATTTTCTCCCAAAGCCACAAGCCCAAATAAGAAATAAAAGGCCTTTTAAAATCAGAGAAAGTTGTTGTCACAAAGATCAAGTACTATAGGTTAATCATGGAATTAGCCTCAAGACAGAACAAATTGATTTAGTGTGTTTATGTGTGTATGTGTGTGTGTGTTTGACTAATGTAAACAGTGAAGTGTAAATAGTACAAACCCAAAAGAGTCTATGGGTGGATTAAAGGAAACTATTTCTTCAAATAACCTATCTAATACTTGGGAGTCCCAAAGGTCAGTATTGATTCATCTATTTTTTCCTACACTTATTATTGAGACATACAGTATATATAGTCTTCAATAATATATAATTATAATATAATATATAATAACACATAATATATAATCTGTATTATAGAGTATATACATGATATATATGCATAATACAATAATTATATATGGATATACAAGATATAAATATATCATACAAGAAGTATATATCTAATCCAATATACCTATATGAATTATACTTATATATAATATAAGATATATATGTCATCTAATGGATGAGGGTTTTATGCAAAGATCTATATGAAATACCCAAAGTAGTATATCATTGTTTGGTGTAGATAAGTAATAAATAGGAAAAAGTTAGCATGTTCTTTTACTAGGATAATCGAAGAATGTTACTCGGAGAAGGTGATCAGTCAGGTTGAGATAGTAAGATAGTCAGAAAGTCATCTATGGGCATATAGGGAACAAGTACTGTGGTAGAACAAAGAACATATTAGCTAGTAATCAAGGGACTTACTGTGGCAGCTTCTCAGTGAAATATTCCTACTTTTTAAACCACAAGGCATAAGATTACAGATTAACCATATGGCTGATTACATAAAAATTGTTATTATTCAATAAATTTTCCAATTACTTATTAAGAAATTATTAGGGTATTGATAAAGATATACTTATGAAATTTTGATCAAGAGTTTTTCTTTTTTTCTTTGGAGGTGATTTCCACTCCATTGCAGTGAATCCCAGTACAGGAAACCATGAATTTACAGGCAATATACCAAAGTCTCCTGAATGCATATCATGTGTTCCAGCTCTTTGAGTTACATATGAATAATTATTATTGAATATGGTATGCGCTTTATTTAAAACTATTCCTGGGGAATGAATTACCTATTTATCTCTAAGAAATGTCTCATTTGTAAATGTTAAAGACACAAAGATGAACTTTAAATTGACACACTTACACACAAACACAAACATACATATGTACACACACAAAATCTTCCGTATCAACCCCCAAAAGAATAAATTATCAATGTTTGTGAAGGTAAAAATTACACAGAAACTCTTCATATCTATTGAAAGCTATAAATAATATTATGCTACATGTGCTGTATGCAATTTCTATTAATTCAGTATCTCAATATAACTTTGTATAAGAGTCATTTTTCATTTCATCATTTCCAGGAGTGCTAGAAAGAAGTGTGTCAACTGACAGTATCATATGAAATCAATTACCTGGTAGAATCCTGTAACAAGTGTACTGTTGCAGGTATTACATTTTTAATATTAAGATTACTATTTTAACAAATCTGGTTGTCTAGTTTCCCTAGCAACTAAAAATGGCTGGTAGTAAAAAAAAAATAGAGGAGAATAGAACACTAACCAGAAAAATGCAGCAATTTAAGTCCATTAAATACTATATATAAACAGTTCTGGCCTAATTCAATGATCCCTAGAGGCTGCACTATTTTATTTCCAAATACAAAGATTAATGCTTATAATGGTGTACTTGAGCCACCATGAAATGGTTGTCTATTTTTTACCTATATAAAGTAATACAATTTTAAAAAGATGTTTATAAAAATGGTTAAAATACAGAGGCTTTAGAGATTAGTTTCAGTTATTTGGAGCATTTACTACCCAGTTTCCTGAAGTTAAATATAGAAGACCTTATATCAATAATCAATTGAATATAACTTATTAATAAAGTTATATTTAATTGAATAATTAATAAATCACTAATTCATAAATGTTTTTATGTTAAATTCCTTGTTCGAGTCAATCGGAAGAAACTTTAGTTAGTACATTCCTACAAATTTCAGGAGCAATGTGTAAGGACTTTCAAAAAATTAAATGTTGAAAAATTATTGTGCATGAAGTTAGTCTAAATATTTCATATAAAACAAGTAAACTACTATTATGTTTCCTACAGTTTTTTCTAAATTTCTTTTATCAAACAATTGGGAGACAATGCTGAATATTTTTGTAACAACGGCCACATTAAAAAGCTCTTTCTAAAACAGCTATTTTAGAAAAAACTGTTATAGACCTTGTTAAAATTAAATACAATTTTCTAAACTTAGGGAATGAAAAAGTAATTTTAGTTATCTAAATGTTTAAAATGCAGAGCTTTTTAGATAACTAAAATTACTTTTTTATTCCCTAAGTTTAGAAAATTGTATTTAATTTTAACAAGGTCTATAAATAATCACAAGAATCTATCTGACATGCCATGCTATATTTAAATCTTTTATTTATGTATATTAGCATTATAACAATAGCATAAATATTCAAAGATACATCATGGCTAGTAGTTTTTGGTCAAAACTTAATTTCTCACCACATCTCTTTTTTTTAAGTTCTGAATATTTTTTATTAATAATATCAAAAACCTTTTAGTTATACTGACATAAAATCTAATTGTATGATGATTATCTAAGTACTAACACCACCAATCTAGTAAATAGTACCCCATTTTTTTTCTGGAGGATCTTAGTATCCAAAGTTTTATATGCACACATATACCTATTTAGTACATTATTTGGTACATTATTGATAACAATTTGGTATATTCTATTAAAATTTTAGATTATTTACCTTATCTACAGGTATCCTTAACCTGGTATCCACAAACTCAAAGTCATAGCTTTCTGGGATCTCTAAAATAATTTAATATTCTCTCATTTCATTGTCTTCTCATTTTCTAAGTCTCACTTTAGTCACATTTTTCTTTCTGACCCATCTATTAAGAAGACCCTTTTCAACTTTTAAAACTAGGTTAGTTTTTATGCAGAATTTAGAGATTATCTCAGGTATTATTTCCTCTAAGTCCAATGCCTAAATGAGTCTATCTTCTGCATTCTGTAATGTGAGTACATTTTTGTGTTGATACTTTATTGAATTAAAAAAAAACTTTCTTTCCTAATTTTATCACAGGTTCACAGGATGTAATAAGGGATGTCAATTTAATAAGGGATGGTCTATAGGTCATTGGAAAAATTGGCCAAACAGTAGGTGCATGGTAAATAACTGTTAATGTGAAGAAAAAAGTAGTCAAGTATTTTTTCTTTCTGGTTTAAATTTTTTTGTGTGTGTGGGGGGGGTCATATCTAGCACTATTCAATGCTTGCTCCTGGCTTTATTCAGAGATCACTGGTAGAAGGTCTCAGGAAATCATGTGTGGTGACAGGGAACCACCTGAGATAGTCATGTGCAAGGCAAATGCTCTACTTGCTTTACTATATGTAACTCTGGACCCTTGTACCTTACTTTTTGAGATATTTCCCCCTCAACATTCTTCCTATTCCCAGTATTTTACAATAAATCCTTTAAAAATTTTTTTTACTTTACTTCCTCAGCCAATCTATTCTTTTTGCTTTATCCTTTCATTATTTACATGTTTGAGGTATGCAGAGTACAACTCTCAATGGACCACTGAATAACCCTGGACTCCAACTATAATATATGACTCTCAGAAAAATTATCTAGAAACTTCTTAATTATGTCTCAAGTTTTTGCATAAATGTTAGACCACATGCTTTATAATTTCACTTTCTTCACTGTAGAGTTTGAAAAATATCCAATAAGTACTTTATATACTGTATATGTTTTAACAACTTGTAAAACAAATTGTTCTATATGCAATGCTATATACAGCTTGCATAACGTAATGGTTATCAATGCAGATAATATTATACAAATAGAATCCTTTTTTTTTTGATAGACAATGAAGAACAAAGAGAATAAAAATATAGTAGAGGGACTGAGAAAATAATCACAGAGGAATAAAAATCTTCTTAAAGTCATAATCCCTTAAGGGCCAAATCACAGTACATTATAATTTTGGAAAGCAACAGGGAAGGAGTAGTATAATGCCTCCCATTTTAAAATTCTTTTCATACTTTCAGATTTAAATTTTCTCCCAGCTATTTTTAAGAACCCTGAATTTATCACAATAATACTATACTTGTACCTTGATTCTACTAAATAAACATTAACCAAATTGTAACGTACGTGTTTATTTCTTGACCGTTTTTAAAATAGCCATAAAAGGCTGAATTAAAGTATTAATTAGAAAGTTTTCTTTATCAGAGTGGCAGAAATGTTCAGCATGAATATAAAGCCAAGGTATTTGCAGAAACTTAGCTGAGCCACTGATTGGAAAGTTTTCTATTACTTCTACAGTGTACCCATATATGACTAACTGCAACATAAAGATCTTTTGTGATTGCTTCACATGAGATACTTTTTTCATCTTCAAAAGAAATTTCATTGCTTTATTTGTCTATAGGTCCTCCAAGATAGTAATAGTGCACCAAATGACTGCTTATTTCAAGAACACTGAGTAAAGTTTTTGCTGTTTCTGTCTATCAAGCATCCAGTTTTCCTGAGCCATAATAATGGGATGCTTTGAGCTCCCGAGTAACTGGAAATTCTTCACACTATGCTATTGTTTCAGCAGCTCGAGCATGGACTTTAATCCTTTGTCTGCTCCTTATTTCTCAAAGAACAGAAATAGAACTGCCAAAATGCCACAAGGGAAGCTATTCTTATTGTCAGTTCAAACTGTAGTCCCATTAATAATGCTAGTGGAAATAAAAAAATATCATACAATTATATTGAAGATTAAGTCATGTTTGATTTTTACTCTCTTGATTTGAAATAACTTTATTTTTACCATTACAAAAAGCTACCATTTGTTGTTGCTTTCTTATCATAAAAGTGTTTTTTTTTCTCTCAGATACAATAAGATGATTAAATTCAAAGGAAAGTAAATGGATCCTCTAATTAGAGATTGCATTTTGTGCAATTCATAGGTTCAGTTTAAGGTCTGCTCATGTTTTTCTGCTTTTTTTCATGTTCTATGTAATTATTCTTCCACCTTTATAGTACTTAAAGTAAGTAGGAGAATAAGTTCATCCCTCTTCACTCTCTGTAGAAGGAAATAAAAACTAACTCTGTTAAAGATTATACAGTGAATAGTTTAGTTTCTCTTACCACTCTCTCTGTTATAACTATACAAACATGTCTTTGCCATATAAAAGGAGATATAAACTATGAAATTCATAGATGTGACTATATTTCGATATTATATTATTAACAAAAGTAGGATATAGGGTGCACTCTTGTCCTTAAAAATTATGTCAGTTAATAAAATACAATTATCATGGCTTGGAAATTTTTCTGAATATAACTTACATGACTTATAGATCAACATACCAATGAGTTTAATAACTTTTTGGAAACTAACTCTGACTTTATTCAAGCACACCATAAATATGTAAAAGAAAGTTTTCAAAATATACATGTAAAGGTATGTATTTCCAAAATGCTATGGATTGAGTTCTATCTTTGCTCAGTATGTGATAATATTTGAAAACGCAATAATATTTGTAAAAGTGGTCTTTAATGACATCATGAATTAAAATGAGGTCATCATAAATCAAGGTGAGAACTTAATTCATTTTTAACTTGGAATAGAGAAAATTTGTGGGATTGTTTTATGGTATATAAAAGAAGGTAAGGGCACATATTGTGTGATGTCACATTATGCCTACTATCAAGACTCAAAATAAGAAATTGGCAGAACTGAACACTGACATGGAACAAAATACTAAAAAGTTCATGCCATATATATGGGGAGCATTAAAAACAAACCTCTTTGCATAAGACAGTAAATTCCTCTTTAAATGACATGAATGAGGAAGTATCTATATCTCTATATATCTCTATTTGAATCACAATAGTAGTGAAAAACTTGGATGGATGCAAATGTTTGGAAATTATGTCTGAGAAGCACCATACATATAATTTCATAATGATAAATTCCACCTTTATTATACTTCTGTACATCAAATAGTCTTCTCTTCTGATTTTGAGCAAAAATATCCAGGATGTTTCTTAAATCATTCAAATTAGGAGTATTGATTATTAGTAACATGACATTCTCCTAACAGTAAAATAGCTTTTTTTAAATTACAATTTGCTGAAGTTGCTCTCAGCCTTAACTGAGTGAGAATATAAGTAGTAGCTTTCTGAAACTGGTTACTTTTCCCCCACTAATATATGATTGTAGCTATGGAAATAAAATTATTTTTAGATTATGGACATTATGAATTATGCAACACATAGCGTGTTTTATTCCTTACTGTTTACTTGAAAACCTAAACTGATGTGTGAGACATCTTTACTAAGGACAGAAAACTTAACCTACACTTAGTACTCTCAAATCATTCACAGATTCAATATATTCTTTGTCCAAATTAATTCAAATTACAATAATTTTACATATTATTATATGGATATTTTTGTTGTAAGGCTTTAAAGATCTCTTTGGCAAAGAGAAAGAGTAAATACATATTTTCTATTACTAATGTAAATTATAATTATGTAGATTAACAATTCCAATAAGTTGGAGTCATCCTATGATCAAGTATCTCTGACATTTCTCTTGCTACATATAGCTTCCTTTTAAGTGTAATTTTGCATCTTGAATTTATTACAAACCTCTTATCAATTTTCATCATGAGTTTAAATAGCAACAGTAAAAGATCTATAAAATGTCAATATTAGAATTTTTGTTGAGACCAAATATATGTTTGAGAATTTGATTGCTTTAGATGAAAGTAATGTTAAAATAAGCACAATATTCTGTCACTAAACAGATAATAAAAAAGTTGAGATCTGAACATTAGCCAAGAAAATTCTTATTTTTGTTGTTTTTTTTTTTTTGGGGGGGGGTGTAGAGGGGAATCAGACCTGGCAGCACTCAGGGTTACTCCTGGCTCTGTGCTCAGAAATCTCTCCTGGCAGGCTCGAGAGACCATATGGGATGCAGGATTGGAACTGCTGCCTGTCCTGGGTCGGCTGCAATGCAAGGCAAACACCCTAGCACTGTGCTATCTTTCCATGCCAAAAAATTTCTTTTTGATTGAAAAAAAAAAGCATGGACCATTATCAAACAGAAAAATGATGTTGAATAATATAGTAATATTTTCTTAAAATTAACATATTTTATTAAATATGTACGTTTTATACTTTCTTGTGTATTTATTTTAATAAAATGTAACTAAAACAACACACATTATTTTAACACTTTTGAATAACAATATTATTTTACAATAGTATCAAAACATAATTTATAGCATTACATGATTCTTTTATAAGTTGAGCAATTTTCCAGTTGGCTTATAATTTTTCCTTTCCAGATAGCTTAATTCTGTGCCTTATCCCATCTACTTTGACAGAAAAAGAGAAAACAATATACATTTATGAGATTTAAATGAGAAAAGTAACTTATAACTAGAGATCAGTTCATTGATACTGATCTTTAATTAATCAAATCTATGAATAATTATTAAAAATGATCTTGGTTCCAGAAAATTAACAGAGATTATATAGAAAAAGTTTAATAAAAGGTCATTAACTTAACTTTTTATTTTCTCACTGTCTTCATGAAAACTGGTATCAAGGGGCCGGAAAGATACTACAGTGGGTAGAGCATTTGTTTTGCAAGCAGATAACCTGAATTGATTGAACTCCTGGCACCCTATATGGTCCCCTATTATGTCAGGAATAATCCCCATGTGCAGAACCAAAAGTAAACCCAGAGAACAGACAAATGTGGTCCCCAAACAAAAAACAAAAATGACAACAACAAAATTGGTATCAAATGGTATAGTTTGAAATATAGCCAACTTATTCTCCTGTGGAATATCTTTCCTAGAGTAAAGACAAAAATAAAAGATGACACTAAATTTTTAAAATACTCTTCCCCCCAATACTATCATAAGGAATATCTTAAATTTATCTTTGATTAACTTTGTTAAGAGACTTATATTTCATTTATTATATTTTAATATTTTGATGGGGCCTTTAAGCACATTCTACAGTAGCCAATTCATCATAGTTATTAATATATGTAAAACTTACAGTTTTAAAGATAAAGCCATCTTCCTGAAGTCTCTCTTCTATTGAATCAAAAGGAAGCACTTTCTATGTATCAGACATAGGAGATAATTTTGTTATGTGGCAGATGAGGATCTTGCCAACATGAAATTTAATGTGGCAAATCAAAATTTGGCACCAAAACTAATGTTAACATTTAGTCTATAAGGAAGAAATGACATCTTTCTTATGTTATTAGAAAGTCTTAGCTTTTTTAATTATTAGAAAAAAAACTAAAATAAAACTCAATGTCTAAATGGTATCATATAATGAGAAAATAAAATTTTATTAAAAGTTATAACATTTGATAATTCACTCTTAAATTAATCCTGTACCTTTTACAATATTAAAACAACTACATATTTTATAATATCCAGAAATAGATATTTATGTGAAATCAATAGTAATTATAGTCCATATGTATTAACAATCACTATATATATGTATGGTATAAAGAATATTGTTATTTCCCAATTCTCTTTTATGAACAAATTTTTAATTTAATCACTTAAAAAGGTGTTCCATAAAAAATTCACAGATAAGATATTTAAATGTCTTATAATAAAAATATGGTGTTCTTATCTTTAAAATTCCAATAAGACAAGTAATAAGCAATAAGTAACAAACAATAAGTAATAAAATAATAAGTAATAAACAATTTTTATTACCAAACTGTACTTTCAGTTCCAGAAAGCAGTAACAATTTAATCATTAGACCATTTTAGTGACACTAAAAATGAAATCACTCTATTTTCTCATAACTAACTAATACAATTAATTTTAGGGATATTTAATTTTTATGTATTTAAATATTTGCTTATAAAATTTGTTTATACATTAAAATTTGTTTACATATTATAGGGAGAGAAAGCTAAACAGTTCTGATGTCAAGGAAACTGAAAGACTGAATTCAAGCAAAAAAAATGAAAAGCAAATTTCAAATTCTAGTTTGTATTTTAATAGGATCAGTTATCTCATTAAACTCCCTCCACACCTCTGTCTTTCAAATTACAAATTATATGTCAAACCATAATAAAAGCAGTAATAAAATTATTTCTAATTTTTCAGTTAATGGAGAAACCAATAGGGTATATTAAGAAGTGATCTTTAATTGCCAAAGTAATCTTAATATATGTTATATGCATTTTTGAATAGTTAACAAAAAGCAAACTTATCAGATAGTTTTTAAAAAGATAAGCCAAATGTCACTTTATTTAAAATATAACATTATAGATATAAAACAAAAGTTCTATTTTTCTATTACTATGATCATTTTAAGAAATTCATAGTAATGCTTGTTGTGCCACAAGATACTCTGGTATCATTGTCTATAGACCCTCTTATTTAACCTGACCTCCTCAGAATGGATATCTACACTACAGAATGTTAGGAGACCTTTTTGATACCACTTTGATAATTCTTTGCGCATCTCCATTAGAAACAGAGAAAAACCACTTCAAGAGTGTGCACTTACAGCTTACTGTTTACCTATACACTCATAAGATCAAAACCCCTGGTCTTACTGTTTTTGTTAACAAGGAGCAGTAAAAGTCTTCCCACATACTGAGTTTTGGTTTCCATTTTACAATCTGAGATGACAGACGGCACAAAAATGATGAGAAAACTGTGGGGAGGCTTCCAGAAGATTGATTCTCTCATCAGCTGATTCTTTTCTAGTTAGTCTTTTATTGACTACAAAGGTATAGCCAATGCAGAAAAGGAAAACCAGACTGCCCTGTTTAATCCTGAGGGCATTGGCAAGAGGTGATCACTTTTTGAGAAAACAGAGGCCTACAAGGAAATCAGCACACTGTATGAGCCGTTAAGCTGATTTAAACACACAAGGGATTCCTGGGGTTGAGCGCAAGATCTCTGAGGTGTGAGATGAGAATGAAACCATTCCACAGACTAATATTACTGAGCTTTAGTAGCAGGTGGTACAGTTGATCAGTCAGGAACCTGTCATTTGGAGAATAGGCCAATATTTCTGAGAGACACGAAAAATCCTTCATTTTTTTTTCCCTCCTCGCCAAGAGTGAAAATATTGCAATTTTGAACTTTTGGCAATTATCAACTACAAATTATCACAATTTCAATACATCTTAGAAGCAAGCAGGACCAAAATGTCCCTAATATTTCAAATGCTTGTATAATATTGAAAACTATAACTTAGAATGTCTAAACTAGATATTTAGTTCTGATTTATGTCTATTTGGAAGAAATCTTTATAGGCTGTCAGCACAACCTACAACTGAAGCAGTAGAGAAAAATCCAGGTGGAATTTTCACAGCTAGAAAAGAAATAGATTGCCATTTCCTCTCTCTCTGTGTGTGTGTGTGTGTGTGTGTGTGTGTGTGTGTGTGTGGTCGTTTAACTGACTTTATTTGTATTTTTTGTTTTTTTATTGACTTGATTGTAAGAAATTGAAGACAAAAATCAATAATTTGATCATATCTGCTTGCATATGGAGTCAAAGGGAGGTTGAAATGTTAGTATTAGCTTATATTTGCAATGCCTATATCCTAACTGTATTTGATAATTCCTACAAATAGCTCAACAACAATCTAAATCTAAAATAATGAATTAGATAAGATAGTGAAGTGAAAAAATGCATATTTTAAGAGTATTTTCACCTGAACCAATATGGCACTGTGAGCCTTAGGTTTAAGTTGTAATTAAATTAAGGTTGTAGTAAGATATTTTATTAAAACTAAATTATTATTAAATTCAAGATGCCATCTGATTGTAAATACATTGTGTTCTGAATTAAGAAAATATAAGATCTGAGTTTACATTTGTATACAATTTATTAACCATAACATTTATAGACTACAATTGCCTCAAATAATCATTAATAGTAAATATTATTAATCATTATACTGACAATTACTTCCTAAGTATCACTGAGATACCCTGTAATTTCCTGAGCTATTGGTGAGTGACTATATGGTAGTATTTATTTTTGTAGTAAAAAAATATATGAGTTGAAATAAATATTTATAAGCACATTTCTTTGTCTTTCATAAGGATCCATATTATAAAATAAAACACAGAAATAATATAAAATAGTGTAAAATATAAATATGTGTAAGAACTGGAATAGTACAATAGACGGGGCTTTTATTTTGCACACATATGATCCAGGTTCAATCCCCTGCACTATATTTGGCTCCAAAACCCTTCCACGAGTGATCCCTGAGAGCAGAGCCACAAGTATGCATTAAGAATAGCTGGGCTTGTCCAAACCAAATCAAAATCAAAAGAAATTTATGCCATAAATAATTGTATAAGGTGCATTTTTCCTGAAACAACAGCCTATTGTGTTTTATATATTTTTAACAAAACTTTAGTATACTACATCCCATTACTACTCCCTACTCTTCAGTTTGAACTTTGACATAACGCTTACACGCATGAGCCCAGATCATTAAAATTTCTTTGCTAGTTAAAATCTTCCTCTTTTATACCTATTTCAATTTTCTTATATCTGATCTCTTTATATTGTCCCAAATGCATTGATACTTTTCTATATTAAAAGCCAATCAGTTCCTTATGTACTTTTATACTCCACCTCTGGTTAATAAAAAATAGTAAACCTTCTTCTTGCAAGATATAAAGTCCACAGATATTTTATTTGTTGTTTACCTGAATTATATACACATGTACACATGTATTTGCTTAGGAAAAAGAATACTATTTTCTCCAGCATGATCAGGAGGTGGAAACTAATAATTTTAACATATTAGATACGTATGCAAACAGGAATCTTGAAAATCTTTTCCCTGACTGAATCATGGAACTGGAGAAGATTCATGCAGTCTAAGTTGTGTTATATGAAAATTGCACTGAAATCCTTTACAAGTAAGGCAATTCCATTTCTTTCACTTGTTGATAATAAAGCTATGGTCCTAGTGTTGAGAAAAAAAATCTTCATAGTTCAGTAAGCACAGTCTAAGTAAGAGCTTTGACTACCCTAGAGCCCAAATCCCTTCCACGCGCACAATGTGGAACTGAAATCCAAGGCTTTTCGTTGACTTGGACTAGTTGTTTGAGGTATTTGGACATGTTGTTTCCATGGTACTTTGCAGGATGTCAGTACCTTGCCTTGTTGATCTGATTTTAGGGGATTAGTCTTTTAAACTTCAGCTATTATATCTCTTGGATTAAAAAATCAAAACTAATTAGAAATTTTAAGCTTATCATATTTCTTGATTTTATATATTCGTCATTGTTCATATTTCTGCAGCCCCAATAATTAATATTTTCTGTTTCCATTCCTATTCCTTTATCTGCCAAGAGTTAATGAGAATTTTGGGTAATTTATTTAAATCAGCTGGGTGTTAAGTAGCCTTGATAAGCAACTCTTTGATTTCTTAACATGTCAATGATTTTTTAAATACTTGTTTGTGTGTAGCCTCTAGTTTACTTTTATAATTTTAAAATCTTAGTAAATTAATATCTTAATTGTCTTTATTACAACCTGAAACCATATCATCATATTTGCTTGTTTGTTTTACTATTTATATCAGTTATTCATGTATTTCTTCTTCTATAGTCTACTATGTATATCTCTCATACATATGTTCAATAAATTTAAAGAAAATTTAATTAATATACATCCATTTCTCTTCCATTCATCTTTGTTCCATATTGTTCCTTTATTTTCAGAGTTCTTAATCCTAGCCTTGAGATTTTATCCATTTACTTATAACTGAATTCCTGTAAACTGTTTCAATTATAAAAAAAATTCTATAATCTATCACAGTTACTAAAGAGTGCAACAACTGTTTAGTGCTTTACAAATATGAGAGGTCATTATGATCAAGTGTCCTGAAATATTTTACTATTCCTAATTTACTCTAATCTTCACTGGAAACTCTCAAACTGAGTCATTTTTCCATCTTTCAAATCTTTTTTATCATCTGTCTTTTCAATTTGAGTCATATCAAAGATAATGAAAACATGGGGCCGGAGAGATAGCATGGAGGTAATGTGTTTGCCTTGCATGCAGAAGGACAGTGGTTCTAATCCCGGCATCCCATATGGTCCCCTAAGCCTGCCAGGAGCAATTTCTGAGCGTAGAGCCAGGAGTAACCCCTGAGCACTGCCGGCTGTGACCCCCACCAAAAAAAAGATAATGAAACTCTAAAGATATTAGCAATTTAAGTGACATAGCCATAAAATCACTTGTATGCATGTGTAGTGGCATAAAAATGCATTTTTCCTCCTTATACATTATATGAATCCATGAATATAGCAATATTTCATGGCATATATTATATGCAATTAATTAGACCTTTAAAAATAAGATGTGTCAGAACAGAATGAAAATACAGTACAATTAATTGCCTTCTACACATCCCACCCAGATTCAATCTTCAATCTTCAACACAGTCCTGTGAGCCCTACCAGGAGAGATTTTTGAGTTTAGAGCCAGAAGTAAAGCCTGAGTATCAACAGGTCTGTCCTAATACTACTAGTACTACTACTACTACTACTACTACTACTACTACTACTACTACTAATAATAATAATAATAATAATGTTTTGTTAACTATGTATTTATGCTTTGTAAATTAGTATTAATTCCTTACAATGTTTGTTTATTTTTTGCAATAGTCTTAAAATTAATGTTTTCTAAAACTTGAAGATTTTGTTTTCAGCTATGCATATATTGTTTATGACATGTATATTTAATGTAAACAACATACATATTGATGAAAAAAATTTCTTGTAAAATGTACTACTTATTTTTAAACATGGGGCTTAGGAGATATTTAATTTTTAAAGAAATTATTTTAATTATAGAGACACATATCTCCTTAACTGTCAAATTAAATTCAATAGGGGCCAGCACGGTGGTGCTAGAGGTAAGGTGTCTGCCTTGCCAGGGCAAGCCTAGGACGGACCTCGGTTTGATCCCCCAGCATCCCATATGGTCCCCCAAGCCAGGCACGACTTCTGAGCGCATAGCCAGGAGTAACCCCTGAGCGTCACCGGGTGTGGCCCAAAAACAAAACAAAACAAAATTAAATGCAATAATGAAAGTTCTGAGGCTGGAGCTATCATACAGTGGTTGGGGTGTTTGTTTGTTTGTTTGTTTTTATATATCAATCTAGTTATATCAATCATGAATCCACCTTATAAAGAAACTCCCTTGGGGCCGGGCGGTGGCGCTGAAGGTAAGGTGCCTGCCTTGCCTGCGCTAGCCTTGGACGGACCGCGGTTCGATCCCCCGGTGTCCCATATGGTCCCCCAAGCCAGGAGCAACTTCTGAGCACATGGCCAGGAGTAACCCCTGAGCGTTACCGGGTGTGGCCCAAAAACCCAAAAAAAAAAAAAAAAAAAAAAAAGAAACTCCCTTGGTTGAGTTTACTTTCCTATTGTATGTGCTCTTAATTTTGTTAATATTTAATAATATATTATTTTAGTTTGGTTTATTTAACTATAATAAATAATTATTGACAATTAATTGAAATTTTAATGATTTTATGTACATTTGCATCTCCTAACTAGCTATATGCAAATTATTTAATGTGAAACAGTGAGTAAACTGTAAAATTGATTTGAGTTTATTCTTTTATATCTTGCTTTATATATATATATATATATATGAAACCCTCACCAGTGCAACATTCCCATCACCAATATCCCAAGTGTCCCTCCTCCCCACCCCACACTGGACAGGCTTTCTACTTCTCTTATTCAGTCACATTTGTTGTTTTGATAGTTCTCAGTGTAATTATTTCTGTGACTGCACTGTTGGGGTGGTTTTGACTTCTGTGTGACTGAATCTCACCCAGATTCAATTCCCAGGAAGCTATATGATCCTCCAAGATCCCAGGAGTGATCCCTGAAGTTCAGATTAAAGAATAAGTTCTGAGCACCACAAAGTATGGTCCAAAAACAAAACAAACAAAATTCTAACAAACATATACATGAAATTGATGGACAAACAATAGATTGTCTATAATATCTACAGATTTTTTTAAATATTCACTTTGCCTAACAGAAAAATATAGGGGAGAAATTTTCCAAACAGAAAAATATTAGCAGGGGAGAAATTCTATTCCTGAATTTTGAAAAACAGAAAGAAAATTTAGTATAAAATACATACATTATAAATGACATTTAGTAGATATCACATAAGAAAGTGCCTTCAGTGCACTATTTCCAATTTGCTTAGACAACTTAAAAGTAAAACATGAAGAACAGTGGCCATAACTTGCCCTACATGGTCCCGCTTTTAAAAAGAAACAGTATTTTTCTGATTTAACTTATTACTATTGATTCACAAGAGAGAAATTCATTCAAATAAGTATTTTCAGAATAACATAACATACTAAAATGCATCAATCCTTTTACATACATACATACAATCCTTTTACAGAAAGAAAAACTGAGACAGAAGCTACCATAATTTAGATGCAAGCATATACATTTTAATTCATACAGACTGACTAAATTATCACTTTAAAATAAAAGATAAAACATAATATTTTAATATATAGTTGATAGTCAATTAAGGAAAGAAAAAAATCATCAAAACTTAACTAAAATATATTCATTTGTGCTTCCTTCCAAGTTATAACTTTCTCATTTAAACAGCTCAATCACATAGTATATCACACAGGCATAATTATTAGATCATCACATTAATTCTTACATTTTATGCCCCACCTATTGCATCTAGCACTGTACCATAATCATATGCCAGGAAAACAATTAGCTGGAAGGATAATGGTATACATTACATAGGGGAATTTTTAATACAGTTCTAGTTTAAAGCAAATAATAACATCATTAAATAAGGAAGTCAGAATTCTTATTCATATTTATACATTTTTCCAAAACCAAAAATACACACAAAGCATAAATTTATTTGCAAATTTACTGAAATGAATAATATTTGGAACATTCATGAAATGTATAAGCTGCCAGCATAGATTATGGACTCTTTCTATAAAATTATTGATTTTATGGTTTTAAATTGACTGTTATTTTGTATTCTTATAAATTAAAGTGATTATAAAATGTTTGTATAATTGCATAAAATGTTATAAGAAGATATATAAAAATATTTATACAGAGAAAAGAAAGTACAATGGGTAAGGCATTTGCCTTGCATGTGGTCAAACTGAATTCAATGTCATATTTCACATTTGGTCACTGAAGCCCTGACAAGACTGTTTTAGATTAAGAGCTAGGAATAAGGCTTACATAATGCTAAGTGTGCCCCACATCTGACTTATTCCCCTAAAATATATTTCTATAATATGAAGGTTATTTAGAATTTTATTTTCTTTATTTTATTATTCTTTTATTAATGAACAAGTATTTCCAAAGTTGTTCATAACAGAGTTTCAAAATACAATGTTCTAACACCAATCATGCCATCAGAGTGAACTTCCCAGCACCAATGATCCAGATTTACTCCTGTTCCCAGCTTGCCCTCTTGACAGGAACATTTTTAAGTTTGGTTATTGTTGTTTGGACCTCATATTAGAGTGTTGTTTGGCTCTGTGGATTAGATACATACATCTCACTTCTACACCACCAATGTGGCCCTGACCCCAGTTCCTGTTACCTTCAATCCACTTTTCTTAATTCCCTCTCCATGATTTCTGCACTTGCTTGTCCTCATTTCTTTAGTCTATGATCTGAGGTAAGTAAGATACTCTCCTTGATACTTCACATATGTTTGTCCCATCTATACATGATTGATAATATCTTGGATATAAAATCAACCCAAGTGTACAATAATAGATGTACAGATAATGAAAGTGTGGTAACTATACAAATGGAATGACATACAGCTAAAAAATGGATATAATTGGATGCAATGAGAATAAAATTGGAGGCAAAATATTAAAAATGAAAATAGATATTATATTCTGATGAAACAGCAGCAGCAAAATTTTGAAAATATTGACACATAATGCTAGTATTGGAACTTAGCATTATAGCATTAAAATACAGATAATTATTTTAAAGAAATATAAAATCTATTATCAATATTCAAGTTATTACACTTCAAATAGAAAAAAACATATAATATCAAACACAGAGACTTAAAACTTGAAAAGAATCGATAATGTATATACAGAATCAGAAGTCCTGAACAAAACAATTGTCTTAAAAATAGATTACATATAGAACATATATATCATTTATATAGAATAGATTATTTATATAGAACGCTATATACATAGAAAAATATGTATAGTTTCTCAATACATCAAGAACATGAACAAAAAAGATTTTATATTTAGTTGCAAGGCATTAAAAATAAGATTCCTAGGGAAACAAGAAAAATATAGTAAGATTATAAAGGCTAGGTGTTGGAGCAGTGGCCCAGTGGTGGCGCAGCGTTAAGGCATTTGCAAGAGGCTGACCTAGGACGGACCACAGTTCGATCCTCTGGAGTCCCATATGGTCTCACAAGCCAGGAGTGATTTCGGAAGGCATAGCCAGGAGTAACCGCTAAATATCACCAGATGTGGGCCAAAATCAAAAAAAAAAGAAAAGAAAAGGAAAGAAAAGAAAAGAAAAGAAAAAAGAAAAGAAAAGACTATAAAGGATAAATTTATTTTCTCTTTAATATAATGGAAACTCAAAATTAATGTAGAAAGATACTTATAATTTCCAACATCACTTGTAAAATAAAAACATACTTTTAAAAAAGAAAAAGTTTTGAATATTTTAGCTTAGTGACAATGATGGAACTAGATAAGATATGTAAGACAGAGTTAATCAGTAATTAAAGTAAAATTTATTCCATTAGAATGTATTCAAATATGTGTATCAGGAAACAGGAAAGGTGAAGTAAAATAAATTCAATATTAAATAAGAGAAACAAAGAAATAGGGGCTAGAGTGATAGCACAGTGGTAGGGGATTTACCTTGCAAGCGGCAGACTGGGATGAACTGGTTTGATCCCCGACATTTCATATGGTCCCTTGGGCCTGCCAGGAGCAATTTCTCAGTGCAGAACCTGGAGTAACCCCTAAACACCAATGAGTGTAATCCTCCAAAATGAGAGAGAAAAACAAGGAAAATAAACATTAGAAAAGCAATCAATAAAATAAAAAGAAGATAAGTAACTAAGCAGATATTCTTTGAAAATTCTAAGAATTTATATTAAGAGTGAAAAGATAATGGATCATTTTTTAAATAAACACAAACACAGAACACAATGCAGAAAGATAGTGAAGAAGTGAAAATTGCTTAGCATGCAATTACCAAGATCAATTCCCAGCACTACAAATGACGATCTCCCAAGCCAGGAGTGTCCTCTGATCTAAGAGTCAGAATAAGCCCTGGCAGAATACTGTCTAGTATGGCGAAAAATATAAACAAACCAAACACAAGATAGATAGACAGACAGATAGATAGATAGATAGATAGATAGATAGATAGATAGATAGATAGATAGATAGATAGATAGATAGATAGATAGATAGATAGATAGATAGATAGATAGATAGATAGATAGATAAATTATTTAGTACTAAAATAAGGTTTTATAAAGTTTCAAATGTTGGAAGCCAGGATCTGCCCGCCCTACACCCTGTGCCCTTCCCACCCTAGAGCTGGGGGAAGGGAGGGGAAAGCTTCTGCTCCCGGCCTCCAGGGGTGGCAGCTCAGGCGGCCAGACAAGGTAGGTGTCAAGGGGTCCCTCCTGGATGGGGTCCCAAGCTTTCCCCACCCTTCCCCCAGCTCTAGGGTGGGAAGGGCACAGAATGTAGGGCTAGCAGATCCTGGATTCCAGCTCTCTATCCATCCTCTCTTGAGCTGGAGGCTAGCTCTAGCTGCATGGGGTTTGGGGAGACCGCATGTGGAAGGCCTTCTCCCTAAGTTGGGTGCACTGGGAGCCTTGATAGGCCCCAAGCCTTCCCCTCTTCTGCCCCCAGCCTCCAGGCCTTCAGGGGTTCCAGCTCAGGAGGCCAGAAATGGTGGATCTTAACTTGGGGTGTGATGAGATTTGCTCGGTTGCGCTGTTTGTCACTGGCAATTTCTGACTAGTCCACATATGGAAAACCGTGCAGGGGCTAGCCCCCCCCCCCCGCGCGCGCACTGCATGTATTAAGAGTATCCCTTATCTTCATGTTTGTTTTGCGTATCCAGAATATTCATTTTGTATTCTTCCCTTTCCCACACCCCTACAAAGCTCATTTGTACTCCTTAACTCTCACCCAAACATCACTAACCCACATTACTCTTTTTAACTTTAGTACTGCACAATCCTAATCACAGACCAAAGCTGTGCATTGTGTGTGACAACCCCAAAATGTTTCAAAAGACATAAAATGAACATGTATTTCTTTTGAATATTTTGTGTTTTTTCTCTGACAGCTATAAGTCTTACTAAATATTCTCTTATACAGTGACGATTCTAACCACTTTTTATCTTCTCTTTATGAGCTGTTCAACAAGGAATTTTGCTGAAAGAGTCCCCCAGTTTAATGCTTATGATTGAACTATGTCATGGGGATTGTTGGACTTGTTCTTATGGCCCCCATATGCGCCAATAATGCCACGAGGCATTGCTCCTTTTTTGCATAGGCACATTAAAATGGGAAAATACTACACATACAAATAAGATCCTATCTAATAGAGATTGGAACACACAAATCTTGTAGTTGCAAAAGGGACCTTACACCCTGAACAGTGTACATAACGACCTGGCACAGGCCTCAGAAGAAAGGAGCATTTCATTCACCCACCCTGGAACCAAGGGAAGCCATGCACACAAAAACACTCCAGGTTTGGTCTATAACATCACTTGGAAGCTAATCCTTTACCCACGGAAGACCGCTACCTACTGCTCAGGAGGCCATCGTACCTGCTCAAAAGAGACTTCCCTTAACACTGAGAAGACTTAACAACAACAACGGACCCTGCTTACTGGCAGGGCTCTCTAGCATTAGCCCTTTAATGTGAGGTGAAACAAGAGAGACGCTCCACATCCTGACTTCAATGTAGGATATGCAGATTCCAGGATCTTTAATACAGAAACATGATACCAAACAACAGAAGACTGTGTGAAAAATAAAAGTGTCTTGGCACTACAATGTCTTGGTTGGACGGACGATCTAGCTTGCCTGGAGCCTAGAGTTGGTCTTATGCCAGGAAACTTCAGGGGTAGGGTCTCTTTGTATTTAGGCCAAGGTTATTCCTTTCCATTCCCCTCATATTTTGGTGAGCCTATGCAAACAATTGCCACTCTAACACCGTTTTTACTGTGCTCCTTTGACTCTAATCCTTAAAAAAACACTTAAAATTTGAGGTTAACTTAAGCTAATATGCACGTACATGGAAATGTAAAAAATACTATGCCTGTAATGTTTAAGGAGTTACGTAAATTTTATGGCTTTAGATTGCCTTGTGTGCTGTTAAGAAATATTATAATGTGTTACAATCTGAGACTTGAGGGGACAAAGTAATTGTAGGTGGATTTCCTCGTTTTATTTATCTTAATGTTCTTTGGCTGAAAGTTCAAGGTTAAGATATCAGCAAGGGGACACTTTTGAGAATTAATGTTATGGGTGATGTGTCCATTCCACTGTAATTTTTACCTTGTCCTCTTTCTTTGCATCTTTGTTTTCATAATTAAAAAATAAAAAAATTTTAAAAAGTTTCAAATGTTATGAAAATTGCATTAATAAGTTTGAAACATGAAATGCATAGTTCTAGGAAATTATAAACGTTTATGTGACAAACAATAAAATAAAGCACTGACTAGATAACAAAAGTCTTACAGAAATTTAAATATTAACAAATACCTTCCTTCCTTAAAAAGTTTAGGTTCAGAAAGATTTATAGTTTTGTTCTAATCAATCTTTCAGTATCTAGCATATTTCAAAGTATAAATACATATAAAAATTAAAATCTGACAACCAAGTAGACATGTCATTTGTGGGCTCTTTTAATGCTAAATTAAGATAAATTATGCAAAGGCAACATACATGCAAAAATTATTACAGTGAAGTAAATCTTCTAAAGAAAGCAAGCATTAGCAAATTTCAATACTTTATTTTTCCTAACAGCTGCATAGGTATTCCTTTGTGTAGATGTATCAAAGTTTCTTTATCCACTTTCCTGTTCTCAAACACTTGGGTTGTTTCCAGATTATGGATATTGTAAAAGTGCTGTAATGAAAATGAAAAAAAAGAATGCCAGAAAAATACTACAAAAGACATATGGGACACCCGGGAATTGCACCCAGGTTGACTGCAAGAGAGGCAAGCCACTCTAAACACCAAACTAGGAATGATCATACTCATCATTCACTCTGGCCCTAAATAATTTTTTAAACATAGAACCCCTACTATTACAATTGTTAGTTACTTTAGTATTGTCATTAAAAACTGGCATGTCTTGGGACTGGATCGGTGGCACAAGCAGTAGGGCGTTTACGTCTTGCACATAGCTAAGAAGGACCAGGGTTCAATCCCCGGGTGTCCCATATGGTCCTCCAACCCAGGAGCTCTTTTCTGAGCGCATAGCCAGGAGTAACCCCTGCGCGTCACTGGGTGTGATCAAAAACAGTTTAAAAATTGATGTCTCTTAAATTATATTTGCAAGTACTTTTGCATTGAAAACTTGCCATATCTGGCAATTAACGATGGGCGGCAGAAAATAAGAAAAGAATGGCTTATCAAGGGGGCAGTTCTTGCATTGCTTAATTTAAATTAGTGATCATTGAAAGAGCCCTGTGTTCCAGGTCTCAGTGGTGTTCCAAAATTGGGTCATGTCTGTAGGCTGAATCTATGTTTGATACATATATTTAAAAAAACTAATATCACCTTTGTCCTTACATCTTCTAGCCCCCAGGATTTCTGAAGTATAAAATTGATTTTTACCACTAACCACAAACCTCCACAGGCTATAAATACCCCACTATATATTTGCTATGTATCACAGGTTGGACGTCATTCTTTCTCGTTCAATATTTGCTTAGAACAATGTTAAAAATGTAGCTGTATTTATACACCCACTTTCCAAAATAAAAAAAAAGGACAGCTCAAATTCAATAAAGTAAAATTCTTGGACACAGCACTTTTAAATACCGTCTTTTTAGAAAGGAAGGGGGCAAAATTTCTATTAGTAAAGATTTCCTAATTGTGAAATAAAATACAAGCTGCTATCACCATTAATTCTACTATTCCTATTTTTCTTTTCTTCATCAGTCAGAATTCTGTTCCAAATTGTTTTATGATAAATCAGATACTTCAAATTATCACTTGTTGGAGAATGACCATCTGTGCTTCAATGTTGGCATTTCTCATTGCAGGCTAATAAATTATTTCATGTTAGCAACCTTTTCATCCAACAAATCCATGGTTAAGAAATCTGATTATAGTATATGCCATTAGCTGTTATTTTAAATTAAAACAAAAGCACCAATTAGTCAATTCATAAAGCTATATCTTTTGCAAAAGCATTTATAAATCTATTTTGCTTTAGTCTACATGCATACACTGTTTGCCGAACACCTTGTCTGCATAAGGATTCTTTTGGCTATCTGAAAATGCCATTATATGTATGCTAATTGATGTATCACCACAGTAGCAATAATTAATTATTCAAAAACATATGAAGAGTTGGTAAGGCATCCAAGATAATGGGGGTCAAGACAACTTAGTGGCTATTTTAAAAAATACTCATTTTGTGGAGCAAACTGCTTAAGTTTAATCACAGAATTACACCGAGCTTTTGTTTTAGAATGGTTTGATTTTGCATGTCTCCTTTAAATAGTAAATGTCCTACGAAAATGTTGCCCCTATATAAAACAGAATTTTAGTGATCAAATACATATTCATATATGTTTGCATAAAATGATAATCTTTATATATTTTATGATCTTACTTTAAATAGGCAAAAAATCTTTCGACTTTTTCTTGCCTAAGTGCATTATATTTAATTCTTAAACTTCTCAATTATAAAAATTATTCATTAATTTCTCAGATTGCATATTGAGGATTTAATTATATGTTAAATGCTATTAAACCACAATTATAAAATAATTCTGTAAAGATGTTTAAGAGATAGTACAGCATAAAGAATGTAGCATCAAATATTTTCCACAAAGCATATATTTTAAAATAACACTTATATAAAAACTCAAGTATGACTGAATTATGGTACTAAAAATAATGTCTATTAAAATAAAATAATAAACTAAGCATAAATTATTTTCCTCTGTAACATGTTAAATTATTGATGAAGATTTTATGGTAAACTTCACAACTGAACATCTGTCTCAACATAGTAAAAAATAGACACACATCACATTCATATGTGTGTTTATATAAGTGTAATGTTATATATATATTACACATATATTTTTCACAAGCTTAATAGCCTGCTGTTGACTGGAAGTCTTCACCATAAATTAAAAAATCAATGGTGCATATTTTTATGATATATATCATATTATATATCTTCTAGGTAAGAGAAAACATGTTTATAAGGGTGAATATAATCATTGCTTTATTTAAAAATCTACATATATAGGTGAAACTTTACTTTTCAAAGATCTATGTTTTTCAAGGGCTAAAGATACATTCTTAATTGCTGGGCTGTAGAATTAGGCAGTGGGTGGGGTATTTGCCTTATGCGCAGTCACCTCAGGTTTCATCCCCATATCCCATAGGATCCCACAATTCCCACTAGGAGTGATCCTTGATCAGGAGTAATTCCTGAGCAGATATGGTACAATAAATAAAATAATAATGACAATAATTCTATATAATTATCTGGAGATTCTAAATTTAAAAATACACTATATGCAATGCAATAAGAATGGATAAGGCATAATTTTTTCAACTTAAAATACAAAAGTAGGGGCCGGAGAGATAGCACAGCAGTAGGTGTTTGCCTTACAAGCAGAAGGATGGTGGTTTGAATTCCGGCATCCCATATGGTCCCCCGAGCCTGCCAGGAGCCAGGAATAACCCCTGAGCACTACCAGGTGTGACCCCCTCCCAAAAAAAAAACAACAACAAAATACAAAAGTAAAAATGTTTTCCAAATTTAAATATAAAGTACTTTGCTTTTTATATGTTTTTGAAAATTAAAATTATTTTCATCTCTTGGAAATGAATGTAGAATTAAAAATATCACCTGTAATAAAACAGTAATATAAGACAAAATGAAAATTCCAAATAAGACCCAAGCTCATTAGTCTGAGAGGTCTACATTATTCCAGTACCAAATACTATAATTATTCTAATTTTATAGAATATTTTTTTTTGTGGGAAGTCACACCTGCAGCACTCAATGAGTACTCCTGGCTTTTGTGCCTCAGAAATTGCTCTTCATGCTCGGGGAACCATATAGGATGCAGGGAAATACAATCACTGGGAATCAAAAAACCCAGTCATCTTGGGTCGGGCCCGCAAGTGCAAGGCAAACACCCTACTGTGGTGTATCTCTCTCTACCACCCAATAAGAATAATTTAAAGTCAAGAAAATTAAATACTTTTCATATTTTTAAGGATTTCATAAGCTTCTTGGAGAATTTTATTATTCCATATATTTTATTTTTATTCCATATAAATGTTATTTTTCTAATTATCAAAGAATGTCTCACAAATTTTGAATGGTTACTGTCTTGAATTTGTATAGTGACCAGGGATCAGAATTTTTTTCATTTCCTATTGTCTTCTATTTGATCAAATACTGACTTTAATTTTTTGATGTGTAAATATTTTGTACTCTTTATTAAGATGATTCTTATGTCCTTGATATTTTTTGACATTTTTAAAGTAGTCTTTTGTTTTCTTTTTTCTGTTACTTTGTTGTTTGTATATTTAAGTGCAATACATTTTTATGTAATGATTTCGCCTGCTACTTTGATGTATGGATCACTATGTCTAATTTCCCAGAGCAGTTTTTAGGTGATTTTACATGTACTGTCATGTCATAGTGATGTTTGACTTCATATTTTCCAGTACAGAAACCTTTGACTTAACTATCTTGCCTGATTGCTGTAGTGAGGAATGTCAGAACTATTTTGAATATTAGTGCAAATAGTGGGCATCTTACTCTTTTCCTGATTTCAGAAGGAAGATTTTTGGATTTCACCATTAAACATGTTATATACTATAACTTTGCTTATATAAACCTTACTTTCTTTAAGTATATACCCTCTAAACATTTCTTATCATGGAAATGCTAAAATTTCTTAAAAGATATCTTTGTATCTTTGATATAACAAAGTTTTTTTTACCTTTCGTTGATATGGTATATTACATTTTTTGACTTGTATATATTGAAATATCTTTTCAATCATGAATAAATTCCATTTTATCATGATGTATGAGCTTTATAATATATTTTAAGTATGGCTCTCTATGATTTTTTGATAATCTTTGCATTTATGGTCACAAATGACCATGGTTAGATAGATAGATGATAGATAGATAGATAGATAGATAGATAGATAGATAGATAGATAGATAGATAGATAGATAAATAGATAAATAGATAGATAGTAGATAATATTCCTTTTAGTAATATTTCTGTCTTTTTGTACTAAGATATATGGGCTTCAGAAAAGCTATTAGGAAGAATTTCCATTTACTTAATTTTTTGGAAGTTTTAGAAATTAATTATAGGTAATTCTTCTTTGAAATTACTAGAAAGCCTACAGATATATGGGTTTTTGTTATTTCTTTTTGGGCCACACCAGTGATGCTCAGAAGTTACTCCTGGCTATATGTTCAGAAATCGCTCCTGGCTTGGGGGACCATATGGGATGCCGGGAGATCAAACCATGGTCCTTCCTAGGTTAATGCATGTAAGGCAAATGCCCTACCATATGCACCACTGCTCCAGTCTCAGAGAGATTTTTAATTATTTTTTAAATTTCCTTACTCGTGATTGGCCTGTTTATGTTTCTACATTTTTTGATTTGGATGTTTCATGCTGTATAAATTAATTCATATATTCTATATTGTCATTTATTAGTATTAAATTATTCTAATTAATATCTTATGAACAGGAGTGGAGAGATAATACATCAGGTAGGGTGCTTGCATTGCACATTGTAGACTTGGGATCAATTTCTGGCACATCATATGGCTCCCTAAATGTACAAGAGTTATTTCTTAGCACAAAACCTGAGTAAACTCTGGAGTGAGCACTCTAAAAATGGCCTAAAGGCAAACAAAAAATGAAATGTATGTGAACTTTATGAAGTTCCCTGAAGCATCATCTTTTAGTGTACTATGTGTTCTGATAGTTTGTGTCATCATTCTTATTTAGTAGTAGAATATTTCTTTCCTTTGGAAGTTCTACTTTGAACTTATGACTGTTAATATTCCATTTCTCAACTGCGAAGCACAGGGTCCCTGCAAAGCTAAGGATTTTCTTAGAAAACAACAGATAAAAGTCATGAAATCCATTTATAGGACCATATCAGGAGTCAAATCAGTAGGCCAGAAAGGGACTATAGGAAGAAAACAAGGACAAAATGGGTCTATATTCATGCTTAAGTTCTGTTTTCACCAGAATAAAATATGTTGTTTATTTCCAAATATTAGTTTTTCTTGGTTTCCATTTATAGCTAATTACTGACTTATTGGCATTGTGGTATGTAAAGACAAGTGAGGTTTATTTTTTACTTTTATGATTTTTGAACACTTGAATTGTACTCCAGCATGTCATCTTTCCTGAGGAATATTCTATATGTGCTGAAAGAAATAAAGTCTGTTAGTTTCAACACTTCTATTCTTTTTTTTTCTTTTTTTTTTTCTTTTTTGTTTTTTGGGCCACACCCAGCAGTGCTCAGGGGTTACTCCTGACTCCTGGCTGTCTGCTAAAAAATAGCTCCTGGCAGGCACAGGGGACCATATGGGACACCAGGATTCGAACCAATCACCTTTGGTTCTGGATCGGCTGCTTGCAAGGCAAACGCTGTTGTGCTATCTCTCTGGGCCCAACTCTTCTATTCTTTAGTTTAGAGCTCTTCTTCTCTTTTTGATTTCAGTCTGGTTGCTCTAATTGTTACAGAAATTTGTTCAAGACTCCCATTTATTATACTCACAATATTATATTTCCTCAGGTTTATTAGAAGTTGCTTTATAAACTTAGCTTCCTCTTTGGTGCATATATATTCATAAGAGTTGCATTCTTTTATTTATTGATTGATCAGTATGTAATACCCATCACTATCTCTTATTTCTTTAGTTTTAATACTATTTGGTTGTGATAAGAAAGCTATCTCTTCTCTTTTCAGCTTACCTTATCCTGTATGATTGTTTCCCAAATTTTTCCAGGATTTTATCACTAATTCCTTTGTATATCTTTCAAGAAACAAATTTAAAAACCTGAGATAAACCTTCACATATACAACCAGTTAATCTATGACAAAGGAGCTAGTTATATGTAGTGGAGCAAGGAAAATATCTTGGATAAGAAAACTGAATAGTCACATGTAAGATCCTTGATATAGATTATGACAAAAAGCCAATGTAAATAGCTCTTTTGTGGAACTACCTTTAATCAGCACAATCTAGAATATAGTGCTGTAATATGCAAAATGACACATATAAGAAAGAAAGCTCCTAATAGCCTTGCATGCATTCAACACCTGAGACTGCAAGGTGTGGTCCAAAACACTAACAGCAGGGGTCGGAGCAATAGAGCAGTGGTAGGACATTTGCCATGCATGCAGCTGATCCAGGACAGACCTTGGTTGGATTTTCAGCATCCCATATGGTCTCCCAAACCAGGAGATCTGAGCGCATAGCCAGGCTTGACCTCTGAGCATCACCAGGTGTGGCCTAAAAACCAAACAAACAAAAAACAAACAAAAGAATACTAACAACAGCAACCTACATCTTAAGGATTCTTAAGAAAGTATTAATGTTCTTCCATAGATTTCTCTAGACAGGTTCTAATAAATATGTTTATGCACACAATCATGTACATAAAATAGTACTTAAAAGTTTACATAGGTATTTAAATATACAGTGTATGTATGAAAATAGAAAGGTTGTTTTAATATGATGTCCTAATTGCCCTAACATTTTTATTCCTTCTTAATTGAGATAACAATAAAATTTTCTAAAATATCTCATGGCCAATCTAAAAAGTAGACAAAAAATAAGTATGTTTTTTATTAGTCACATGGGAAACATTAACAATTTCAAGTTGATAAAAAAAAAATAGGTAATATTAAATGTCCTGGTGAAGCAACTTTATAATTTTGGTAAAGAATCATTTTCTGTACACATGATGATAATAACTGTTCTTAAAGATCACCCATGATAGTCTGACTAATTATCAAATAGTACTTATTTTAAAAATTACAGAAAGGCAGAGCAACAAAAGGAAGGAATGAAAGGAGAAATGGAGGGTACAAGGAAGAAAAGAATGAATAGACAGAGAAATTATGCTTGTGAAGAGTTAGAGGTCTGGCCTCAATGATCCACTTACTAACTATTCCATAAGTTACTTACTTAAGAAGTTTGGAACACAGAATTTATTAGTGATAAAGTCGATAGGATAATTATAAGAAATTGAAATAAATTGAATACTAGTTTTGTTTTTGTTTGTTTGGTTGGTTTTTGGTTTGGGGGCCACACTCAGTGATGCTCAAGGGTTACTCCTGACTATGAGCTCAAAAATCATCCCTGGCTGGGGAGACCATATGATATGCCTGTGGGTTGAACCGAGATCTGTCCTAGGTTAGCCGAGTGCAAGGCAAACACCCCACCGCCTGCACCACTGCTCCAGTCCCTGAATATTAGTTTTAAGTCCCATTAATCCTTTAATGCCCAGCTGTATGGGATAACTTATGAGTGGCTTCCACCAATGGTCCTCAAACTATGGCCTGTGGGCCACATATTGTATTTGCATCTGTTTTGTTTCTTCATTGCAAAATTAGATATACGCAGTGTGCATAAGAATTCGTTCATAAGTTTTATTTTTACTATAGTCAGACCCTCCAATGGTCTGAGGGACAGTGAACTGGCCCCCTGTTTAAAAAGTTTGAGGACCCCTGGCCGCTACCACCTTATATGAGAAATATTTTCTTCATTTTCACAAGGGAATTTGTATGAAGAAAATCCTCTCCACTGATATAATAAGAATACATTAACTACAAAGAATTTTTGAAGTTCAAGGATTAATATTCTTGGCTAAATTTGAAAATAAACAAAATTTTAAAATAGATAGCTAATTTTGATGTATTTTGGTTGCTCTTCCTTTGATGCATATGGCTGCTTGGCTAGTTTTTTTCCTTACCTATGTGGTAGTAATTATTGCTTAGAAATAGAACATTTGAACATTCCTCAAAACTAATACTCATGTCTACTATGGTTATTATTATCATGGGACTAATTTTGCTCTTTGTTTTCATAAGAAAGGGACAATAATACTTATCTTTCTTACAGTGGTGTTGTCATATTAAATACTAATGCTGGCAATTTCCACCAGCTAAGTTTTATTAGGAACCAAAGTAAATGATCTCATACTTCAAGAAGAAAATCATAAATTTTTATCTTACATATTCTGACACTAGCTTCTTGTAATACTTTAATTGTTAATATTATTGCACATTTTCTGACATTTTAATGGCCTTAAAATTAGTATGTCAAAATACAAAAAAAATTAATAAAAAAGACTGAAAACAGTATCTCTTGTTGAAAGAAACCTTATATCTACTTGTGTTCGATTCCTCAATCTTCAAAGGAGGTCATTCATATAAATTCAGTAAAGACAGTAATGTGTGAATTTGATACCATACTGACCCCATCCACGTTAGAAGACAACTCTAACATCTGAAACAGTAAAATTCAGACCAAAAGTTACCACTCTTGCTGCCAAACAGATGGATAGCCTATATCTGAACTCAATTTATAAAACAGAGACATCACTATATGTTAGCCAGTTTAATAGATTCAAGTTTATTTCCAGAATATACATCTACCTTCAAAAGGAGAGTAAAGCAATTGAATGCCAAGGAGAAAAAAGTGCTGACGGGCCAATAAGATAAGGCAGAGGGGGAAAAAGTGTCAATTAACCTACAGTGATAGATACTTTAAAAAAATAGTAATGTAGAATCACTTTACTCATGTTCAAATACTGTTTCTACTGTGCTATTTCTCTTTTTCCAATAATTTTTACAATATGATAGATATAATCATGCATAGCATATTATAGAAACCTGACAGCATTTCTGATACAATGGCCCCAAGGTCTAATCCTATTATCTAGATAAAAAAAAATACAAGGATGCTCATAGGACCAGCCTGCTTAAGAGACATCAAGTAATACATAAAGTACTTTAGGAGCTTGGCCCCTTAGTGTTGCTAGAACAATAAAGGCTGCAAACAATCTATGAATCTAGACAAGGCAGTAAACAGGATTGCTTTCAGTTTATGAGCTATTAAGCCTGTTTTGTAAAGTAGTTCATGTTGTCTGACAGTTAAAACATTGAGTCATTCACTAGTTCCTGTGTTATGTGCCACGTGGCACAAGGCCATGAAAAATTATGGTATGAAGAAAAAAAATCTTAACAAAGAAATTCTTCTTGTGCAGCCATCTACAGGGGAAATGAACAAAAGATAGAGAGGTAGTTCTTCTAAGTAATAAACATCACAGGAAGAAAAGTTACAAACTTCACAGTGAAAGTAAATAGCTGTATATAAAAAATTCCAATGGCGATTCAAATTAAAATATTATTTAGGGTCAGTGTAGGTGTAGAAGTTATAACTAAGACTTAACTAACTTCATCTTGTATGACCCACATTGAAAATTGTGACAGATTAAACCAATCAATCTCAGTTAGTGTTCATACTCATTTTTCTTTTGTTAGTCTGCATCAAATATAGTACATTTTATAATAACACAGAGATGTCTATTTTGACATCTCTTTTACCTCTATTCTATGGATGCATATTCTGAACTTCAGGGCATAGATTTTTGAATACACACTATAATGCTTCCTCCTACTCAAAATTATAATGTATAAATAAATTAATAAGGAAGACACATTTTCAGGGGTCAGAATCTGAAATACAATTCATAGTAATAGCAAATAAATCTGAATGAATATAGAATGTCAGAAGGAAGAGGAGAATATTTCAAGTTTAGATACTATTACCACAAAAGCAAAATCAAGAGGCTCCCTTGAAAGAGAGTGAGGCAGAATTAATGAACCACTACTGGTTACAGCTGAAAAAATCTTTGAAATGAAAATAATCCCACAAATAAGAAAATTTGGTTTTGAGTATTGAGTTATATAGTTCATACTATTTACAAAGTATCAATCTACTTAATTTGAAAAAATAGCTAGGAAGCTCAAAACTCAAAGAAGCAATAAACAAAACATCATCAGGAAACCTCATATCTCAGGTTGAAATATTTTTTACAATTAACAAAGAAGATATTCACTAAAGGAGATTATTAAACACATGAATACCATTTTTAGGAATAAATATACAACTCAAGAACTAAATTAATAGTTTCTTCTAAACAGCCCTCTCTGTCAATAATCTCCTTAAACATCAATAGACTAAACTCTCCCATTAAAAGACACATAGTAGAGAGTTAGATTAAATTTTAAAATGATTTCAATAACCCTTATGTAGATAAACTAAGGAATAACACCATGTACTATGAATGGAAAGTAATTCAATAAAAGAAAAGAAATAGCTAGAAATTTTAAAAATCATGGGCTTTCCAATTAAAACATGCCAGATTTAAAAATCATATACAGCAACACTTAATAACAAAATAAAGAAAAATTATTAATACTATTGCAGAAAAAATACAAAAATAGTGCAAAGTAATTAATTGCCTCTTTTTAGAAGCCTTAGTTGCCACGGAGTCCCATTCTCATTTCTGAGGTCTATAAAACACTCAGAATATTCACAGTAATTAATAGACAGTCATGTCATATTCATAGACATGACATTCCATCAAGGTATAAATAGCAAAGTTAGAAATGGGTAAAGCTTCTGAGGCAAAGTCCAGAGGAAACATATCATTCCTGTGTCAGTGGAATCACCCAGAGTACACTGAATTCCTTCTTAATGAAAGTCCTGACGACACACATGAAATGTTGTAGGCCAGGAAAGATTTTTAGAGACTCACTGTTAAAGATTTTTGATGGGGATTGGACAAGAAGGAACATCCTGCTAGCACGTATCAAAAATTGTAATTCGTAGGGGGATAAAAACAGTACTTAGCATAAATGCTATTTGTACAGGATAGGCACAAAAAGTAATTGTCAGGAAATGGTGAAGAACCTCTCAAATTAAATTACCAGACACCAGTCATGGCTCATATGCAAGTAGTTTTTTTCCAAGAATAGAATATCAGATATGATATTTTATGCATGCCTTATTATTGATAACAGATGCTATAATAAAACAAAAAGAATAAAATTATCTAATCTGCCTTCAAACTTTTAAGCAGTTATACAAATTACAATTCATGTTTCAAAAGAAAGAATGACATAAAATTAAAAGAACTGCCACAGATATTTTTCTTTCCTTTTATTGTTCTATGTGTTATGGACTGATCTTATTCATGTCCAAGGCTTAGTTATCAACTCAATGTTAATAAAATCCCAACTATCTCCATATTAGATGTCATTAATGATTTCTAGATCAGAATTTTGAATGTGAATAGGAAAATGTCTACACACAAGCTCCAAGATGCATTTTACATCCCATGAAGTCCTTAACTTTTATTTCTAATGTGAAAATAAAAACTTTTACAAAATTACATATTTTACATTGAAAAATAGATAAGGCAAATCTCAGTGTACAACTATAAATAATGCACAGTTAAATTGAATTTACCAATAAAATCCCAAGTTTGTCATTCACCATATTTGAATTCTACCAAATTTGTGTGCTCTTTGATTCACTTCTCTTCTGATAACTGCTAATTTGTTTTTTTTTTCTTAAAGTCTATTTTGGGGGGCTCTTATTTATAAAATCTTATAAATAATTACTATGCTTATGGCAAGGGCTTTTATACAAGATTACAAAATCTATAAACTATGTTTATATCTATTATATATAATATTCCTATAAATAAACAATAAATATTTGTAGTTTAAAAATCTAAACAGTAGCATATTTAATTGCACACAAAATAATCAATAACAGCTGTAGTAATATTATATCAAGCAGGGCACTTACCTTGCATGTAGTTTGACATGGTTTTGTCCCTGGGATCCCATCTGATCCCCCCAAAAATTTCCATGAGTGATCCACAAGAACAGACCCAGAAATAAGTCCTGAGCAATGCTGTGTGCTACCAGACACCAAAAAATTAATTATGTACAAATAATTAAAAATATATCTAGGGCTACAACCATTTTCAAGAATGGCTAGAAGTGTAGTAGTAAAATATCAGAGGCTTTAAACAAGTTCATTGGGGAGTACATAAATTTTTTTTTATAAAACCTATAGACTTTTTTTCAAGGTGTCAGAGCTTAGGCTATTTTGTGTACAAGAGAATATAGGGTGGTATTAAAGAAAACATACATGGTAGGGCAGGAGAGATAGTACAAGATTCAAGGTGTTTGCTTTTCACGTGGCCTATCCTGGTTCAATCCCCAGAACTATTTATTGTCTCCTGAGCTACTCCAGCACTGACCTCTGATCACAACTTGTTATCCATCTGGTCCCTCAAAATTGAAAGAAGGGTATTAGTATGGGCTTTGAGTTCTGGAGATACTTCTTGAATGTTCAGTACCTTCTGTTTCTGATGAATCATCTCCTGGTGGGTTGAAATCTTTGTTTGGCTAGGATGCTCAATCTGGAGGTGAGAACTGTGAGCTTGAATTCCTTTTCTGATCACATTTTGTATTTATAGCATTTTGAAATTCATTGCCAAAAGCTAATCTCCTACTTACTTGTCTGCTCAGAAATTTACATCAATGAAACAATATAAAGCTCAGAACTGAATTGACTCACAATAATAGATTTGACTGATATTTTAAAAAGGACAAGGTACAGTGGATGACAAAAGTCTTAGATTTTTAACCAATGGCCTTTTAATTATTGGGATTTTATTGAAAAATAAATATTGACATGTATTTCACATATCATTAAATGTTTAATTAAATTTACAAATAAAAGTTGTAGAAGAAAACATAATAACAGATCGATAATTCATCAGTTTTTATATTGTTAAAATAAATCCATATTAGGGCCCGGAGAGATAGCACAGCGATGTTTGCCTTGCAAGCAGCCCATCCAGGACCTCAGATGGTTGGTTCGAATCCCGGTGTCCCATATGCTCCCCGTGCCTGCCAGGAGCTATTTCTGAGCAGACAGCCAGGAATAACCCCTGAGCAACGCAGGGTGTGGCTCAAAAAACGAAGTTCCAGCTCACCTCAGGAAGCTCACCACAAAGTGATGAGTTTAGTTAGAGAAATAACTACATTTTGAACTGTCCTAATATTGAGAATGTATGAAGGAAATGCGAGCCTGTTTAGAGTACAGGCAGGGGTCGGGTGGGGAGGAGGGAGATTTGGGACATGAGTGATGGGAATGTTGCACTGGTGATGGGTGGTCTTCCTTTTATGACTGAAACCCAAACACAATCATGTATGTAATCAAGGTGTTTAAATAAAAAATAAATAAAAAATAAATAAAAAATAAATAAATCCATATTATAGTGGCTACTGAGAAAATACAGTGAGCAAGAACTTGACCTGCTTGGAACAAACCTGAATTCAGTCCAAGCACACTATGTGTTCTACGGAGCCCTGACTGAAATGGTCCTTGTGTGTATATCCAAGAGTGAGCCCTGACCCCTGCCAGATATAGCTCCAAACCAATAAATAAATATAAAACAACAGTGACTATGCTCTATACAAAGAAAATTATATTTGAGCATTATCAATGTTGGAAAATCTAACTCTTATAAGATAAAGGTTAAATAACATACTGGAAAACTTTTAAATCATATACATAACAAATGTGACAAATTTTTGTTTTAACACTGAGACGGGCATACATCAAAAAGAACAAGGACAGCCATTTCTGACATGATGCAGAGAGAAATATATTGTCTTTCTCTGTAGATGAGAAAGTCAACTGTTCCTGTTTTTAGAGAACAATATGGAAATTCTCCAAAAAATCTATGAAGTGAGCTTCCATTTGACCCAGTAACTCCAATTATTGGAATAGACATTCCAGGGCCCAAAAGCAAAATGGAAAAAAAAAAGATATTAACCTTTTTATGGTCTTTATAGCACTGTCCATGATATCCACAATCTGAAAACAATCTAAGTTCTCAAAAAAAAAAGATGACTGGATAAAAAAATATGGTACATACACATAATAGAATATTACTCAGTCATAAAAAAGATAAAGTTTTGCAAATTGCTACTATAAAGAGTGTCCTAGAGAGCTTCATGGCAAGTAAAGTAAGTCAGAGGAAGAAAAACATAGAATGTTCTCTATTATGTATAAGATATAAAGAAACACAGATGTAGTTAATGAATGCTCTAAGACAATGAAAACAAAAAAACAGAAGAGTGAATATTCAGTAGAATGCATGCCACCTATGGGGATAAGACTGACTGGGAGGGTACAACAATTATAGTGCAATGAAACATTCAATAAGTAGGAGGGGTGTTGCTGAAAAATAGTGAACTGTTATGTATGAAACTTTATCAGCAATAGTACTATTAACTACAGTGCAAATATATTTGTGTATGTATGTATATATATTAACATTAGATAATTCTTAATGAAGAATATATAGAACCAAAATATCTGGTCCAATGCAAAAGTATTATCATCCCTATCTTAACTTTCACATAAAATAATTTAATGGGTGAACAGCATAAAAGAATAACTATTATAATATATTTAGTAACACAAGTAATTTAAATCAGCATGACTGGATGAAAGAATAGTTTCTTAACTATAACATCAAAAGTGTAAGTGATTAAAAAATAAAATAAATTGCAGAACTGGAGAAATAGCACAGCAAATTAGATGTTTGCCTTACAAGCATCCAACCCAGGTTTCATCCAAAGCAAAAAACCAAATTTGCACCACCATTTAACATCATACAAAAAGGTTGAATACAAATAGATTAAAGTCCTTAATATCAGACCCAGAACCATAAAGTATATAGAAGAACATATTGGCAAAACACTCCATGACATTGAGACTAAAGGCATCTTGTAGGAAACATCACTCTCCAAACAAGTGGAAACAGAAATAAATGGAAGAGACTATATTAAGCTGAGAAGCTTCTGCACCTCAAAGGAAATAGTGCCTAAAATACAAAAGCCACCTAGAGAATGGGATAAACTATTCATCCAATACGCATCAGATAAGGGGCTAATGTCTAAGATATGCAAGGAACTGACAGAACTTAACAAGAGAAAACATCTAACCCCATCAAAAATGGGGAGAGGAAATGAACAGACACTTCCCCAAAGAAGAAATGCATTGCATGAGGCTGACCTAGGACAGACCCGGGCTTGATTCCAGGCATCCCATATGATTCCCCGAGCCTGCCAGGAGCGACTTCTAAGCCAAGAGCCAGAAGTAACTCCTGAGTGCCAACTGGTGTGTCCAAAAAACAAAAGAAAAGAAAGAAAGACATTTTTCAAGCACTAGTCTATCCTTTTATCCACCCATTTCCTTTATTAATATTTGTATTTTATATTAATAATGCTTATGTTTCCAGACCCTGGGATGTGATGATGATGCAAACAAATTATGATCAAGAGGTCAATATCCAAAGACACATTTAAGAAACTTAGACAAATCAATCACAAAAATTATACAATTAAATAAAAATGAGCAAAAGATTTGAAATGGTATCTCTATAAAGAAGGCATAGATGATCCACAAATATATTAGACAACATTCAATACCTCATTATAAGAGAAGTTCACATTAAAAGCACACTGATGAGAAAGGCCTAAATATTAAAGATTAGAAACTTGTTGATTATATTGTAAACAATACTATATTGTTGATGATAATATATATAAACCATTGTAAACTCTGGAATATAAACTGAAAAATAGCATGGGTATTTCTCAAAAAAATTAAACATGTAAATACTATGTGATCCAGAAATACCTCTCCTTTTGTTTATCCAAAGAACACGAAAATACTAATTAAAATTATATTATCACTCTAAAAAAAGAGACAAAAAGGAAAGAAAGAAGAAAGAGAAGAAAGAAAGAAGAAAGAATGAAAGAAAGAAAGAAAGAAAGAAAGAAAGAAAGAAAGAAAGAAAGAAAGAAAGAAAGAAAGAAAGAAAGAAAGAAAGAAAGAAAGAAAGAAAGAAAGAAAGAAAGAAGAAAGAAAGAAAGAAAGAAAAAATTAAAAATTGTCAAAATGCACATTGAAAAAAGGCTCCAAATCACTAAGCATCAGGGAGATGCAAATCAAAACAATAATAATGTACCATCTCTAGCCACAGAAACTGGCAACATAACAAAAATTAAGAAAAATTAGTGTTGGCAAGGTTGTAGGGAGAAAGGAACTCTCATTCACTGCTGGTGCGAATGTTGTCTAGTCTAGCCTTTATGGAAAACAATATGGATAGACCTTAAAATAATGGAAATTGAGCTCCCATATGATCTAGGTGTATCACTTCTAATAGTATACTATAGGAACACAAAAACACAATACAAAAATGCCTTCTACACCTATATTCATTGCAGCATTATTTACAATAGCCAACATCTGGAAATAACCCAGATACTTAACAACAGATGAGTTACTAAAAAAAACTGTAATACATATACACAATGGAATACTATACTGCCATCAGGAAAAAGGAAATTATGAAATTTTCTTAAACATGGAAAACTATTATGCTGAGTAAAATAAGTCAGAGGGAGAGTGATATATACAGAATATCTCATTTCTCTGTGGGATTTAAGAAAAATAAACACAGTATGGTAATAATATCCAGAGATAATAGAGATGAGGGCTGAAAGGATCAGCCCAGAATATGAAGCTTACCACAAAGAGTGGTTAGTGCAGTTAGAAAAATAACTACACTAATAACTATATTGATAATTGTAGTGAGAGAAATAGAATACTTGTCTCTAATACAGGCTGGAGGGTGGATAAGGAAGGAGATAGTGGTAATTCGTGGTGGGAAGTTTGTACTGGTGAAGGGTGATGATGTTCATTTTACAACAAAAACCCAATTACAAACATGTTTGCAATCATGGTTCTTAAAGGTATTGTTTAAAAATAAAATAAAATATTAAAAAGAAACAAGAAAAATGTGCAATAAAATAGTATTTGTCAATGAAAAAAAGAACAAAATTCAAATCGAGGTACCCCTCTCTATACATTAAAATGGAAGACAAACAAAAGCCAGCAAAACTAATATTGGCAAAAAGTCAGAGAAAACCAGGAAATTTCATTTAACTGACACCACACTTCTTATTGACACTTTAGAAGAATTTGTGGCATTTTTTTTAACAGTTATTTGACACTTAACATGTTGATCCAATTAGTTATCAATGTTAACCCAAGTAAGTGAACAACTTAGGTAAAAAAAAAATTAAGTCTGCATGTGGATGTTTATAGTATATTTATGTGTAATGAACAAAAAATTGGATAATATTGCCTGAATATTTGTTCTCCATTTCAGTTTTATGTGCTGAAATTCTAATATCTTATGTGGCTGTAATTAGATGTGAAAATTTTGAGAGAAGATAAGGTTATGATAGTGTCCATAGAAATCATGGATTGTTCCTTTATAAAAGACACACTAGACACACCTCAAGCCTTTTTATTTTGTGAGGATATCATCAGAATTCTATGATGTATACGTCATAGTTCAACCAACCATGTAATGACTTAATTTCAGACTTCTAAGTAACTTTTCAAAAGTTCAGTTTGATTAGTATAAGTGTGACACAGAAATACATAAACAACATTTTGTAAACACTGTACTATAACTGGAAAATCCAAATTCTTGTGAAGTAGTATGGAGTGTCAAATCTGAAACAAGGTCAATTAAAGCCATTGTGTATGTAACAAATTAAATACTGTAGTCAATAATATTAAACAGGCTTTTAACTGGGAAAAATTGTAGAAATAAACCAAGAGGTATGGTTAAATTGAAACTTGTGTCCCTAGGTAACCAATCATAAAAATTTAAAGTGATGTTCATTAAGATTAATTTTAAATCACATGTAACAACCTATATAAACATCTACCTATATAAACATATAACATATATAACAACCTATACATGCATCAACAAATGTTGCTTAGCTTTATACAATGAGAGCACATGAAACAGTGACTTTATAGTAGTAATGAACACCCATATCTTGGTTTCTAAACTAAAGATGACCAATGTTTCTTGGAAGAATAGATAATTCTAAGGCAGTGGTAATGAAAATGCAGATAATATTGGAGCCATCATTTGTCAAGTGAAAGAAATAATTTTTTAAAAACTTTTTAACACATTGCATTTAAATGTGTATTTACTATCCAAATGATTTCTGTTTGTCACTTCTCTTATTTGAGTTTTAGTAATAAGACTACCAGGCAAATGAAATTCTGCATTAGCCCTTCTCAGAAGAGTCATCACAGAAAATATTTTTTTTACTTATTTCCCTTTAGAAATGATAGTTATAAATCAACCTCACCCTCAACTTTTAAAGTTAAAAGAAATATTTCCCTAAGTAATATAACCATCCACATAAAAATTAATCAGAAATAAAATCTTTCTAACATATGGAGCATTATATTCCCAAAAATTAAATGATAAATTATATATGCCTGTTGCTCTTTGTTAACATTTGTGAGTGTAATTTATTCCCAAAGCTAAAGGAGAATTTTGATGAAGTGACAATTTTGCTTTATTTCTCTTAGGAATTACCTGAGATGTATTCAAGTATGTATACCTGTTATTTTTAATAAATAATAAGAAACCAAGTTTGTATGATAGTTTTACATGCAAGATACAAACCCTAATTGTAGTGTTAGCTAACTTAAAAATAATCTGTGAGTTTCAAATCCTTTTACTAATATGGGCTTTAAAAATTTAGGAAATTAAAATATATTTATAATATTATGAAGACCTATAAGATTGCATTTTTAAATATTTTGATTGCATGAACTTTTATAAGTAACATAATCAGGTATTTAAATCAAATATATTGTATATCTCTACTTGGAGACTGCAGTTACTACATTGGATATACCATGGTCAGTTCTCTATCTAGGAATTCTGCTTCAACCTGCTCATAAGAGATTTAACTGTTTAATTAGTAAAGAGCCTCTACAGTTTATTAACACAAAGTTTACCTAAAGGCATCTGAAAAAATTTTATTGGTTCCTCTACTAAAATTCTACCACTATATTAGAATGTGTCTGTACTAGTATCTAATCAAACTGTGATCTACTTATTTATCCAATTTTAAATGTTATATTTATTTTGAAGGGAATAAATTACTTTATTAATAATTAATTAATTATTATTATTATTCAACTGTTAATTGAATAATCAGTTTTTGGGGTTTTTTTTAGGGGTCACACCCGGCAGCGCTCAGGGGTTACTCTTGGCTCTATGCTCAGAAATCACTCCTGGCAGGCTCAGGGGACCATATGGGATGCCAGGATTGGAACCACAGACCTTCAGAATGCAAGGCAAACACCTTATCTCCATGCTATCTCTCCGACCCCTGAATAATCAATTTTTAATATAAATCTTTATTTAAGCATCATGATTACAAGCATGTTTGTAATTGGGTTTCAGTTATAAACAGAATACCCCTTATATCAAATATAATATATTTAAAAGTAAATGTAATTTAAGAGCCAGAGCGGTGGCGCAAGCAGTAGGGGATTTGCCTTGCGTGAGCTGACCTAGGACAGAACCCTGTTCAATCCCCTAGCATCCCATCTGGTTCCCCAAGCCAGGGACGATTTCTGAGCGCATAGCCAGGAGTAACCCCTGAGCATCACCAGGTGTGGCCGAAAAAACAAACAAAAAATAAATGTCCTTTAAATAGTAATGGAAAAGGGGTAGTATTATACCACACATTTCTGATGAGGAAGGTTCATTTTTAATCTTTATTTAATCTTATTCTAATAAATTTTTGCTTTATTTTGTTCACATTACTTACACTAGTTATGTTTAAAACATAACTCTACTAAAGGATCTGAACAGATGTTTATTCAAATGAGATAAACAAAAGTAGCCAACAGATACATGAAATCACATTTAACCTAATCAGTCATCAGGAAAAGTGAACACAAATGACAAGATGCTTCTGCAAACATACTAGGATAAATATAATGTAACACATAATACAAAGTTAGAGGGCTTTGTGATACTACAGCAGGTAGGGTGTTTGCCTTGCATGTATTCAATCTGGGTTCAATCCCCAGCAGCCTATATAGTCCCTGGAACACTGCAAGCTTAATTTCTGTAAGCAGAGCCAGGAGTAACCTTTGAACATTTTCTAATGTGGCCCAAAACAAAAACAAACAACAAAAATAAATGAAACCTAGGTAAGTGGTAGCAAAAATATGGAGAAATTGGAACACATACATTGCTCATAGAATATATAAAATAATGACATTAATTTGAATGACAGGTTAAAAGTTTCTCAAAATTTTTATTTCTAGCATAGAACAGAACTAGCCTTGCAAGCAGCCTACTTACCTGTGTTTAATCACCGGCATGACCCAAAAACAAACAAACAAAAAGAATATTGTCCTTGAACATACTCAGCAATTAATTATATTCACAATAGGAAAAATGTAAAAATTCCATACATCTTGAAATAATAATTAGATAATTAAGACGTGTTATATATAAAGTGATATTATGTAACAATAAACCAAAATAAAATTCTAATACATATTTCATTATGAGTTGATATTCAGTATAGTCTACTATGAGTTGTTTTATACAAAACACAAACATTTTATATTAAAGTAAGTAGAAATTAAAAGATAAAATACTGTTTTTATCTGAAATAGTGATGTAACTAAAGGAAGTTATGTATGCATTCTGAGGGTTAATTCCAAATCCCCAGACAAAACTACCTATTGGCTTTTTAATGAAGTTAGTGTGTATGTCAATGCTATCTCACAACTATTGAAGAGTCTCTTGTTTGTGCCTAAGGGTATATACTAAATGATTCAGTATATGGATATGTCTTCAGTTGCTACTGTAAGAAATTAACACAAACTTGATAGCTTAAGGCATTACAAATTTACTATCATAAAAATGTATCTTGCAATTTTCTGATAGAAGTCTCACTGAAGTAAAATTCAAATTGTAACCACAGCTATATTCTCCCTGAAGTATCTGAGAAAAAATATGTCCTTGTTTTTTCTAGATTGCCCACAGATCTAGACTCTTGGGCCCTTATTTGGATCTTCATAGTAATGTAAGCATAAATCCGAACCTGGTCCTCCTATCTATACTGCTATTTTATTCCAGTTTTAGAGATTCTAGTTATTAGATTATAGACCTATAAACCAGGATAATTTCTCTTTTGTCATCAACTGAATATTGGAGCCTGAAAAATAATAAACCAGAAAGGGTACTTACTTGCCTTAGGTGTTGCCTACTTGGGTTCTATATACTGCACCACATATGGCTCTGTGCTCCATTACGAGTGATCCCTCAGTGCAGAGCTAGGAGTATAGTTGATTGTGGTGCCAAAACAAACAAAATCAACTTAATTACTCTAACAATGAACCTAAAATAGTCACTGATTCCAGGGTTTCATAGTAAAGCCATTATCCTGCTTGCCAGAGAAAGAAATGTGAAACAAAAACTTCAAGATTTTACTGATTCATGTTTACTTTTTTCTTTATTGTTACTAAGCTGCTTCATTTCTGTGATTTTTTTCTGTTGTAATTACCAGAAGTTGAGCATTTGAACTTAGTATACACACAAACTCACACAAATATATGCATATACAACTTATGGTATACTAGAGATTACACAGATTTTTTTTGTGGCAATGGACATTTCAATGGACACTGCTATTGCGACCATGCTCTGCATATGTGGGCCAATGCAAAGGACACTATTTGCAGACGTATTCTTGTATGGAAAGTGCTTTTTCAAAAAAAATATGTTTTTACTAATTTTGAATGTCCTCAAGTCTTTATTATATTAATAAAAGACTGACACTGTCAGAGAAGCTAACATCTTGAACAAATCTGATTGATGTACCACACAAAATAACAATGGAATCCTCTTTATGAATCACAAGTACCATTTTTGACACTTGTCAGTGCTCCAAGAAATGGAGAAGCACTAGGTTCAGGGAGGAGTCTTCCAGCCACAAAGTCTCAATAACCTGGGAAAGACAGACTAGCAGTGGGAGTATCATTGCGAAACAGAAGCACCATTTTCACAGAAAAAGCTTGGTTGCTCTGCTTTTTCTCTGAAGCCTCATATTTCTTCCAGTCATGTAACCACAACGCAACACAATAAATACATCTAAACTGCAAAGATCACAATGAGAAAGCAAAGCAGAACCACACCATTCATAGTTAGCAAAGATGGGAGCTCTGAATCTTAAACAGCATTCACCAGTTATATAAATTCTCAAGAAATTTAGAGAAAATATTGAGGATATTCAAGGAACTCAAAGAAACCATAAAACAAACAGCAAACAAAACTACAGAAGAGGAAGCAGTGGGGCATTGCACTTCAGTATTCAATCCAAGATGAGCTAATCCCATCCACATGTGGAAGTGTCAGGACTACATACCATAGAACTTGACCTGAGGTGAGCATAGCCCTATACACAACATGAAAGCTACAGGACCTTGAGCAATATGAGAATAGCAACACAATAGTAATAAGAGACTTCAACGCCACTCTGATACCTATTGATTGATCAACCAGGCTGAAAGTTAATAAGCATATACTGACTTTATGTTATATATATTTATATATAAAAATTTGTATTCACATATATTATATACATTTTATATATTACAGATATAAATATATAAGTTAATTAATAACTTATCTAATATATTATATAAATATTTCTATATAAGTAAATACATATATTTATATATTATAAAAATATAAAATATATTAAAATAATATAATATTCATTCCAAGAAATCTGGAAATACATTCTTTTCCAGTACACATGGGACATTCTCCAAGATAGAACACATGATGGGATATAAAGCATACCTCCATAAAATCAAGTGATAGAAATTTTATCAATTATTTTCTCAGGTTATGTGCTGATTATAGAAGTGAATTACAAACAGACCTGGGAAAAAATTAACACAGAAATTAAACAGCTCACTACCAAAATACTAGTGAGTTAGGGATGCAAAGAGGAAATCAAAGATTCCTGAAAACAAATGAAAGTGAAGACATTAATTATCAGAACATGTGTGAGACAGCAAAAGCTGTTTTAAGAGGAAAATTTGGCACAAGAAAAGTTTGTCCCCTCTTGCCATTTCAATTCAATATAGTACTTGAAGTACTTTCCATAGCAATCAGGCAAGTAAAAGATTGCAAGGGCATCCAGATAAGAAAGGAGGAAGTCAAGCTCTCACTGTTTACAGAAGACATGATACTGTATTTTGAAAATCCTAAAGACTCTACCAAAAAGCTTCTAGAATTAAAATATTTGTATAGTAAAATATTTGTAAAGTAAAGGATATAAAATTAATATGCAAAAACATAGCTTTTCTAAATACACATAATGAAATAGAAAAAAAAGACATTATAAAACAATCCTATTCACAATTGTCCTTCAGTAAATCAAGTATCTTGGAGTCAACTTATCTAAAGAGGTGAAAGACATATACAAAAACAACAATCTATACATTTTCCTACTATGCAGCTTCTAAAAAAAATTAAATCACACAATTTTTTACACATGGATTAATATTGAGAGAATTATGCTGAATAAAATTTGTCAGATGGAAAGATAGACATCAAATAACCAAAGTCATTCATGGAATATAGAAAAATAATATGGTGGGGCAGGAGAGATAGCACAGCTGTAAGGTGTTTGCCTGCAAATAGCTGATCCAGGACAATTCTGCATCCCACTTGGCCCTGTGCCAGGAGCAATTTCTGAGCACAAAGCCATGAGTAACCCCTGAGTGCCACTGGGCATGGCCCCATAACAAAAACAAAAAATATGGTAGTAATACCCAAAGACAATAAAGAAGATAGCCAGGATGAATGGTCTATATGGTCTCATGTTTGACACATAGAGGTGGGATAGCGCAGTTAGGGGAGAGGGGGAACCACTATGATTATTAGAAATGATCAATCTAAACAAGAATTGGGTGCTGAAACCATGTAAAGTAATAGGCATTATACCCTTTCAGTTGCATTACTATAAACACAGTACCTAAGAAGAAAAAGACAGAGAAGTGGGGTGGGGAAATTGACTAAAGAACTCTGTTTATTAGATGATTACAAACAAAAGGGGGCCAGTAGAGTATTGTGCAGGAACAAGGAACAATGAAGAACATAGAAATTATACAACTCAAGAATATTAACATGCAGGGCTGGAAAGAAAGCATAGAGGTAGGGCATTTGCATTGCATGCAGAAATATGATGGTTCGAATCCCAGCATCCCACATGTCCCCCCAGCCTGCCAGAAGCAATTTCTGAGCATAGAGCCAGGAGTAACCCCTGAGCACTGCTGGGTGTGACCAAAGGCCAAAAAGAAGAAGAAGAAGAAGAAGAAGAAGAAGAAGAAGAAGAAGAAGAAGAAGAAGAAGAAGAAGAAGAAGAAGAAGAAGAAGAAGAAGAAGAAGAAGAAGAAGAAGAAGAAGAAGAAGAAGAAGAAGAAGAAGAAGAAGAAGAAGAAGAAGAAGAAGAAGAAGAAGAAGAAGAAGAAGAAGAAGAAGAAGAAGAAGAAGAAGAGAAGAAGAAGAACAAGAACAAGAAGAACAAGAAGAAGAACAAGAACAAGAAGAAGAACAAGAACAAGAACAAGAACAAGAACAAGAACAAGAACAAGAAGAACAAGAAGAAGAAGAAGAAGAAGAAGAAGAAGAAGAAGAAGAATATAACATGCTAACTAAATATCGTCCATACAAAAGAATAATAATTATAAACAATTGATGATGTGAAAAGAAACTGACTAGGCATTTGTTTATCACCAAATTTGATGTGTCACAAAACTAATATGAGAGAAAGTAAGCATCAGAGAGAGTACAGTGAATAGAGTGCATACCAGGCAAACAACCAATTCAGATTTTGCTCCCAATATCCTGTATGATCTCCTGAGCTGTTCCAGGAGTGATCCCTGATTTCGGAACACTAAGCACTGCCTGGTGTGATAAAAAAAAAAGAAAAAAGAAAAAAGAAAAGAAAAGGTAACTTGCAATTTAGCTAATAAAAATAAAAGTGAAATCCTGAGATATCAGTAATGAAATTAAAATCTTAAAAATGTGAACTATTACTGGTTCTACTTTGAAGATGAGAAAGGTAAGAAAGTGGCTAATTAGACCAAATTAGTGCCAAGGGGCTGCACATTAGTATTCTTACAGAAAGGTATGATTCACAGAAAGGTAAGTATTCACAGGAAGAATGGTAAAGGGAATTGTGATTTTTGCATAAATCCCAAATTCCTAAGAGAATGTATTTTTTTTTGCAAAAGAACAAGAGGGAAAATTATATTCACTGAAACAGAAAAATGCTCTAGAGAGGAAAGCAAAGTTTCCCTGAAGAAATCCAGCCAGATAGTAATTAAACCTGCCGTTATTGCTATTGATTTCCTTGATTATATCAACAGTATGCTTTAAGTTTGAGGCATGATTACTGATCATTATGTAATAAAATGTATAATGTATATACCATCATGTTTTGATATTTTCATAATTATGAAATGTTTCTTTATATTTCTAGTAATAGTTTTCCTCGAAGGTTGCATTATTTTACGGAAGTATAAAACAGTAGCATTTCTAATTATTGCTTAATCATTTTTCCCACTATTTCACCTGTTTTTTGTTTTAGATCTTAATTCTGTGTCAAAAAAAATTGGCAAACTGTTTTTATTAGGGTTTTTTGGTGGGATGGGGTCACAACTGGCAGCGCTCAGGGGTTATCTCTCCTGGCTGGCTAGGGATGCTGGGATTCAAACTACCTTCTGTCCTGGGTCAGCTATGTGCAAGGCAAATGCCCTACCACTGTGCTATCTCTTGGCCCTTATTGTGTATTTTAATGTACTTTAAAATGTTTGAAAGTTTTGCAAATTGATGTATATAAAGTAAGGATGTCCTTATCACTTTTAAAAAAAAGGCAAGCGAGGCTAGAGAGACTGAACAGTGGTAAGACAATTTCTTTGCATATGATTGATCTGAGTTCAATTCTGAACTCTCCATGTGGTTGCTGAGCCTAGGACCAGCTACAAATCTACCCAGGACACAGGAGAGAGATAGCACAGGGGATAGTCTATTTTCTTGCATGAGACTATATAAAGTTTGATTACCACCACAACCCCATATAATACTCTGAGTACTGCTAGGACTTGAACCAGGATTAAGTCCTTAGAACAGCCCCCTTATGTGATCCAATCCCAATAATTTTATGAAAAGGTAGAAAAGTTTATTGGAAATAAAGGAGAAAGAACACCAATATTTTTTGAAAAATTAAATTCACTGGGAGACATTATTGAAATATAGACATTCTGCAAATAAAACAGAAACATGAAAAATACCTTAATAAGAAAACTAAAAAAAAGTCAGCAGATAAAAAGCAAAGTATAACTCAAATGACATCAAGCACTATTGAATATGGCCCAAACACAAAAATAAGTAAACAAACTAAACTACATTATGCACTAATATAAACAAAGATATAAAAAAGAACAGAAACTAGTGTTAGTATAATATAAACTGGTAGTTATTTTGTAACTTTTTATATCAGTGCCACAAATGTTAACACAATCATAACCATAGCTAAAATATAATATTAAAATAGTTAGGGAAAATGTAGTTTAGACTCTAAATATTATTAATAGGGTGCACATATACAAAGTTTTAAAAGTATGCACTTAAGAAGACTTTTATACATTCAAAAAAATAAAATTATTTCTATATCTAGAGATTCCCACAAATTGAATCTCTGAAGTGATTAAAAAATAGATTCAACAGATACCTAAAGTTGAACTACAATTATTCTTTCACATGTGAAGAAATAGACTTGTACTTACTATCTGTGAACATTTTCAGCAGGGTATTTCCAGAGTCTCTGTGATACAAGTTGCTGAGATAGCAGAAACCAGAGGTGTTTCTGCAGAGTAATCAGCTATAGGCCAAAGGAGTGCAGTTTTAGGGAGCCATCAGGAGACATGGCTTGAACAGCCAGTGCACACTTTCATATACTCAGGAGCATGAACTGTTGTAAAACTTTGTCAGGCAAGTACTCTTGAGTCTCACGGCACTTGGCCAAATGCAGCAGGATTCTGAATCAGCAACAATGTGAAAAAGTACACTTTTTTTTTCTCTGATTAGACTCCAGTGTCAAAGTCTGGACAGTCCTCTAGGATAAGGCCAGCAATTTCAGTGGCATATGTCTAAGCTAATTCTGATCTTTCAAATACCAGTTGAAGTTATGGGGCAATATCTGTACAAATCTAACCTTTCAAGGACGCATGCATAGGAAAGCAGATGGCTTGCAACAGACTGTTTAATCCCAAATCAAATAACAGAATCAGCACTTCAGGTTGGTTGCTTATATAGACATTTTTGTCAGATGATGTGTAGAATAACTACACTTCCCACACAATAAACTCCACCGAGTTTGTGATACATTCAACAGTCACAAATTCATTAAGTTTATACATTAAACAGTGAGCTAGAGAGTGTATAATAAATATACTTCCAGACTGACATGAATTTACAGGAAAAGATAACAAGGCATTAAGCTTTTGGTGTTGTTTACTAGTTTCATTTATTTGCATAGACTTCAAGGTGATGTAAAAGCATTTGACAGTAAAGCCTGAAAATGAAAAATATACTCACCTCATTCAACATTACTGTGAGTGATTTTTGATAAACACTGCAGTGAAGATGTTTCTTATGACAAAAATATCTGTATGAGTCCTCCCATCAGGGCAAATTAATCACTAGTAATGCTATTTCTCACATATAAATTTCTCCTTTGGTTTCTAACTATGATAAGTATAGTTTCAAGAACTGTTAACATTTATTTACTTATTTATTTTTCTTTAAGAAAATACCTACTTTGATGTCTTTTCAAGATGAAATCCTGGAAAGCAGATGGATAGAAATGACAATAATAACAAAGAATGACTTTCCCTGAAATATGCGTTTCATATTATAAAATTTAAAAAATGTTAAAATTATATATAATGTATATAAAATAATTTAAATTATAATAATTTTAAAAGTTTAAAATTGTCTATAGATAAGTAAATTCAAGAAAACATTTTCTCAAAAGGTATTCATGTTTTCAAAAACTTCTCATAACTTTGAATAAACTGATGTGAATATTACCCTTTTATGAGATGTTAAATGAAGAATTTCCCAAGATTGCTTGAACATTGAAGAGTGTGTGTATGTGTATATAGACTAAAAGTTTAAAAAAATTTATGCTTTAAGATGTTAATAATTATACCTTAAACAAAGAGTTGTAACTTGTGCTTTTCAATATATTTATTTCAAGTTAAGCCTTTTTTTTTCCTTCTGGTTTATACATGCCAATAGATTTATTGACTTCATAACTACCTTGTAGTTGAGATGGAAGAAGACAGATATGGAGACAAGAATGTAGAATATTGCAATAGTTGGAGCAGAAATAAAAGAAAGTAGATTAGGGTCTTGGTGGAGAAAACCAGTAAAGAAACTGACTTTTTAAACATTATAAAAGAAAGGAATGGCAGGACAGAGAAAGGTCCTAGTCACAAGGTAGAAAGAGATAATCAAAGATAGACTAAAGGTTGTAACCCTAGATGATAGGAGACCTGCTGTGCTGCTAGCTATAATGGAAAGTAGAAGAAAAATAAGTCCAGGCTATAATTATGGCATTATTAACTGAAGGGACACAATAAAGTAGGATTTTAGTATGTGAAAGGGAACAATTTAAATCAAAATATTTGATGTAAAAAAACTTTATAATACAAGTATGTACACAATTAATAATTTGTGGAACACTATTATTTTTTATTTTATTTGTGCACATATGCTTATATATTATGTATTGAATGTTAGATATATCTGTCATTGATACAGTCGTAATAATACAATGTGATTTTTCTTTCCAATTCAGCCCTCTGGCATAATAGTTCTGATAATACTGTAAAAACACATCATGTATAAAAATATATTAAGGTCATATGTCCCCACAATTATATATGCATACATTTGATTATGTACATTTTACAAGTGCAAAATAAAATTGACCCACAAATGCAAACTGTCCTAGTTGGAAAACAAAGGCAAGCTCAGTGAAAAGAACCTGAAAATTTTACAAGTCAAAGCTTTCAGATTAAATTTGCTACTCTAATACAGATGAGAATAGCAAAAAGTCTTTATTTGCTTAAAGAGTCTCCGAGGGTTTTCAGTACCATTGAAATGCTGTCCTCAACTCAAGTAGTTTTCATATATAAGATAAGTGGCAAATTTAACAAAGCCTGCACTAATGTTTTGTAATTCTATTCTAAGTAAAATGCTTCAGAAAGTAAACAGGAGTATTCAGTAATATTGCAACTAGACAATGAAAAGGGCTTTGTTTCACAATATATTGATAAGCAAGACATTTAAAAAGCAAACAATATTATTGAACATAGAAAGGCTAAGCCTGTCATAATAAAAACAGAAAGTCTCAACTAACTTTTTGTTTTCTATGATACCATATTAGCAAACACACAATTTTATAAGCTCAATGTATTTTGTACAAATTATTAAATTTAAAAAATTATAAAAAAAACAAATCCAGTTATTATTCTTGAAACAAGTACTAATACTATTCAGAGAAATGAATATGCAACTAATGAATAGAAGACAAAGCCAGAATAATAAACTTCCTTTGAAATAACAGAGAACACAGAAGGCCTAAATAAAATTTTTATGTTTCATTTATAATTTGACCAGATCTTTCATCTAGAACATGTAGCATATTTATACAGGTGCTAGGTTAAGTTTTGTTGTAACAACATAAATTAGGAGCAGCATTATTTTTTCAATTTTAACATTGATTTTCTCATTTAAAGAACCAAAAATGTTGGAATAAAATAATAAACACATTGGTGGTAAGAATGTTGCACTGGTGAAGGGGGTGTTCTGTTTATGACTAAAACCCAACTAAAATCATGCTTGTAATCATGGTACGTAAGTAAAGATTTTATATATTAAAAAAAGTTTTCAACCTGATGCCTATTATAAGGTCAATTTTAATAAAAATTAGATAAATGCATCAATAAATATTTTATAAATATCATTTGAAATATATAAATATTAGCCTATAAATAATATTCTGATGTTCTGTTGCCAAAACAACATTTAAATACTATTCAATACAAAAATCCTTAAAAAGAAAATAAATGTCCCAGATTGAGATATTACTCCTGACTCAATGGTAAAAATGAAGTATTGGAGTAAAATGTGAGTAATTTATAACTAATATTTGGTAATTTTAGATTAAAGGTAGAAAAAAAACAGATTCATTTTGTAAATGCATGTTCTTAAGAAACAAGAATTGAATAATATTCTCTTGTATGTATGCTGATTTATTATGTACTCTTTCGTTCACAGACAGATATGTTTCATCAAATTTTGATTTTTGTGTTCAAAACTTTGATAAACATCGAATATATTTCTTGATATTCTATTTTCTTTTTTTTATTACTATATATCAGACTGAGATGCTAGATCACCTGGGAGATACTATTCATTATAATAACTAGATCCGTTACATTTATACAAATAGTGTATATGTATTCCATGTTTCAACGTCGTCTCAATGTTTTTATAATAATTATTCTAACATATGTGAAGCAGATTACTTGAGACATTGGGCTAAAAAAATAACACAGAGAAAGACATTCTGCATGTAAAATCTTAAAAATGGTGATCTCACAGAAAGAGCATGAATTGATTCAAAAGTTTAGGATTATTAACTCAGAGATAGAGATTAAAGAGTACAAAATTATATTTAGAAGATGAATAATTCTGCCAATTATAAGTAACATTGTTTACATACTGAAAATGCCTAAGAGAAAATATGTAAATGTTCTTACTACAGAAAAGATAATTATGTAACCTGATTAGAGGTTTAGTTAATATTACTTTAATAATCATATTACATAGACTATCCCAGATCAAGATTGAAAAACTTGAAATTAAATAACATTATGTGTCAACTATATCTGAAAATTTTGAGGAAAATTGAGTCAAGGACTTCAGCTCTGAACAAACAATGAAGGTCTGGGATAGTTTTTTGTCTTTGTGAAGATAAGGACCCAACTACTATTATAGTGCCATTGTAGCAAATAAGGAGGAAACAGCACTCTCCAACAAGTGGAAGCTGAGATAAACAGACGGGAATATATTAAGCTGAGAAGCTTCTGCACCTCAAAGGAAATAATGCCCAGGATACAAGAGCCACCCATTGAGTGGGAGAAACTATTCACCCAATACCCATCAAATAAGGAGCTAATATCCAAAATATACAAGGCACTGACAGATCTTTACAAGAAAAAAACATCTAATCTCATCAAAAAATTGGGAGAGGAAATCAACACTTTCTTAAAGAAGAAATACAAATGGCCAAAAGGCACATTAAAATGCTCCACATTACTAATCATCAGGGAAATGCAAATCAAAACAACTATGAGGTACCATCTCAAGCCACAGAGATTGGCACACATCACAAAGAATGAGAACAAGCAGTGCTGGCAGGGATGTAGAGAGAAAGGATGCCCTTCAACAGACGAATGGCTAAAGAAACTGTGGTACATATACACAATGGAATATTATGCAGCCATCAGGAGAGATGAAGTCATGAAATTTTCCTATACATGGATGTACATGGAATCTACCATGTTGAGTGAAATAAGTCAGAGGGAGAGAGATAGATACAGAATAGTCTCACTCATTTATGGGTTTTAAGAATAAAAAGATACTTTTGCAATAATTCTCAGAGAGAAAAGAGAGGAGGACTCACAACAGGAAGCTCACCACAAAGTGATGAGTGCAGTTAGAGAAATAACTACATTGAGAACTATCATAACTATGTGAATGAATGAGTGAAGTAGAAAACCTTCTAGAGTACAGGCTGGGTTGGGGTGGGGAGGAGGGAGATTTGGTACATTGGTGATGGGAATGTCAAACTGGAGAAGGGGGATGTTCTTTTCATGACTGAAATCCAACTACAATCATATTTGTAATGAGGTGTTTAAATAAAGATAAAAAAGAAAAGAAAGATACTTTGAATATAGAAGTCTAAAAGGAACAACAAAAAAAACAGTGGCACTTTGGTGCAATAACCTTGTAAGAATAATATTAACACTATTGTAAGCCATAATACTACAATTATAAAAATCAAATGATGATAAAAGCATACTATCTATATAGAATATAAACATGATATCAAGAAAACATGTTTGATATTAGTCACATTTTTGGTAATTTATCCCCCTTATTTATTGTAATATTCTTTCCATTAATTTTATTTCTCTCCATTGCTATCAAGACTTCTGCCTAAGAAACTCCTTTCAACATTTCTTTGGAAAGTAGTCTACTGGTGACTAATTTCCCCATTTTAGTTTATCTGATAAAGCCTTACATCCTCACTTTTGAGGCTAACATTTCTGACTATAAAATTCTATGTTAGCAGATTATTTTCTTTATTTTTATAGAGGGTCTATAATTTACAATATTTTTATTAATAGTCTTCTATGTTAATCACTAAAATACACTCACCACCAATGAATCTATCCCCTTCCTATAAGAACATTCCCCATCAATAGATTTTTTTCTTTGCAATCATTTAAATACTTAAATGTTTTTAAGTAATTTATTAAAAAATACTGTTTTCATTATTATTGTTTTCCCTAATTTATTTTTCCTTTTCCTTCTGAAATATTTCAAGACTTTTTTTAGGGACCACAGTGGTGACACAGAGTGGTAAGGCATCTCTCTGCCTTGCCAGCGCTAGCCTAGGACAGGACCACAGTTTGATCCCTCTGGGTCCCACATGGTCCTCAAGCCAGGAGAGATTTCTGAGCAGATAGCCAGGAGTAACCCCTGAGTGTCAAACAGATGTGGCCCAAAAAACAATTTTAATATTGCATGCCAATTTGGGGAATAAGGGTCTTAAGAACCATACCTAACATTGTGGCCAGATATTGTTCCTAGTATTTTTCAAAATAATTATTCTTGGTGATTCTTAAGGAACTATGTGATAAATAGGGATTGAAGAATGGATTCAATGCATTGAGCTATTTCTCCAGTCTGATATTTTTAATAGATTCAACCTATTATGTCTACTGGATATGTTGTTTGGTTACTACGTAAAAAATTCTTGGCCATTATTCTTTCAAATACTTATTCAGTTTGCTTTATTATTGATTTCTGTTGTAATGAAAAGTACATGTATCTTACACACTGCTGAAATCACAAAGCTAGTTTATTTACTTTACTTTTATTGCTTTCAGATTTCAGTCTTAGTAGTTTCTTTCTACTGCATTGTCCTTTTTTACTGCATTATCTTTAAGATCAATTATTTTCTTGTCTTTTTCCAAGCTTCTTTTCTGTTAGCATTTTATTTCTATTTTGATCAGTTTTAATATTTCTACTTTCATTACTTACTTTGTCTTTATTGGGGTATATTTTTTCCATTAGTATAGTGACAAGAAAAATAAGAGTAATCTTAAATTTCATCACTATCATGTTTAATGATTTCTATATTTTTAGATTCCATAAACTTTTTTCTTTTTCTTTTTCCAGTCAACTTTGGGCTTCACTAAGTACACCTTTTAAGACATAGCACCTTATCACAAGAAAAACCCAAAAGACAATGGGAAAAACTGTACTTCCAACATAGGCATAGGACCTGTAATACACCATCTCGTTACCTGCTCTCCCCTAAATGTAAGGTAGTCTTTTGCACCACTTTGGTCCTTTAAAAACTTCGCTAACTCATTTTATTTCTTTTTTTTTTCTTTTCTTAAATTTATTTATTTTTTTTAAATGTTGGTCCTACATATACATTTGCGAGCACATACATTTTTATTTATTTCTTTTTTTTTATCATTTTTGGGTATGTGACCTGTGTCTGTTATCCTCTCTGTCCACCCCCAACTACACCGACAATATAATGTAGCACCACTTCCACCTGCAAAGACACACTAAATAAAGGGGAAATCTTACATATAAAAAAAGAGCTCTTATCTACTAGAGATAGGAACTCATAGTTGTTTACAATACAGGGATATCTCCTACCTTGAAAATATGTCATGTGGAATCAACTTAGACCTCAGGTGATTAGATACCATTCATCCAGCCTTGAACCCTGGATCCCAGACATAGAATTGGCACAGCTCTTCACAACAGCTGCAGGAAACAAACTCCATCTGGGACAGCCTTAATATTGCGGGGTCAACAACAAGGGCCAGCTCTAACATGATATCCTGACATTGAGGAAAATGTGAACAACTTGACCTGAGAGCAGAATAGCATACCTTACCAGCTAACGACAAGACAAAACCAGAAGACTCGGCATCCTTTGGTAGGTCCAAAAGCCAAGATCGTGACTTACAGATGACTGGCTACTAGAACCACGACCAGACAGTATACATCTTGGGCCCAATAAAAAAGCCCTAGTTTAGGGTTTGAACTATGACTTGCACAATAATCATGATCCCCAGTCCCAAAGGTCTGACAGAGACAACTGCAACAGAATGGGCCTTCTGGAAGCACAAAGAAAGACGCTATCCTAGGTGCCATCCTAGGTTCAGTGCAAAGACCAAGATCACCAACCACAGAAGATGGATTAAAATGACACTGAGGTAACAGAACCTCTAGAACCACAAAGACTGACTTCATCATAAGTCCCACCTCAGGATCTGTGCAGATACTGAGACCTCTAAACACAGAGCTCTGATTGTATCACCCTGGACAGAGCAGTAGTCTTCCACACACCAAAAAAACACCATCGGGAGAATAAATGATCCTGAGCAAAGTCTAGAGCTGATCCCATGACAGTATACTCCAAGGACGGAGAAACCCCATATTTCTTAGGCCAAGTGAATTCCTTTTCGAATGACCCCAATATTTACTGTGCCAGAGCAGGAGGGGAAAAAACAAAAATACAAAAAAGCACAAAACCTTGGTTATTATATATATATATATATATATATATATATATATATATATACATATATATATTTTTTACCTTCATTTATTATTGTTATTATTATTTTTATTTACCTATCTATTTTGGTCGATTTCTCTGTTTGGGTGTGATTATTGAAATCGTTGTCCCCAATTATACTTATTTTTTTCTTTTCTTTTATCTTTTTTCGTTATGTGCTATGCCATGTTTCTTATTTCAAGACCATGGCGTGTTTTTGGTTTGTTTGTTTGTTTTTGTTTGTCTTTTTTTGTTTTGTTTTGTTTTTCGTCTATTTTTTGTGGTGCTTATCGATATAGCTGGAGTCCTCACTGGATAATTGACACTTTTTTTTTGGTACTGGTGGAGTGTTTCACCTTCTTTTTCTCCTTCATCTCCCAAATCGATGATGAGAGCCTCTAGAAGGATTCCACCCATTTTTGGAGTATTAGACTCTTACCCCAGTTTATATATCTTCTCTTTTTCCAGCAAAACCACGCAACTTGAACTAGCTAGTCCTGCCTACAGTTAGAGGGGGAGATAAGGGAGGCATCAAGACCAAACAGGTGCAAGACTACTAAGTAGTGGGTTGGATACAGAGGGGACCACATATTCTAGCCGCCCTGGGGGTGAGGGAAGAGTAAATGGGAGGTAGGACAAAAATGGAGGTGTAGGGAGGACAATTTGGTGATGGGAATCCCCCTGATTTTATGTAAATATGTACCTAAAATGTTATTGTCAACAATATGTAAGACACTATGATCAAAATAAAAATCATATTAAAAAAATGAAAGAAAGAAAGAAAAAAAGTGGTATTAATGTCAAGTCTTGGATTTGTGTAGTGCTCTATTTATGAAAGATTACTATTGAGAAAAACCAGATTAATTGTGGATTGGGCTTCAGTATTGTGATATTCAATGCCATTTTGTAGTTTGTGTATATATATGTGTGCATGTATATAAGTTTCTTCTTTGACTACTATTGGTACTCAGAAATCTGAATTAAATGGAATCTGTATTAAATGGAAAAAAAAAGACATAGCACTTGACTTTTATTTAACTAGTACAGTATTAATATATTGGAAAATTATGATTACATAGTAAGATTTTAAGACAAAGGTAGTATTCGATATAATCTGACAACATTTTAACTTTTTATAGGCCTGTATCTTGAAGGTGTAGCTACAAGTACTTTTCCCCCAATTTTGTCATGCCTGGTTTACTTCCTTAGTTTGGTCAGTACTGACCACATTTATAAGGAAGGAATTTTAAAATGAAATTAAGTGTGAAAATTGTTTTCTTCATTTTGTTGAAATATTTTGATTAAGCATTTTCCCTTGGTTATAAAGCTTTTATTATAGAGGTCTCATGGGCTCTATTTCACATTCATTGTTCTCCCACTTTTCCAGTTCTCTCAGATAAAATCCAATATTATTAGAATACTTCTCTAGTGATGAGTTATAGGGAAGTCAATTCTATAATTTTATAATTAATTTATGTTTTTTTTTTGTTTTTGTTTTTTTTTGGGCCACACCCGGTGACGCTCAGGGGTTACTCCTGGCTATGCGCTCAGAAGTCGCTCCTGGCTTGGGGGACCATATGGGACGCCGGGGGATCGAACCGCGGTCCGTCCTAGGCTAGCGCAGGTAAGGCAGGCACCTTACCTTTAGCGCCACCGCCCGGCCCCTATGTTTTAATGTGTCTGCTTCTTTTACCTTCACAGAGTACTTCTCCGGAGGTATTACAATCCCTGCCTCCATATAGTTAAAACAGTAATACCAGATGGACTTGAGAAAGACTTCTCCTAACTAGAACATTTTTCTTATTAAAATCTTATAAAGACTTATAAATAAAACTGTTTTTCTCTAAGTAAACCTGCTACAAAAGAATACTTTATGTTGTATTTTACAAAAATTATGATTCCCTTCATTGTTTTGGTTAAAAATAAAGAGATATATTTATATCTTTGCTTTTTGATCCAGTATAGTTTTTGAAGTTAAAACAATAATTCCTGAAATTGTGACCTGAAAGACCAAGTTCTAAGTAAATTTTATTTTCATGATAGGTCATATGTATCTTCCCGAGATTCTTCATACATTTATGCTGATAAACATTTCCTAAACTTTATGACTTCTTCAAGTGAACAGATCTAAGCTGTGACTTTCTGGATTCTCCTATTTCACTGGTTTTGATGTTATAATCAACCCTGCAAACTATTGATATTTGGGTGGAATCATACCGGTGATGATCAGGAGTTATTCCTGCCTCTGTGCTTAAAAATTACTTTTGGTGGTGCTCAGGGGACCTTATGTGATTCCAGGAATTGAGTCTAGGTCAGGAAAATGCAAAACAAGTGCCTTCTGTTGTACTATCTAGCTAGCTTCTTATTTTATTTAAGTTTCTTTTTATTTTTTAAGGACAGGAGAAATCACTTCTTAGTTCCTAACATAGACAGGCCATTCACTTTTTAACATAAAGAAAGCCATTAAATTTATGATTGACCTAATAAAAAGAAAAGATGAATAAATTTTAAAATTGTAATGTGTGATGTTACTTTTAAATAGTGACTAATAAATTATAAGAAATCATAACAGAATAGGTTATTTTTCTGAATAACAAGATAAGTTGAAACCTGAAGAATCCATAAAGTTTAGTGTATATTGAAAGGCTGTGTAACAAGTTTCAGAGGTAAAAAAGGTTTGAAATATATTATTTGTAACTAGAAATCAGGCAGAAATATCTGTGAATACATGTGTAAGGTGGTAGAAGTCAGTTTGAGCAGTTTATTATGCTATGTAAGTAAAAGTGAATGTCTCTAATTTCATAAGACAGTCATTAAATGCTTTTAAGTAAAAGTTAAAAATTTTGAGTGAAAATCTCATGTCAGTTTATTCTTGCAGCAGTGTGGTAACTGATTACAATGAAGCCCAAAGAAGCACAAGTATTGAAACTAATTAGGGAGCTAAAATATTAGCACAGAAGTGGACTGTGGTTTCTTGATCTAAATATACATGACTAGAAAATGAAATAAAATGTTCTGATTTAGGTGCATTTTTAGATGTTAAAACAAGACTGACACCATTTTTTTTAAAGATTGTTAAGATCCAGTTTCTCATTCAATGTCTAAAAAGCTAGAAAGTTCAACCTTAATCCTAACAAAATGCAAATAGCTGAAAGGACTCAGAAAACCTTGAACACTTCTTGGATAATAAAGGGGAGGAGAATATAAAGAAAAGACTGTGTCCCCCAAAATTGAAGAGATTAAAGAGGGAAGTCGTGGCTTGCCAGAAAAGATATTCAATAAAAGAAGTCACTTCAGAATCTAGGGGAATGGTTAGAAACCCTGAACTGAAGTTGATGGACTACTTACTAAAAGCTCAGAATAGACTACTCTAAAACTCAAAGGGTGCTCAGTCATAGAAAGAACCCCAAGTATCTGTGATATTTAGTGACATTTGCTAAACTTTGTACTTCAAAAGTAAATGGCAGAGGGAAAAAACCTCCCTGTAAGAGACTGCCTCTCAAGAGAAAGGTTAAAAAGTGAAAAGCAAAAGGTGGACGGACATTGGCATTAGTAATAGTATTGGTGTTGGAACATTGTATACCTGAAACCCAACCATTAATAACTTTTTTAACCACCATGCCTTAATAAAATTTGTAAAATATTATTTTAACTAATCAAATTATTAACTTAATACTGAGGTTTTTCAAATAATATATCATATTAATATTACTATATGGATAAAAGAGAAACAAAAGTATATGCTCCTGGCTATTCACAATACTCTTGAAGTAACTATAATATGTCATGATTTTCCTGTATACATAAAAGAATTAAATGCTGCTTGGTTGTTAATGATGATTATGAATTGTATTACCATAAATCAAAAAGCAAGTTAAAAGATTTTATTTCAGTAAAACACTTGAAGAAAAAAATACTGGCTAAACTACAGTAAAATGGGCACTTACCTTGAATAAACTGACTCATGTTTGAGCCCAGGCAGGGTAACAAAGATCAACAAAATTGAGTTGGGGTTGATGTATTTTGGGGAGGGAGATACGTACATTGGTGATGGGTATGATGTTGGAATTATGTCACTGAGCAATCATTATTAATATCATTGTAAAAAATACTTTAAAAATTAAAGAGTGGGTTGGAATGGTGGCACAAGTGGTAGGGCATCTGCCTTGCACATGATAACCTAGGACAACCAAGGTTTAATCTCTTGGCGTCTCATATGGTCCAAGCCAGGAGTGAATTATGAGTGCAGAATCAGGAGTAATCCCTGAGTGTCACTGGATGTGGCTCAAAGCCAAAAAAAAAAATAATTAAAGAGTCAAAAAGGAAAAAAATGTCATGGGCACATAAATTTGGAGGTCAGCATTCCACCCTCTACACATACTAGAGCCATTTTATACTTTAACTATATTTTTTAAGATAGTATTGATTTCTGCAATGTATACTCAATGATTTCATTGAATTTTCAAGTCTTCTGTTTGATATCATTGATATCATTATAAATCAATAACCAACTCAGGAGACAAGTTATGAAACCTACTCCAGAAGTCTTTTTGTTATTGTTCTTTTCCAAAAGATATTTTCTTTTCTTCTCGTTTTCCAATTCATTAAAATTTATGTCAGTAAGACAACGTATTCATGGGGGAAGAGGGCAAGAAAAATAGGAACAAAAATTAAAGAGATATCAAAAGTCATGATCATAAATATATGTCCCTGAATAAATATCTGTTAAAGTCGTTAAGTATTATTTATCCTAAGGACTAAGTTTTTGGGTACACCTTGGAAGCATGTTCCAAACCCCATAATGGCCCATTCATCTCACTCCATAGTATATACCCAGTTATTCCATTTTTTTGATATTAATCCTAAGTTTATGGTATTCTTTTTGCTTTGTTTTGGTTTTTTTGGGTCACACTCAGTAGCACTCAGGGGTTACTCCTGTCTCTGAGCTCAAAAATTGTTCCTGGCTGGCTCGGGGGACCATATGGGATGCAGGAATTTGAACCATCATCTCTCCTGGGTCAGCTGAGTGCAAGGCAAATGCCCTAACACTGTGCAATCTCTCTGACCCCATGTTTATGGCATTCTTTAGTAACAGATACACTAAATAAATTTATTCTTTCCTTCTCTTATGTTATTCAGTATCAGGATCTATGTCATTGTGAACTAAAAGGAAGGTTTGGTGTTCACATCAGACCAGCTCCTCTGACCCACTGTTTTCTTAAAAGAAAAAAAAAGATGTAAACAAAGCCATGACAAATCATGGGAACATCAGCCATACATTGAAACCTGGAAATATTGGAAGAAGAGGTCAGGCTAACTCTTGCCCTGCTGAAGCCATGCCTGCTGCATCTAACACCCATAATCATTACTTTGCCTATGGCCCTGCTTCACCATCACTCTATAATTCTCTGCAGAGAAACAAATCTGACCTAACTTCAGTTATACTAGTATTTGGGCAGATATCACTAGGACTCTTTTGAAGTGAGTGCGGGCGCCCCAACTCCTTCATTCTACTGCTTCCAGGAGACCTGACAACTGAGAATAAGCCCCCACAAAAGCTGCAGTATCAGTAATATTCCAATATTTTATTTGGAATGGTCAGCTAGCAAGAAGAGTTTGCTAAACCTTCTTCCATTGCATTAAGAATCTACTTGAAGATATAATTTTCATAAATCTATTTGTCACTATATATTTTATTATTTTTAATTTTCTTTATTCTCTTAATTTTCTTTTTATTTCTATTCATTTTTAAAACAACATTGCTCTTATTTAATTTGGAGACAAAGATATTATTATCAGCTATGTGATGCATGTACTTTAAATAAATTAAATAAAAGTAACGTTCAAATTCTATTCAACTGATAGAAAAAAATAACTTAACCAAATATATATGTGATTTTAAGCAACCAATAAAATATAAATTCATAATTATACATTAAAGATAAAACTGTAGTAGACAGAATGAACAGTGTCAAAGACATATATCTTTCATGTTTTAACTCAAGTAGCACCACTTGTCATCTTAAGTAGTAGACATGTATGATTCTGAGCATTGTGGAATACCCCAAAACATAAATAAATATATAAGTTCAAAAGATTGAAGCTATGATTATAATTTTGCACCATTCTTTTAATACAGAAATTAAAATAGCTCTGGAGTGATAGTAGAGCAGCAAGTAGGCTTATGTTCTGCATGTAACCTACCTGGATTGGTCAGGTTCCATATCCCATATCCACTGAGTCTTCTAGGAGACATGTCTGAAAGCAGAGACAGTAGTAAGCCCTGAGCAACATCAGGTATGTGAACACCAAGATATATGATTAATGTGATTTGATGTTGAATACAACATGGGAATGGAGAAATTGTTTAAATATCAGCTTAAAAATTAATAAAAGAAAAAGAAAGACAGTGTTAGACTTTTTCGTATAATTATTTATATCTATAATCAGCAGACATTCTTTGAAGAAAAAAGTGGATAATCAAATAATTCTATGCTCAGTAAAGATATAATATAACTATAGAGGTAAGGAATGTTTTCATGTTTAAGAACTCTGATATAGTTTTGTGAGCATTTCACAAATAAATGACTACAGTATCCTTTTAAGTCAATGTAATTATAGTGTAAGAGAATGGAGTTAAGCATCAGGTACATGCAAACGTAGAAGTCTTAAAATTGAATTTATGACTACAAAACACTCTAAAATTATAAAATAATATCAGTTGGAGAAAGTAATCTAAAAGGTACAAGCATAATCTTTTCAGCTTCAGAAGCTGGAAGCTAAATGAGATTATTTTTAAATGATCAATCAAGTTATGGAAGTCTAAATGCAAACTGTGGCAATTTTATTTTCCCTCAAAATACAATCTTCCTCTTCTAATACCTACAGAAAAATTCAAATTTGTCCCAGTCTTATGAGAGATTCTTTTATCCCAGTGAGAGTAGGACTGTAATCAAGCCATAGCATATAAATTGAGCTTGGTCTAAAATAGTTATAACACATTTATTTTATTTGATCCCTAACAAGACCATGTAGCCTTGTTATGTTCAATGGAATATAAGCATAAACATATTGGGAGGAACTTCCTGGAAATTTTTTGATACACTACTTTTTTTATAATAATATTCAATTCAACTAGGACTTACAACTGCCACTTAATTTCTCCTCTAGGGTTTCTACTGGTAACATATTAGTTGAAGCTGCAGAAATATATACGTAACTATGAAGCATCCTTATCCTTGGATAAGACAAAATATGATAAAAGATTTGGGATATGTGTTTATTTTTGTTTGGGGATCACACTCAACAATACTCAGGATTTACTCCAGACTCTTTCCATAGAAATTAGTCCTGTCAGTGTTCAGGAGTCCATAAGGGATGCAGGGCACCGAATGTAAGCTGGCCTCCTGCAAGGCAAATGCCCTACCTGCCCTATATCTCCATACCCTATATCCTTATCAATATAAGGACATTACTAAATAGATGTAAGAAGATTCTCTCACACAGGTATTTTAGTATGTGAGAAAAGTTTGTTTTTATTTGGATCAATATTATTGTCATAAAATGTAGGCATTTATTTTTTAATTCCAAAAGATGGTAACCAAGGGGCAAAAAGGATTATATAGAGCTTAAAATATCTTTCTTGCATTCTTCGAAACCAAGTTCAAATCCACAACACAGATGTTCCCAAGAGAACTGTCAGTAGTTATTCCTGAGCAGAGCCTGGATAGCCCCTGGGCACCAAAACCAAAAAGGCAAAAAATCAAAAAAGATGATAATCAAGATATAATAATATTCAAAATTTATATATAAAAACAAACACCTATTGCATAAATTCATGTAAATAATGCTAGATAAGCCCAATACTTAAGATATCAAAGTTAGAAATGATTCGAGTAAAATGGAAAAATATCTTCTTAAACCCTAAAATTTTAATTGACTTTGTATCCCTGAGCTAAAGTCACATACAGTTGAACAAGTTATATAAATGTAGTAATAGTACTATATGAAAAAGATTGAGTATACAAATAATTTTTAAGTTCAATTTTGATAAACTTGCTATTTTACAAATATATGAATTAGCATCAATGGACCAAGGGGCAAGAGATGCAAAATTATTTTTAATTATCTTTATTTAAACACCATGATTACAAATATGATTGTAGTTGTACGATAACAGTCATGTAAAGAACACCCCCCTTTACCAGTGCAAGATTCCCATCACCAATTTCCCAGATCTCCCTCCTCCCCACCCCACCCATACCTGTACTCAAGACAGGCTTTCTATTTCCCTCATTCATTCACATTGTTATGATAGTTTTCAGTGTAGTTATTTCTCTAACTGCACTCATCACTCTATGTTGTGAGCTTCATGTCATGAACTGCACCTACATGGGAAGATGGGGGGAAATAAGAGTTGGGACTGAGGCAGTAAAGGATTAGAAATGAGCTTTGTAAGGGCAGTATCAAGGTCACAATACAAGATGAATATTATGCATATATAAACTATATGCATATAATACTATCAATAGGAGACCAAGGAGAAAAAACTTTCCAGTGACTGTCCCAACATAAATCAATGCTAGAACGACCCGCCCTCCTCCCAAAGCACATTCTCATTACTGTAGGGAGGGGTAGGGGGAAAGCCTGATGACCCCTATAGAGCCCACCTGGACCAGTACCCAGGGAAGGCCTGGAGTCCAGGGAAAAGAGAGGGACGGATGGGGGCCTGCCAAGCATCCCAGCACTCCCGAGGCTAGAGAGAAGGCCTCCGGCATGAGGACTCCCAAACCCCATACCTGAGAAGAGCTGGCCTTCAGAATCAAAGAGGAAACCGGAAGCCAGATATCTGCCCAACCTCCTCCCCATGCACCTACCCCCTGGAGTAAGGTGGGAGGGGGAAGCCTGAGGACCCCTAAGAGTCCACCTGAACCCACTTCTGGCCATCTGAGCTGGCACGCAGGGAAGGCCTAGAGTCAGGAAAAAGACAAGGATGGCTGGGGGCCTGCCAAGTCTCCCTGCACTCCCCAGGCTAGGGAGAAGGCTTTCGGTTTAGGGCCTCTCCAAACCCCATACCTGGCAAGAGCTGGCCTCCAGAGTCAAAGAGGAAACCGGAAGCCAGATATCTGCCCAACCTCCTCCCCATGCACCTCCCCGCTGGAGAACGGAGGAAGTGGTGAAGCCTGAGGACCCCTAAGAATCCACCTGAAACCACTTCTGGCCATCTGAGCTGGCACCCAGGAAGGCCTGGAGTCAGGGGAAAAAGACAAGGACGGCTGGAATTTCTGCTTTGTCTTTAAAGTATAAATAACAGTAACAATTTGTTGTATTTAATAAAATAATTACGTAAGATTTAGAAAGATAGTCCACAGTTAAGATGATTGCCTTAAACATGCTTAGCCCCAGTTTGATCCCAGTACCACCTAATGATCCACTGAGCAAATATAGGAGTGAACTCTGAGCATAGAATCAGGAATAACCCCTGAAAACAGCTAGGCATGGTCCCAAACCAGCATATAATATAAATTATATTTTATAATTTATTTCCTCCTAATGCTATTACATTTTTTTGTATTTTGTTTAAAAGGTTTTTTGTTTGTTTTTTTTTTTTAACAATGATTGTCATTTTGACCAAAGTGGATTACATATCTTTCACAGTAATATTTTAGGTACATATTGACATTGAATCAGGGGAATTCTCACCAGAAAAGTTGTCCTCCCACCACCCCTGTTCCCAGCATGAATCCCATATTCCCCTCCCTTAACCACCTGGGCTGCTAGTATAAGTGGTCCCCTCTGTTTTGTTTTGTTTTTAAAAACTGTTTTTTTGGCACACCAAGCAATCCCCAAATGTTACTCTGCTCTCTGCTCAGGAATTACTCCTGAAGTAACTCCTCAGTGCACATGTGATGTGCTGGAGATCTTCCAAGTTTGGCTGCATGCAAAGCAGTCCTATTCACTGTACTAACACACTGGCTCCTCCTACTTTTTCTTATATTTTTTTAAATGTTGTATGTTCTTGATCACTTGGTAGAAATATCTTTTAATCAAGTTTAATTGAAAATTGTAAAAGAAAAATCAACAATTACAACTTGCTACATTTCTCTCATACACTTTTATTTTATTTTATATTTTATTTTTCCCTCTTTTATTTTAGATAAAAATTATATAAACTTTTGTATTCAAATTATCAACTTCATAAAATTGTTGTCGCTTGTTTTTTGTTGTTTTATTTATTTTTTCTTTTCTTTGCCTTTTTTTCCCCCTGTGCTTTGATTCATCTTTATTTCAGGACTGTGGTTAGTGTTTGGTTGTTGTCTTTATTGCTGTGGTGCTCTTCAGGTATCTGTTTGTTTGTTTTTGTTTTGTATTCGTTTTATGTTTTTGTTTGGGTTTTGATTTTTTTTGTATTATTTTTATGTTTTCCTTCCTTTTCCCTTTCTTTTCTTAAACTGATTTTTATAGTCTCTAGAAGGACTCCTCTCGTTTTTTGCTTCTTTGAATTTTTGCCTCCCCTTTTTTTTCTTACCTTCAAACAGAACCACATAACTTGAACCATCTTGTTCTGCCTCACAAATTGAGGGGGAAATAATAGAGGGCACCAAACCAAACAGTTGTATGAACATCGAGTAGAATTAAAAAAAAGATCAGATTTAAACACCAAATCCAAAGCCAACTACAACAGAATCGATACCCAATCTACAACAAGCTAGACACAGAAGGGACCACTTATACTAGCAGCCCTGGGGGCAAAGGAGAGGCCATATGGGACGCATGCTGGAAAAAGGGGTGGAGGGAGAACAACATTGGTGGTGGGAATGCCCCTGATTCAATGTTACTATGTACCTTTATGTACCTAAAATACTACTGTGAATGATTTGTAATCCACTTTCGTCAAAATAAAAATTATTAATAAAAACAACTTGGATATTTAAAAAGTTAAGGTGCGGAGCCGGCGAGGTGGCGCTTGAGGTAAGGTATCTGCCTTGCAAGCACTAGCCAAGGAAAGATCGCCACCGCGATTCAATCCCCTGGTGTCCCATATGGTCCCCCCAAGCCAGGGGCAATTTCTGAGCCCTTAGCCAGGAGTAACCCCTGAGCATCAGATGGGTGTGGCCCGAAAAACAAAATAAACAAACAAAAAAAAAAGTTAAGGTGCATTATTTATTTATTTATTTTTGGTTTAGAACCACAATCAGTGATTTCTTAGGTGTTACTCCTGGCTATGCTCTCAAGAAATATTCTTTCTGGTGCTCCTGAGACCATAGAGATGCAGAGATCCAATCCAGATAGGCCTCATACAAGGTAAACTGTACTACTCCCTGAACTAGATCTCTGGCCCGAAGGTGCTTTCTTTGCATACATCTGACCCCAGTTGGATTTCTGAGTATAACCAGGAGTGTTTTCTGAGCACAAAGCAAGGAGTATACCTTGAGCACTACAAGATATGTCCCCATAAAACCAAAACTAATAGTGATGGGAAGGTTGCACTGGTGACAGGGTGTGTCCTTTTTTTTTTAACTGAAACCCAACTTTAAACATGTTTATTATAATCATGGTGCTTAAATAAAGATGTTATTTTTAAAAATTGAAGAAAATATTTTTTCTCTGAAAACACAATACAAAATATTACAAACACTAGACCTAAAACTTCATTAGTTATTTTACATAGTTACTAAAACCTGATTATTAATATTTAAATTCAATAATAACAATTCATTTAAAACTCCTAAACATTCAAGATAAGACCTCTCATTGGACAGTCAACTACTGAGAATAATAGAAATTAAGTACCAATAGATTATTTTTGGTTATACGGCAATCTTTACTTAATTTTATTATATATTAATTAATGCATAACATTTTTCTTTAGTATTGAAATATTTCTTTTTCCTATGCTCTTTTTTTGTTACATGTGGATGGTCTCTCAAAATATAAAACTATTGGTAATAAAAATATATTCAGGGGCCGGAGAGATAGTATGGAGGTAAGGTGTTTGCCTTGCATGCAGAAGGTCGGTGGTTTGAATCCCAGCATTCCATGTGGTCCCCCGAGCCTGCCAGGAGAGATTTCTGAGAGTAGAGCCAGGAGTAACTCCTGAGCGCTGTTGGGTGTGACCCAAAGAACAAAACTATATTATATATATTGAATATATATATTCAAATTGAACCTTAATTTTATTCATTTAAATTTATGAAGAAGGGAAGAAAACAGTGGTGTGAACATAGTATGTCTAAAATCCAACTACAGGTAATGTTTTAGTCATGTTGTTTTAATAAAAATGATAAACTTATGTTGAAAATTAAATTTATTTTTTCTGACCTGAAAAATAATTAGTTAAATAGTAGCAATACCTAAGTTAGTTCTTTATGAATTCTTTGCCAATGACTTTACCCATGTACATGTCTAAAAACTATAATGAAATCTCTTTCTCAGCCTATAAATTAAGTCTGACAAGTTGCCATCAATTGACCACTTTTGCCCTCTTCTCACTGTTAACTCAGTGACTACTACCTCACCTGAGTCTTTATTAGGTTTTTCTATATAGAATGCTACTACCTTATGACACACTTCAATGGGCTCTGTTACTTCTTTTTTTTTTTTAATATAATTTTTATTTTGATCATAGTGTCTTACATATTGTTGACAATAACATTTTAGGTACATATTTACATAAAATCAGGGGGGATTCCCATCCCCAAATTGTCCTCCCTACCCCTCCGTTGTTGTCCTACCTCCCATTTCCTCTTCCCTCACCCCCAGGGCGGCTAGAATATGTGGTCCCCTCTGTATCCAACCCACTACTTAGTAGTCTTGCACCTGTTTGGTCTTGATGCCTCCCTTATCTCCCCCTCTAACTGTAGGCAGGACTAGCTAGTTCAAGTTGCGTGGTTTTGCCTGAGAAGGAGAAGATAAATAAACTGGGGTAAGAGTCTAATACTCCCAAAATGGGTGGAATCCTTCTAGAGGCTCTCATCATCGATTTGGGAGATGAAGGAGAGAAAGAAGGTGAAACACTCCACCAGTACCAAAAAAAGTGTCAATTATCCAGTGAGGACTCCAGCTATATCGATAAGCACCACAAAAAAACAGCCGAAAAACAAAGCAAAACAGACAGACAAACAAACAAACAAAAAACAGAACAAAAACAAACAAACAAACCAAAAACACGCCATGGTCTTGAAATAAGAAACATGGCATAGCACATAACGAGGGAAAAGAAAAGAATAGAAAAAAATAAGTATAATTGGGGACAACGATTTCAATAATCACACCCAAACAGAGAAATCGACCAAAATAGATAGGTAAATAAAAATAATAATAACAATAATAAATGAAGGTAAAAGATATATATGTATATATATATATATATACACACACACACACATATATATATACATATATATAAAATACCAAGTTTTTGTGCTTTTTGTATTTTTGTTTTTTCCCCTCCTGCCCTGGCACAGTAAATATTGGGGTCATTCGAAAAGGAATTCACATGGCCTAAGAAATATGGGGTTTCTCCGTCCTTGGAGTATACTGTCATGGGATCAGCTTCAGACTTTGCTCAGGATCATTTATTCTCCTGGTGGTGTTTTTTGGTGTGTGGAAGACTTCTGTTCTGTCCAGGGTGATACACTCAGAGCTCTGTGTTTAGAGGTCTCAGTATCTGCACAGATCCTGAGGTAGGACTTATGGTGAGGTCAGTCTTTGTGGTTCTAGAGGTTCTGTTACCTCAGTGTCGTTTTAGTCCATCTTCTGTGGTTGGTGACCTTGGTCTTTGCACTGAACCTAGGATGGCACCTAGGTTAGCGTCTTTCTTTGTGCTTCCAGAAGGCCCATTCTGTTGCAGTTGTCTCTGTCAGACCTTTGGGACTGGGGATCATGCTTATTGTGCAAGTCATAGTTCAAACCCTAAACTAGGGCTTTTTTATTGGGCCCAAGATGTATACTGTCTGGTCGTGGTTCTAGTAGCCAGTCATCTGTAAGTCACGATCTTGGCTTTTGGACCTACCAAAGGGTGCCGAGTCTTCTGGTTTTGTCTTGTCCTTAGCTGGTAAGGTAGGCTAATCTGCTCTAAGGTCAAGTTGTTCACATTTTCCTCTTTGTCAGGATATCATGTTAGAGCTGGTCCTTGTTGTTGACCCCGCAGTATTAAGGCTGTTCCGGATGGAGTTTGTTTCCTGTAGCTGTTGTGAAGAGCTGTGCCGATTCTATGTCTGGGATCCAGGGTTCAAGGCTGGATGAATGGCATCTAATCATCTGAGGTCTAAGTGATTCCACATGACATATTTTCAAGGTAGGAGATACCCCTGTATTGTAAACAACTATGAGTTCCCATCTCTAGTAGATAAGAGCTCTTTTTTTTATATGTAAGGTTTCCCCATTATTTAATTTGATACATCACATCAACAACAGGAAAGACAAAAACCACATGATCATATCAATCGATGCAGAGAAGGCATTTGACAAAATCCAACATCCTTTCATGTTAAAGACACTCAGAAAAATAGGGTTAGAAGGAACTTTCCTCAAGATAGTTACAGCTATATATGAAAAGCCAACAGCCAACATTATACTTAATGGCGAGAAACTAGAAGCATTCCCACTAAGGTCAGGAACTAGACAAGGCTGTCCACTCTCTCCACTCTTATTCAATATAACCTTAGAAGTCCTAGCAATAGCAATCCGACAAGAGAAGGGAATCAAAGGAATTCAAATAGGGAAAGAGGAACACAAGCTATCTCTATTTGCCGACGATATGATGATATACATTAAAAACCCTAAAGAGTCCACAGTAAAACTCCTAGAAACAATCAGCCAATACAGCAAAGTGGCTGGATACAAAGTCAATACACAAAAGACAGTAGCGTTTCTATATACAAAAAATGAAGTTGAGGAGAGAGAGATTAAAAATACAATTCCATTTAAGATAGTATCAAAAAATATCAGGTATCTAGGAATCAACCTTACAAGAGAAGTGAAAGACCTATACCAGGAAAACTTCAAAACACTCCAGAAAGAAATTGAAGACGATCTAAAGAAATGGAAGAACATCCCATGCTCATGGATAGGTAGAATTAACATAATCAAAATGACTATCCTACCCAAACTCCTATATAGATTTAATGCAATCCCTATCCAAATCCAGACACAATTCTTTTAAGAATTAGAACAATCATTAACAAAATTCATCTGGAACCACAAAAGACCCAGGATAGCCAAACACATACTGAAAAACAAGAAGCTGGGTGGAATCTCCTTACCTAACTTGAAACTATACTATAAAGCCATAGTAATCAAAACAGCATGGTACTGGAACAGAGACAGGACTTCAGACCAGTGGGTCAGGACAGAATTCCCAGACATAAACCCCCAGATATACAGCCAACTAATATTTGATAAAAGAGGCAAGAATCTGAAATGGAACAAAGAAAGCCTATTCAACAAATGGTGTTGGCACAACTGGAAAACCACATGTACGAAAGTGAAAATCAACCCATACCTCACTCCTTATACAAAAGTCAACTCAAAATGGATCAAAGACCTTGAAATCAGACCCGAATCTATAAAGTTTATTGAGAATAAAATAGGGAGAACACTCGAAGACCTATATATCAAAAAGGTCTTTGAGAATGGAGCACCAATGGCAAGAACCTTAGCAGCAAACATAAAAAAATGGGACTACATCAAACTAAAAAGCTTCTGCATGGCGAAAGAAACCTTACTTAATGCAAGAAGACAGTTAACAGAATGGGAAAAAATCTTTTCACTAGACATATCAGATAAAGGGCTGATATCTAGAACTTACAAAGCACTCAGAAAACTGAGCCCCTCAAAACCAAACAAAGCCATAAAAAAATGGGGAGAAGAAATGAATAGACACTTCTCTGAGGATGACAGAAGGATGGCTAACAAACACATGAAAACATGCTCACCTTCACTCATCATCAGAGAGATCCAAATCAAGACAACAATGAGATACCACCTTACACCAGTGAGGATGGCTCACATCAAAAATACTGAGAACAATCTTTGTTGGCGTGGATGCGGTATGAAGGGAACTCTCATCCACTGCTGGTGGGAATGCCCCCTAGTCCAACATCTATGGAGAACAGTCTGGAGAGTACTCAAAGAACTCAGAATTGAGCCTCCTTTTGACCCAGCAATTGCACTCCTAGGTATATACCCCCAAGTTGGAAGAACATTCATTCCAAAATACGTGTGCACCCCACTATTTATCGCAGCACTCAGTATAATAGCCAAATCTTGGAACCAACCGCGATGTCCAACAACAGATGAATGGATCATTAAGATGTGGTATCTATACACAATGGAATATTACATGGCAGTCAGAAATGATACAATCACAGATTTTGCAGCAACGTGGATGGACTTAGATCATGTTATGTTAAACGAAGTAAGTCAGAAGACAAAAGATAAACACAGAATGGTAGCACTATTCTGAAGCACATAGAACATACATCTCAATCACAACTAATACTTAACAATCAAATAACAGGGTCTAACAGGGTAGAAACTCCAACCACTGTAATAGTCAACATATACCTCGGAACAGTGCCCAAAACACATGAAAAAGGAACAACACAAACTCGCGACTACACATTATACCACAAAGAAAACAGCAACACCAGAACAGCAGCATAGAGAGAACAGGTACGTAATTAACCTTCTACAATAATGGCCCATAATAATCATGTAGAGATTGTATACAGGAACACAGGTAAAGAATACCAAGGCAAACCACTGGCTCCAATGGAAACATCCCATAAAACTACGTATTAATGCCTCTATCTTACTATATTTAAAATAACCTCTCAGCTTTTCTGTCCACAGGCGTTCTTGGATACAAAGGGCGGACAAGCTAAGATGGCAACTCGGGATACCACACGAGATACCATACCCAGTTTGCACTACGAGTTGGCCCTGAGAAAACTCTTTAACATACACTTTATCCCTAGGTTTACCTTCTTTTAGGGTTTCAAGCACGTGACCAGTCAGACCACCGAAGCAGTAACAGCGACGTACAGACCCAAACTACATGCTCTATTCACTGAACACATTCAAGCAAACCAGCATTCCCTTGCTATTTTCTCCTCTCTTCTCACCACTTTCTTGGTTATTTTTTTCTTTTCTATTCTTTTCTTTACTTTCTATCCTTTCTCTTCTCCCTTTCTTTCTAATGTATTTTTCTCTTTTCTCCCTCCCTACCCCTTCCATACACCTTACCCTTTCCCCCCTCTGGAACTATCCCTCCACCCCTCAATCCCATCCAGACCTCCCTCTATATTAAAACACTTCACCCTCAGTCCTTAATCTATTAGGCAACAAGATCGACCTCCTACCCCAACGAACCAGTACCCAGCACCCAAGAGAAGGGACACCCAGTCAAACCCACACCTCGTCCCGGGCAAGAAAAGACAGCCAACTCCCCTGCGGACTCATGCTGCGAGGCCCTCCCTACCAACTCCCCCTAACATGGACTGTTTCTTGAAACCGGACCTAGGTCCAAAAGTATCCCCAATGCAAGAACTCTTCCAAGACCTCCCTGCCGCAAATTTTTACCAACCTGAAGAAGGTCAGGGGGTGTGATAGGAAGATGCCTGGGAACCCACACATCACAAGAAAAACCCAAAAGACAATGGGAAAAACTGTACTTCCAACATAGGCATAAGACCTGTAATACACCACTTCGTTATCTGCTCTCCCCCAAATGTAAGGTAGTCTTTTGCACCACTTTGGTCCTTTAAAAACTTCGCTAACTCATTTTCGTTCTTTTTTTTTTTTTTTCCTCTTAAATTTATTTATTTATTTTTTTAAATGTTGGTCCTATATATACATTTGTGAGCACATACGTTTTTATTTATTTTATTTTATTTTATTATTATTATTATAATTATTATATATATTTTTTTTATCATTTTTGGGTATGTGACCTGTGTCTGTTATCCCCTCTGTCCACCCCCAACCACACCGACAATACAATGTGGCTCCACCTCCCCCTGCAAAGGGCTCTGTTACTTCTAAGATAGACACCCATAATGTACTTTGATAGTTCATTGTTTGTTTGTTTGTTTTTCCTTTGGTTTTGGACAACACCCAGCGGTGCACAGGGGTTATTTGTAGGTCTGTACTCAGAAATCACTCCTGGCAGGCTTGGGGTCATACGGGACGCTGGGAATAGAACCCAGGTGCAAGGCAAATGCCTTACCATGATGCTATTGTTAGGGTCCATGATTTGATAGTTTTTAAATCTGGTTGTAGTTAATATAGCTAGAATTGGGTAATTGTTTTTTAATAAATTCAGAATTTTTAGCTGATATTTTATAATTGAGAAGTGTATTAAGGTAGGTAAAAGAAATCTATTCCTTGATAATTTAAATTAAAAAAAATTTATGGGGCTGGTGAGGTGGCACTGGAGGTAAGGTATCTGCCTTGCAAGCACTAGCCAAGGAAGGACTGCAGTTCAATCCCCTGCATCCCATATGGTCCCCCCAAGCCAGGGGCAATTTCTGAGCACTTAGCTAGGAGTAACCCCTGAGCATCAAACAGGTGTGGCCCTAAAAAAACAAAAAACAAAAAAAAAGTTTTACGCATATAGAAAATAAAGAATACTGATTAAATGTTTTCAAATTGTCATGTGACCTAAGTTTCTATGCTGTCTGAAAAATTAGCATTGAGAGAGATTCATTTTAGTTTATAAAGTCACATGTGTTTTGTTTGGTTTGGTTTGGTTTGGTTTTGGGGCCACACCCGGTGACATTCAGGGTTTACTCCTGGCTAAGCCCTCAGAAATCACTCCTGGCTTGGGGACCATATGGGGATCGGACCTTGGTCCATCCTACGTTAGTGCTTTCCAGTCCATCCTAAGTTAGTGCATGCAAGACAAATGCCCTACCGCTTGCACCACTGCTCCGGCCCCACAAGTGTTTATTTTTATAAGACTCAAATTGTAAATGTGCTGAGTGGTATTTCTAAGAACAATCTCAAAGCTGCAGGACAATACAAGAACACCAAAACAACTATATCTTTATAAAAAATGGTGGACTTAAGTTATAATGAGCAACCAAAAATAAAGTCCTTTTACATGCCTAAAAATCACATGCTTTTTTTATTGATTGTGTCATTTCATCACACACAACAAATCTCTGTCAGCAGGAGTGGCAAATCACAGAGAGAAAAAAAAATGTACAAATCAAGGCTGTTGGAGCAGTAAATATACTTAGGAGACTATCTTTTCATAATGAGAGGTCTCATCCTTTAGATGAGATTCACAGCACTTTATACAAAGAGACTCTGGAGAAAATTTTATTAATTTAACATAGTTGGCTCTTGGTGAACTATTAACTATTAAATTCTGTAACTATTAACTATAACTTAAAAATCATTATTTTTTGTCTCCCAAACATTGCCCAGGGGATACAGGAATCTCTCCCAGTGGTAGTCTACAATCCAGGATTTGGGGCTTGCTCAGTTCAGTGCCTCTAATGCAGTACCACTCAGACACACTGGTGCAAAGAGTCAGTAGGGTCATGTGTGCTGGATGTTGAACTCTGGGTTTTCTCTATGCCAGAAAATGTTTCAATTCTGTGGTAACTCTAATTGGTAACTCTAACTCTTTTCAATGATGAGTTATTAGTTTTATTGTATTAGCTTCCTAGATCTGTTGAAACAAAGGGCCACACGCTTAATGACTGAAGCAACAAAAAAGTAATATTCTATAATTTTGGAGAGCAAAGAACTATGGTTTATGTGTCATAAGTCCATCCTTTCTCTAAATAGAGAAGCTAGGAAGCTTCCCTCCTAGCATGTAAGTTTTTGAGTCCAAATTGAATTACACCTGTATTTTCCCTGTTTGTAAATTAAGTTACATTCTACGGTACTTGAGTTTAGATTTAAAGAGGCACATCTGAACACTCAAAACATACTAAATGTTCACAGTAGTGATTGCCCTATATCATTATAGTAGTTAGGGAATTTATCTTCACCATATGGCTTCTGAGAGATATCTCTGTGTGCAAGAGAAGAAAATAAGTCATTTTGATGAAAGAAGTCTACAATTTTGAAAGCTAAATACACTGAAGACATATTGAGATGTGTTGATAATATTAAGATAGTGAATAATTTGTTCAAATATTACTAAGGACAAATATTACTAAGGACAAATAAATAAAGTTCTATAATTATTTTGCAAAAATATCAAGCTTTATAAAAACAGGTTTCATAGTAAGAAATACTCAGTGAGACGATCTGAGTAAACAGTGAGATGTGCACTAATAGTTTCACACACACAAAGCCAAGTTATTAAAGGGAGAAGTGAATGAAAACATGAACTTTAGAGATTTTGAATACTAAGCTTCAGTATTTGGATTAAGCAATAAGAAGATATAGTTGTGAATATAAGTAACATTCTAAAATGATATTTAAGGACAATAATAAAGGAAAGATTGTAAATAACTAAATGAAGAAAATCATAGTAATATATTTCTTTGTAGGATAAGCCAAAGGATGGATACTTTCAGTTTTTACATGTAAAATCTCCACCCCTCTTCTAAAAAAATTCATTTTGCCAGTCCTCTTTATTCTTGCCCATTTCAATTACGAAGCAGTAAAAGACTGAACAAGCCATAGCAGTGGACTTAATGTTCCTGATTATGGTGCACTAGATCATAATAAAAAAGAATGATGAGGGGACTTAAGAGATAGAGTACAACAGGAAGGCACTTGATTTGCACACACCTGAACCAGGACCCTATATAGTCCCCAGAGCACCACCATGAGTAATACCTGAGTCTAAAGCCAGGAAGGAGTAGCCAGTGAACTTCATCAGGCATGACCCAAAAACTTAAAAAAAAAAGTCACAATTATCTGACAACTCAATATCAAAGACCAAGAGAACACAATATCCCAAATCAACCAAACCTCTGCAGTCACAAGATGGAAATGAGTTTATATGTCTGAAATATTTAAAACGCTATCAGAAAGTAATCATGAGCAGGCTCATACTGAAACTTGTTAAGTGGAGATCATTGTTATTCTGGATTGCATGCACAAGAAAAAAATGTTATGAAACAGAGGGAAAAAGGTCCCTCTTTGTGATTCAGTGGAGACTGAAACAGGAATATGCATTCAGTTTGGGGATCTCATTATGAGAAAAAGAGAGACATACTGCCGGAAATTCAGAAGAAATGAACAGGAATAATTAAGGAGCAAGAGATATTTACTCTGGAGGAAATATTAAAAGAATAAATAATGTACATGCAGTTGGCTAACTAAAGGGAACATGAGAATTGGCTACAAATACCTAATGTGAGTAAACACTGAAAACTAAAAGTCAATATAAGCCTAGAGCAAGAGGGTAAAATTAAAAATAAGGCAATTAAAAAAATTTTGGTAAATGCAAGAGAGAACAAGTAAAATTTTATGCAAATAGTAGGCCTAACTTTTCCCAGAAAATTTAAAAATAAACTAATAAAATAATACACATGTTTTGAGGATTTAAGAACCCAGGAATAAATTAGTTTTACCTTATTTCAACTTCTTCCCCTTTAAAAGAAAATGTTCTTTTTTTATTTTATTTTCCCCTTTTTAATAATTTTTATTGTGACCAAAGTGGATAATAAATCTTTCACAGTAATATTTAAGGCACATAGTGACAATGAATTAGGGTCATTCTCACCATCAGGGTTGTCCTCCCTCCACCCTTTTTCCCAGCAAGTGTCCCATATCTCCCTCCTTTGCCCCCCGGAGTGCTAGTGTAACTGTTCCTGTCTGTGCATAGCTTGTTGTAGATAGGGTATTGATTCTGTTGTTGTTGACTTTGTGTTTGGTGTTTAAGTCGGATCATTTTTATTTCCACTTGATGTTCATAAGGCTGTTTGGTCCTGGTACCATTCATTTTTATTTTAATATTTGTTTCCAGTTTAGCAATAATAAAATAAAAATGGTTTTGCTTTTGTTTGTTTGTTTTTATTTTTTTTGATGAAGTGGCTAATTACCTGGGAAATAAAATTTCAACACAATTTCTTAAAATATTTGAATAAACAATGTTGCAACTAATTCAGAAAACTCTGCCATGTCTCTTATATGAAATAATTTCAATTCCCTACAGATAAGAAATTCAGCTGAATATTACAAGTTCTAGTGTTTGTTGTGTCCGATCCTTTCTCCATTAGAAGGAAATGAGTCTTATGAGTCTTATTCTTTTAATACTAAACAAATAACAAGGACCAGAGCTGTGGCACAAGTCCATTAGTTAGGATGGACTGTGGTTTGATTCCCCCCCCCCCCCCGCTTCCCATATGGTTCTCCAAGCCAGGAGCAATTTCTGAATGTATAGCCAGGAGTAACCCCTGAGTGTCACCAGGTGTGGCAGAAAAACAAACAAGTTTCTGATTGTTTCATGATCAATATTATAGACATCTTTTTTATGAGCTGTCATTCCCTTCATTGATATAGGCAGAATATTTCCTTTAAAATATTATTCATATGGAAAACATTTTACACATTTCAATTGGCATATAAAAGTACAGGATGGGCATTCATCTGAAAATCAAACTGCACTTGGCATGAGGAGAAATGATGCATCCTACTTTGAAGTATCTTATTCATTTTGGTTCATTGTTTTAAGTCAAAACTATTTTGCAAATGTGTAAATAAGAACCACTTCACCATGATCTATATCTTTAGGTCTTTATTTTTCTTCAGGAAATAGAATTCAAGAAGGTAAGCAGAAATACTTTCAAAAAACAAGTCAGATTGAATTTACCACAAAATTTACTAAACAAAACTGTATAAAAGCCATGGAAGACTGCCTCAAAACCCTTCAATAAAGAGAAGCCTGTACTCATAATCTATTTTAAATTTAAATAAATTTTAAATTTAATATAGATTTTCCATTTACAATAAACCTGGCTGATTATAGTTTCTAAATAATAACCTTTTTAAATCAAAATTAACTTTAATCATATCTGAATATTGTAAATTTTCCAAATAAAAATACTTTAAATGTCTGCTCAAATTTTCAGCCGAAAAACCAACTGACTAATTTTCTGCAGTCATACACTTCCAACAGTAAAAACTACTACTTCTTCCTTGGTCAACACTAAAAAGAAATTAATTCTAATACAAACTCAAATAGAAAAACACATTCTTAACCTTATACTGCCATATGTGTTTCCTTAAATTTTAAGGAAGCAATGGTGAAATCCAGTGGGTAGTATATAAATCAGAAGTCTACATCCAATGCATATGAAAACATATGTTGTGACTTGGAGCTGGGGATTGAATGTTCTTTTGGTCTAGCAGTTCAATATGTGACAAGTAAAGTAGGACGCAATTGACTTGGGTACTCTCATTTAGCATCTGCTCTAGTCATGTTAATTCAGGTTGGACATCATATGAAGACAGGAACATAACATGGTGCAGTAAAAGAGAACATAATTGCCCTCTAATAGGTTGGCAATAAATGAATGTTTAACCTTTGCAGTCAGGAAACTGGGTTTGTTTAAACAGCAAGTCACCATGAAACCATGACAACATACCACAAAATAAAGGTGCCCTTCACTCTAATAGAGGCAATTAACTATTCAGTCATTAATTCACTCAATCTTTATATTTCAGTTCACATATGAGCCCCTTGTGAATAATGATGAACAATATTTAAATGATGTATAATAAACAATGATAATTGTGTGAGTGACTGAGTACCCATTATCAAATATTAGGGAAATACTAGTAACAGACAAAAAAGTATAGAAGACTGTAAGTAAAACAAATTATGATATTAGGCCTCAGAATTAGACTTAAGGAATCACATGGTTTAGCCAATTTTTTAATTTCTCATGGTAAAGATTGTTTTTATTAGTATGTTCTTTTATGTTGGGGGGGCCACACCAGTGATGCTCAGGGGTTACTCCTGGTTATGAGCTCAGAAATTGCTCCTGGCTTGGGGGACTATATAGTGCACTGGGGGATCGGGATTGAACCAAGGTTCATCTTAGGTTAAACAAACGCCCTACCACTGTGCCACCACTCCGGATGCTTATTAGTATGGTTTTGACTGAAAAGAGAGAAAAAGTCACACTTACTAAACATCTTACTTTGAATTTAGAGTTAATCTCTAAAGTTACTTTTAATATACTTAGGTTGTTTGTTAGCAGAAGAGTTCAAAAAGATTTAATAGTTTCATGCCTTCTGAGATCAATTATTAATGTATGAAATGGGGATTTTTTTCTATGTTATATATATAAAGCCTAGCGATGAAGGCAATGTGGATTTAGAGGAAAGGGTCAGTAAGAAGTACCCAAAAAGTCCTTTTACTCAGGGACAAACATTCAATATTAATTATAGTTACGTTTTAAAAATTTATAATTTTGACCTGATGGTTCTATGACTCTCAACTCTTCAAACTATTTCAAAGTTTTGATCTACAATTTTTAACAAAAAAATTAAAGCAGTTTTTATTTCTCAAATAATTGATATTACTTGATAATATTTGTCAAGTAATAAGCATTACTTTGCCTGAGCTATACAAACTGTAATATATGTTCATTAGTATCAATCCAATCTACTTCCTAAATAGCTTGTTGCTAATTTTCTACATATCTTGATTCTGAGTTTTGGGATCATTAATTTGTTAAAAAAAAAAAAACTATTTAGGAAAATGATAAAGTAGTAGGTTTTGGGGGGGGTGTGGTAGGCTGCATCAGACCATGCTCAGGGATTACTCCTAACTCTGCTCTTAGCTGTCATTCCTGGTGATGCTTAGGGGATGGGCTATATGGAATGCCAGGGATGGGTGCCCCGGTAGGAATTTCCCTCAAAATTGTCTAAGAAATATTTCAATTTTCAATCTGTGAAGATGATTTTTAATTTCTTTTTCAAAATTGCTTTATATCTTTTGTTTGGGGTCTACCCATGCAGTGTTCAGAGCTTATTCCTGGTTCTGTGCTCTTAGATCACCCCAAACAGACACAGGTGAACGTACATGGTGCCAGGGATTGAACCCATGTTGAGTGCATACAAGGCAAGTTTCTTACCCAGTAACCAATTACTCCTGCATGAGAAAAATTTTTTAAGTAAAGTGCTTTGTTACAGAAAATAAGTGAGGGAATAGAAAATGGATTATATGTTATTATTTGGAAACAAATCATTCTCTGAAACTATTTCTTTAAATGCTACTATAACTTAAAATTAAATTTTAATTTAATTTAATTTAATAAACAAAACAGATATAATGTAATTCTATCATTTAACATTTTTTAGTACATTCTAAACTACCATATCATATAAGCACAAAACTGGCATAGTAAGATTAGAGCGATAGTACAGAAGGTAGGTGCTTGCCTTGCATTTAGCTAACCTGTTTTCAATTCCCAGCATATCATATGGTTCTCTGAGCACCACCAGGAGTGATTTCTGAGAGCACAGACAGGAATAAGCCAGAGTCAGCATCATCATCGAGTGTGATCCAAAAAAATAAAATAGTAATTTTGCATTTAAGTAACATATAAAAACAAAAAGGCATATAGGTATATGAAAATGAAGTAATTTCTATAGTATATACATATTTACAAAAATTTATTGTGGGGTTTAATGTTGGAGGGGTAGAGTTGGGTCATAATCAGCAGCATCTTAACTCTGCACTCAGGGGTCATTCTTGGTGTGCTCAGGAACAATTTATATAATATCTGAGTTAAACTGTGGTTAGCCAAATTCAATAAAAGGGCCTATTTTATCTTTATGTCTCCAAAATTCATTGTTTTTAATACATTATAAAGTTGTTCAAATAGGTGTCCAATCTTTTTTACTACCTCAGTTATATCTATATTTACTATTCCAACTAGGCAGAACCTGGTTTAATATCTCCCCACTTCAAGTTATTTTCATCTGCAAAAACTTTATGTACTGTTGCTCTGAAACCAAAAATTAACTCTTCTTTATGGCAGCACTTGGTTGACATGTGGGTCCCGCAGGAGGGGGGAAGCTGAGCTTGCCTTTAAGGTAATTTAGCTGGCCTAAAGATCTCTACTACTAGCCTACTAGCCTTAAGAAGTGAGCACTTCCTAAAGAAAAGAGAGGATCTTTTCAAGCAGATCAACTGCCTCCTAAAATGGAGCTTGCATTCTATTTTCCATGTCCTAACCACGTTGACTGGGGCAGCCTCCACCATTCATGTGATAAAATGTCACAGCATTGCCTCCCCCTTTCTGGTGACAAAAATCTTCCTGCACACAGGTATAAAGAAATGACTGGCTATGCATATATATAAATATCCTACCATCCCACTGCAATAAATGAGCCATCCTACTGGAGATGCACCCAGAGGGTTAGTTCTGCAACAACTCAGAGCACTGTACCCCTACTTCCCACTTCACCCCCTGCTGCATCTCCTGGGCTTGGCAGTAACTTGCCTGGGACTCAAAACTACTGGCAACACCATCTGATAGGCAGATAATTGTAAAATAAAATTTGTAGTTTGTAAGATCACCTCAGGTATCATGTTTCTAAACCCCAGGTAGAGTGGTCTAAAGAATCAGGATAGCAGAGAAGAAATAATAAACCAAATCAGTCAAGAAAGAAACATGGAGCCAGTAGCTTCGTGGTCTCTCTCAGAGCACCAAACCAAAACTAACTTTTCTTTATTATCCCAGAACAAAATCCACCAGGCCTGGGCATTGCAGAGTGATCCAGATAGATTTTTACAAATCAAAGGAGAAATTTAACAAAAAGAGGAAGACGGGAAAATGTCTTTGTATCACGTTTATAACTGAGTGTCATCTTACAGTCAATAAACACTTCTGTAGATAGTATTACTCCTATTTTTTTTTCAGTCTATTTTTTATTTTTAAGGAACTATATATACCTTTTCACTGGGGCGTGGTGAGAAAGGAACTGTAACCTCACACATCACTTAAATTAAACTAATACTCAGTAATGGTTGTTCAAGTAATAAATAATTGGATGTTAGGAATATGGAAGAAACATTTTCTTATTTGAAATATGTATTAGAAATATTAAATTAGGGGCTGGCGAGGTGGTGCTAGAAGTAAGGTGTCTGCCTTGCAAGCGCTAGCCAAGGAAGGATCTCGGTTCGATCCCCCAGCGTCCCATAGGGTCCCCCCAAGCCAGGGGCAATTTCTGAGTGCTTAGCCAGGAGTAACTCCTGAGCATCAAATGGGTGTGGCCCGAAAAAAACAAAAAATAAACAAAAACAAACAAAGAAATATGAAATTAGATATTAGTATTAGAAATATGTAAGAAACAAATATACAGAAAATCTTTAATTAAAAGAAAATTATAATTTCAAAGTTATTTAAAAGACCATAATCTCTGAAAATTTAAAATTAACTTTCTAATTCTAATTGGTGATTATTTTATTAGTAGTCTCAAAGATCTCAAGTATCTCAAAGATATCAAATACAGTGCACTTTGCATTGAGATTCAAACATCTTTCATTGAACGTTGTGTTCCCCACAAACAATAATACTTAAAATGACTTAATAAATAAAATGGTTCCTGAATTGAGATTTGAACATTTTGTAATAAAGTATTCAAAACGTATAGTTCAAAGTTATAGAGATTGGCATAGGTTTATTTCTGGAGTTTGAATCATGAATTCAATAAAGCAAGAAAGTGATTTCCATAGCAAAAATGAAAGTAAATATTTACTCACTACCTTTTGTGAGTTGAGAAAGACACCAATGACTATGAATCCTACTGGTAAGAATCTGACTAATCTTTCTTTTCTTCAGAAGTTGTTTTAAGTTCCATGTATAAACATATAGCATATATGTGCATTTATACAAATAAGAATGCAGTGGCTTATTGGGTACAATTAAATGTTTATATACATATATAAGTACATTTAATTTCCTCCTAAAACCAATAAGAAATCATTACTATTACATATATTAACATGTTGAGAAAGTTAAAATTTACTAAGTCTAAAAAATTTCACCCCTGTTACTATGTACTAGAAATAATATCAAGTGCTTATACACATTAAGTTCAGTTACTATAATTACCTATTGAGATAAAAAATATTTTACTGAAGAGTAAATAGATAGTTGGCAAAAATTGTCATTTGCTAAAGGTCACAAGGTCTCTAGTAACTAGAGACAGAGTAAGATGCAGATTTGGCGGATTATATAGAATGAGCTTTTAATTGCTGCTCCACTCTGAAGAACTACACAAACACACATGCACTACAGATATACATCTGTCTATCTACATACATCAATGTATATAGTGCCCTAATTTGAAACTACACAAAGCTCAACGTGATATGTAATGTGCTTATAAGATTGCCTGTGAATTCAAAAAATATTACGGCACGTAGATATCATACATTAAATAGAAATAAATGTTGTAACTCATATTTAAAGCAATCATCATAATATAGATTTAATTAGCATCCCAAAATACAGAATGATGTAACTGTGAGACGTAATGAGAATGAAAATAAAAAGAATTTTGAGAATGTATATTCAATTTAATAGAAGTTAATGCTGTGAAGTCTCGAATAAGTGTTAACTAGATTTGAAAGAAATTCATTTAAATTATTTGACTTCTCTATGCATGGATATTGAAACAGCACAATTATTGGTTATGTTTGGTGAAAATCTTGGTAGAACTGAAGCAGCTCTAAAAGTCTAAAATATTTAGTATTGATAGAAATTTTTATATAATTGAAGGATCTCTGTGCATCTAAAATAGCAGTAATACTATATAGAGTGAGTAAAATCATTTTGACTTTATGGAGACCTACTGGAAGAGCAGCACTGTTATGTTTACAGGGAGATAAACTCTTTGTTCAATAGTACAGAAACTTTTGAACATGCTGCTGAATGCTCATTCTGGTACCCATTTTCAAAAAATGATTGGAGTATTGCTTGTTTTAGTTTGTTGTTCAATGTATTCAGGCATATAAACATCACTGATGTCCATTTCAAACTTCAATTTTTATTGCATTAATATTACATATTTTAAAGAAAAACAAAACAAGACTAAAAGTTTGAGAATTTGGACCACACTTTGTGATACTAGGCTCTACACTGGGGAATCACTCCTGATAGATTTGGGTGATCATAGGTGACATCAGGAATTGAACCTTGTTATCCTTGTGCAAGGCAAACACCCTACCCACTATACTATAATATTACTCCAGCTCAGTTTGACTAAAATTTAAGGTTGGCATCTGTGGCAAGATATTTTATATAAACTGTTAATTACTTCCCAAATTATGGAATAATAGCACCAATATATAAATTTCATGTAGAGAGAGATAAAAAATTGACTATTATTTTCCAATAAATAAACCTCCCTTCTTTGCTCCACCATAAATTCATTAGAAAACAAATATTTTAAGCGACTCATATTTCAACATATTTCAGCTAGGGTTCTGTCTCATATCCATAAACTTTTTCTGGCCCTTGACATGAAATCTGACATTATTTTAAAAATAAAACTAATGTTTCTATTAAATCACATTTCCAAAGAACTCAAAGTATTCATCACAAAGACTGGGGGAGGGGGACTTTTTTCTTCTTAAAAGGAGTGTAGTGTGTAAAAACAAAGAAAATGTGCGTCATTGTTTTAATTTCACATTTCCTGTCAAAGGTCTCTGCCCATTCATTCCCCCACCTGACTGTTGTTTCCAGCATTCTCTATCTCTCTATTATCCTTCACTTGCTAAAGTAGGTTGTCTATAATAAAAGCAACTGAGTGTCGGCTTGAGACTGCCATGAAAACTCACATCCATATAAAACATTTTCCACTTTTGTTAAGCTTCTTATCACACACATACACAAAAGAAAAGAACTCTCTCCTTCTCTCTCTATGCCTCTCTCTCTCCCTGCCCTTTTTAAATGATCGTTCTAATTTTATTGAGACTCTGACTAGGGTACCACACTGCAGTTCACTCACTATAGGAACGTGAACCCCAAAGAGTCAGCTTGTGACTATGACAAACCATTTCCACTTCTTATCTTAACATTTCATCTCAGAGGACTCTTTTCTCTCTCTGGCAGTTACAAGGCACCTCTTTGTCTCTATTGCACTGACTGTGTGAAGGTGCGTCATTGACTATAGTGAAGTGAACTCGAAATTGCCCAACTTGAAGCAAGCACACATTAAAAAAAATTTTTTGTTGAAGTTGATTGCCCCATGGGACTTGTGCTGCACGAAGTAGCAGTTTACTCTTTCATGACTTTTCCCTTCTGAGACCGCATTAGGTAACACTAACTTGCCATTGTCTATATTTGGGGGGATTGGGAGAGTTGGTGATTTGAAGGAATTCCTTTGATTGCACCTGTACCCCCCTCCTGTGTCCATCACAGGTGTCCTTTCTCATTGTTCTTCTTTCTGAACTCTCTTGGTTCTTTAAAGTAGAACAAGTTCTGAAATGCTAACTGTGGTGGCCCTCTCAACGGGAGGAATTCCCAGCAAGGGAAAATGCAAGACATTAAGGCAGTCCGCTAAACCAAAGGGAGAGTCAAAATTCTCTTCTTCTCAGAGTCCATTTCCAAATCCTTTGCTACGACATACTTCATAAGAAAAATTATGCAAAGAAGTAGCTGCTGCTTCTTTCTAAGGGGATACTAAGCATGTGCAGAAAATCATTTAGACCGGCACTTCTCAAAATGTGGTGCAAAGACTAGAAGCATCAGCATCACCTGGGATCATGTTAGAAATGCAAATTTTTGGACCCTACCTCAGGCCTACAGAATCCGATACTCTGAAGGTAGAGACCATTAATCTGTTTTAACAAGCCCCCCTGGTGATTCTGATATATGGTAAATTTTAAACTGCCTAACTAAACTAAACTAACAGTTCAAATGCTTGCGTTTGATAAATCTGTAAGAGAAGTAGAATCAATTAAGTGCATAATGATAATATGAAAAGAAAAAAATATAATACTAGGGTAATAAAGCATGATGTCATGAACTGAATTTTAACAAACTGAGTTCATCCAAAATGGGACCATATCCAATTAGTCTTACCATATCAAATTAGTCTTAATATCCTTAAGAATATAAATTAAAAAATAATGCCCAAATCAAATCAGTTGCTCTATCTAGATTTGCTAAAAATAAATGTAAGAATTATCATTAACATAACAAACACAACATAAGCACTCATAATATGTTTAGCCAGACTAATTTTCAGAACTTAAAAAAAAGGCAAAGATCCTAATCTCACAAGACTGCAAGTTGTAATATTTCTGAGACAAAATTTAAACATTCAAAAGTCATAGATATTTTTATTTTATTTTACATTGGATTGCATTTGAAGAAGTTACACAGGATAATCAGAAATATGCATATTTTCAACCTAAAACAACAGTTTAACAAGTAGTCTTATTTGCCTGGCAAGTAGGTTTGATTCCTAGCACCCCATGTGGTCCCTTGGGCACTTCCAGAAGTGATCTCTGAGCTCAGAACAGGTATAAGCCCTAAGCACTGCCTGGTGTAGTCTGAAAACAAAAGAGATTGCAACTAAATATATATAAACATTAAAGCTTGGAAAATAACAAACTAAAACAATATAAACACAACCAGATTTCTTGAGAAACCATGAGACCCATGCTGGAGGAGAAATTGCTCTTTGTAGGAAAGAAAAAATAGTCCTAAATCTTACCTAGGCTTTCCCCAACTCTTACCTTCATTCAGTGAAAAAAATTTCAGGAGATAAATTAATGAAGCAACAAATTCATTTGAGATACTAGAGGAAAGAGAGAGGAGAGAAAGATGCAGATAAGTAAGTTCGAGAGAACTCCAACTTCTCCAAAGTGGGAAGGAAAAAAAGCCCTGAGTGGATGGGGGCAGGCATGAGGTTAAAGAAGAATATTTTTTATTACTACATTTGTCCTGAATTCTTTATACAAGTAGGAGTTATTACAAGTAGGGATTTTCCTTGGGAATGAGAACAAAACTTTTGGTGGTTCTTTCTTGTGTTATAGCTGCTCCAGGCCTGAAATTCTGCAGCTCAATGATTTTCTCTGGCTCCTGATGTGGGTCTTTGTTTCAAAAGCCTTATAGACTTTGAACTTGTTTAGGTTTGAGTCATTTTTCCCAGTACACATTACCAGCTCTTACATTTTCCCCATCCCATTTAACAGGCTGCAGCAATTCTTGGAAGGGACCACAACTCTCTTAACGTTATTAATGAAGTATGGGAATGAATTCAACTTCATTGAGGAATGCTTAGGATAGTCATTGGAGTTAAGTAAATCATATATGGTTGATTCTAATAAGATTCTTTGTAGTATTCCTAGGAGTAAGATGCTGAGTATATGTGGGGCCAGTGAGGTAGCGCTAGAGGTAAGGTGTCTGCCTTGCAAGCGCTAGCCAAGGAAGGACCTCGGTTCCATCCCCCGGCGTCCCATATGGTCCCCCCCAAGCCAGGGTGATTTCTGAGCACTTAGCCAGGAGTAACCCCTGAGCATCAAAACGGGTGTGTGGCCCAAATAACAAACAAACAAAAACAAAACAAAAGAAAATGCTGACTATATTTTTAATTTATATGTTTTATGGTATGTAGATGATCAAAGTCACAATCTACAAAATATTAACTTTGTAAAGAAATTGAGTTTGTCTGGTTCTTAGTCACCTTGTTTCTGAGACTCTTTAGAATTTTCCAAGAGTTAGAACTAACTGTCTTTGTTATTCATGACAAACACAAGACTTTATGTTAATGAGGTAAATCTTGGTGAGCCCCTAGGTAGTTTTAGAATGAGAGCTAGCATACTGGAAAGAGCAGCAATATGATTAAAGGGTTGAGATTATCAGCCATTTGATATCAGCCTAGCCTCAGGGAGAGGAGAGTGCTAGTGACTGAGTTCAACAACCTGGTTAATAATTAAATACCCCATAGCTATCTAATAAAATTCAGATTAAAGCCAGATGAGCTGCCAGATGAGCTGCCTGGTTAGTGATATACATAGATTTACCAGAAGGGTGAATAAAGCTTCACATTCTGGACCCTTCAAACATGGTCCAATATATCTCTTTATTTAAGTTATCACAATTTGTATCCTTTATTAAAATTATAATCATAGATACAGCAATTTCCTAAATTTTTAAACTGTAATAGTGAATTATTGAAACTGGTAAGTAGTAGAAATGCTAAATTTGTACAAGATGTCAGTCAAGGAGCTGGAGTGATAGCACAGTGGGTAGGGCATTTGCCTTGCATGCAGCTGACCTGGGTTCAATCCCCAGCATCCTGGCCTGCCAAGAGTAACTTCTGAGTGCAGAGCCAACAGTAACCCCTAGCACCACCAGCTGTGTGGTCCCCAAAACAAACTAAACAAGATGTCAGTTAAAAGCACTAGTAGTGAGAGAGAATAAAGAATAGACTTTTGGTATAAATGAGGAGATAAGGTCCTAAAGAAAAGAATTATCTTATGGAAGGTCACAAGAGAGGTCTAGATGGTATCTAATTAACCTGGATAATCTCAATTCTGCCATCAGAGAATCATCTAAGAATCCTCGTCCGGGGCGGGCGGTGGCGCTAGAGGTAAGGTGCCTGCCTTGCCTGCGCTAGCCTTGGACGGACCACGGTTCGATCCCCCGGCGTCCCATATGGTCCCCCAAGCCAGGAGCAACTTCTGAGTGCATAGCCAGGAGTAACCCCTGAGCGTCAACGGGTGTGGCCCGAAAACCAAAAAAAAAAAAAAAAAGAATCCTCGTCCCATTTTAATGATCCACATGCCTGAAGCATAATAAAGAAATGTCATATACCCACTTTTGTTAAAAGGGTACAAAATCAGAAGGTATAAAAGTCTTTCTTCAGATTCCTGCTCTAGAAGGCTCTTAAAAACTTCTCTGACTTTCTTTTATTTCCTTTGCCACTTCCCAAGAAATGTCTTTATAAATTTGGTCATAGAGTCTTCTTTTCTTGCTGTTAATTTCTTTTGTTTGGGAGGTTGTGATTTGGGAGATTGTGATCTGGTGATTTTCAGAGTTTATTCTTATGTCTGTGCTCAGCAACCAACTATTGGTGGATGGGGCTTATGATAATTTATGGGATGCTGGAGATGGAATCCAAGTAGTAGATATATATTAGCTTTTAATATACTAATAAAATTATTCAAGTGCACATTACTAAAGGGTATTAAAATTATAGAAAAGTAAATGTAACATAATCCAAGACATACGCTGCAGGCAGTATATTATGCTTCCACAGAGACAAATATCATGCTCATATTAATTACAATTTTTTATTAGAACAATGTCACCTTAAAGCAGGGGTCTCAAACTTGCGGCCCGCGGTCCCCAAACGGCCCTCCGTACAACATTTTGTGGCCCTGCCCTAGATGAAGCTTTTTTTGTTTTGTTTTGTTTTAGTTGTTTGGGTCACACCCCCAAATTTCAAGGCTTACTACTGACTTTGCACTCAAAGATCACCCCAACTTTGCCTCCTGCGGCCCCCAGGTAAATTGATTTTGAGACCCCTGCCTTAAAGATATATATATATATATATATATATATATATATATATATATATATATATATATATATATATATATATATGATGGATAGAATATAGCTGTGCATCATGCTAAAAAAATTGAGCAAAGAGTATAGTTGGAATAAGAACAAATCACTTTAATCGTTTTTAGTTTATATTTTAATTGCATTGTAAAATCAACTTTAAAACAAGTAAGAATCAAAACTAAATGATGCTACATGATATATAATGGACTTCCTTGTGAAAAATATGTCTATATCTATAGAAAAAGATTTTTATTTAAAGAAACACAAAGTTTTACATTCTAAAAAGATAAAGAACTATGTTAAAAATACTGTTTAAAGTTTAAAATAAATGGCCCTAAACTTTGTATAAATCTTTTACAAATTAGAAAAGAAATACAACTGGTCAATGTAAAGAAGTTCCTTCTTGTAATCTTTAAAGAAACTAAAAGGGGACATTGCTGGTGGGAATATTGCACTGGTGAATGGGTGTCCTTTTTTTATATCCTGCAACCCAACTACAAACATATTTGTAATCATGATGTTTAAATAAATATATTAATTAAAAAAGAAAGTAAGAATGATTGAAGCATATAACAAATATGTTGTCAGACCTCATAAATTCTGGTGAATATTCTAAAAACAATAGAATTTCAGCATTATAATGACCACAGTTATTTGAGATAATTATAATTGGCAACATCATGAAAGGTATAAAAATCATCTTTTTATTTATAAAATAAGGGGAAACTATTTTGTTGACTCAGCTTGAAGATGGTAAGATGGGCAGTTTTGCCTTGGACAGAGCTGTATTATAATGGCAGTGTGATTTTTGAATTCTACTTTTCTCAAAGATCTTCTAAATTTGAATTTAGCTCTCTCCGTAGTCTTTCTGAGAAAAACTGAGAGACATAACCTTTGCAATAGTTAGTGGCAACTTTCTATGAGATTGGAAATGTATTCACTGTAAAAATATTGAGTCACTAAGCCTTCAGACTGCATTCTAAAAGTCTACAAGGGACTTTTCAATCAAGAGTGTGAGAATGTGACAGCCAGGCTATTTGGGCTAAAAAGCATTGTACAGAATTATGTTGGTGAATCTAGTGCCCTCCAAATGACCTCTTGTGTAGCTATGGTATTAAGTCATGAAGAAATCTATTCATAAGTTGAAAATTTTCTCTCCAAAAAAGGGGAGAAAGGAAAAATCTTGAGATCCCAGTAAGAATGTTAAATTACCCCATCTCCCAATGGAATGATTCGCTTTCATTTCCTATAGCAAGCAGTAAAGCCTATTGACCCCCGTGGTGTTATCCTTCTCACTGCTCATGCAGTACTTTCTTTAATCTCTCGGATCAAAGATTGGTCAATAAAAATCATCTCTGCTTTCGTGGGGAGCAAACAAACTACACTCGGCCCTTATCATAGGAAGGAAAACACTTGTCTTCTATTTAGTGTGACCATTTAAAATTCACTAAACTTTCCAAGTACACCGCATATTACTTTTCTTAGGGAGTTTTTGTTATTTCCCCCCCTCGTCCTAAAAGTTTTAAATGAATTTTGAATCAGTGAAAGATCTCTTACCAATGACCCTGAACATTGAAGTCCAATTTTTCTGCAGAAAAAAATTACATAGAGGTGTCATTTTGAAAAAAGAACATCAATATAAATGACAGCCTCAATATGAACTGCCCTTTGCAATAAAGGAAACATGCCTCAATCCCAAGCAAAAAGGACAACTTCTTTGGTGAAAGAGTAGACAAGTTGTTTTCTCCATTAAAGTTTAGTCCATGTAGCAAGTTTCAAGAGAAGGTGGGAATAATATCTAGTGTTAGGTAGATCTGTGTTTACTCAATTGGAAGTGGTCTTAGTTTATTTACTTACTTCTTAGATCACCTAACAGCCATTCATGAGGAATTCAGGGCCCTACTGCATTGTTTCAAAGGAAAAAAATTCCAGTTTACTAGGGCACAGTTTGCCACTTCCAACCCCTTAAATTTTGGAATTTTTATTTTAATTTACAAATTGCCACTCATAAAAATAAATTCTGCTTTCTGAACTCTATTGCTTTCATCGTCATTTACATAGAGGAGTAATGCAAAATTAATAGTGCTAAGGAAACATTAGGGTGAATTCTGGTAGCTCTACTATCAAAAGAAAATTGCAATAAATTTACATAATATAAAATACAAATCTGTGAGGTGGCTATTTTAAATACTATTAGGTGCTCTAAATACTTTTAGGTGTTCTATTCAATATGTCAGAAAAATAGCAAAAGGTGAAAATGTATAATAGAAAATATATTCTTTTTAATCTTGCTAGAAACTAAGTTTGGAAGGAAGGAGATAGGAACTACTGTGAAGACATTTTTGCATATTAAAATGGATAATAGATGTGGTCTTTTCCATCTAAATATTGTTTTTATTATGGTGTATGAAGTAACATTTTTCTACTCCATGTTTTATAAGGTTATTAGAGAAACATAATATCATTAGAAAAGGATTAAATAAATCCAAGTAACTTGATACAAACAATTCAATATAATTGTATATCCTTAAAAGCAAGTAATTGCACCTTTTTAAATTCTTTTGTTTGTGTTTGGGCCACACCCAGTGGTGCTCAGGAGTTACTCCTGGCAGGCTCAGAACAATATGGGATGCTGCATGCAAGACAAACACTCTACCTGCTGTGCTATCACTCAGACCCATACATCTTTATTAAAAAGAGAAATAATTGGGGCCAGAGCAATAGCACAGCATGTAGGGCATGAGCTTTGCATAGGGTTAAGTCAGGTTTTATTCTTGATATCCCATACAGTAATCTGACCTGCCAAGAGAATTTTCTGTGCACAGAGTTACAGAGTTAGGAGTAACCCCTGGGCACTGCCAGGTGTGGTAAGAAAGAAAAGACAAGGATAAGAAAGAAAGAGAGGGGGGCCGGGCGGTGGCGCTAGAGATAAGGTGCCTGCCTTGCCTGTGCTAACCTTGGATGGACCGCGGTTCGATCCCCCTGTGTCCCATATGGTCCCCCAAGCCAGGAGCGACTTCTGAGCGCATAGCCAGGAGTAACCCCTGAGCATCACCGGGTGTGGCCCAAAAATCAAAAGAAAGGAAGGAAGGAAGGAAGGAAGGAAGGAAGGAAGGAAGGAAGGAAGGAAGGAAGGAAGGAAGGAAGGAAGGAAGGAAGGAAGGAAGGAAGGAAGGAAGGAAGGAAGGAGAGGAGGGAGGGAGGAGGGAGGGAGGGAGGGAGGGAGGGAGGGAGGGAGGGAGGGAGGGAGGGAGGGAGGGAGGGAGGGAGGGGGGAGGGAGGGAGGGAGGGAGGGAGGGAGGGAGGGAGGGAGGGAGGGGGAAGGAAGGAAGGGAGGAAGGAAGGAAGGAAAGAAGGAAGGAAGGAAGGAAAGAAGGAAGGAAGGAAGGAGGGAGGAAGGAAGGAAGGAAAGAAGGAAGAAAGAAAGAAAGAAAGAAAGAAAGAAAGAAAGAAAGAAAGAAAGAAAGAAAGAAAGAAAGAAAGAAAGAAAGAAAGAAAGAAAGAAAGAAAGAAAGAAAGAAAGAAAGAAAGAAAGAAAGAAAGAAAGAAAGAAAGAAAGAAAGAAAGAAAGAAAGAAAGAAAGAAAGAAAGAAAGAAAGAAAGAAAGAAAGAAAGAAAGAAAGAAAGAAAGAAAAAGAGTACATAAAAAAGAAAATAGAAAAGGCCGACGAGATAGCACAGCAGTAGGGTATTTGCCTTGCATGCAGCACATCCAGGATGGATAGTGGTTAGAATCCCAGCATCCCATATGGTCCCTCATACCTGCCATGACTGATATCTGAGCGCAGACCCAGAATAACCGCTGAGCACAGCCAGGTATGACCAAAAAACAAAACATAAATATATGTACAACCATATCCTAATAAGTTCCATCATGCACAGTTGCTTAGTTGGCATATTTTGAGACATTATATCTAATGTCTCCTAACCATATTTTTAAAAGTAATTACAATTTCTTTCTATACTCTGATTTTTAAAGTACTTTAAATAGCCCTTAATTCCAAGATCTTAAGTAAAAATTGATGTGAGGTAGAATTAGTAACTAAAATATCTTCCACTACATAATATGTCAAATTAAAGCAAAACACTATGTCACAGGTCACTTAATGTAAGTTTAAATATGCATACATTAATTACTCTTTTACCCTAGAAATTTCAAAAAGTGAAAAGACCTTTATTTGTTCTGTGCAGCTTTGATGTGAATAAAGAGGAGAATAATAAAGACATATTTTACTAGGTTTCCTAATTTACACATTGTTTTATGAGTCCAAACAAAACATCTCCAAGTTTAATTAAAATTCTTATTATCAATATCTAGAGTATATCCATGCAATATGTTTATTTTTTGTTTCAGGTGGTGGTATATTGTTCTGCCTGGCAGAAATCAAGGTATTTCTGGCTCTATGATAACCCCTGATGGTGATGAAGGGGACCATAATGAATGCTCAAATTGAACCTGGATTGGCCATATCTAAGGTAAACATCCCGCCTGCTTTATTATGTCTTTAGCCCTGCAACATGTCTATCATTTAGTTTTGAACATTTGGAGGGATCTGAGTTCTCGAGTTTGAGACATACCTAGTGATGATCAGGGCTATTCATGACCCTTATTACTCATAAGTGAACCCCTGTGGAGCTACTGGGAATATATATTGATGCTGGGGATTAGAAACAGGATCAGTGTGATGCAAGGCAATTGCCTTAACCTTTATACTATTTCTCAGGCCTCATATCTTTTTCACATATTTTAGAAATGCACATAAAATTAGTGTTTTCCAAATTTTGAATGAATATTTTGTTCACTTGATGCTGGGGATTGAAACCAGAGCCTCATACAGCTAAAATATATGTTGTGCCATTGAACTGGATGGATGGCAAATTCTTCTGATATTGAGCAATATTCATCATCTATATGTTTGTTCCAATGTACATTCTTATTGAGTAGGTCTAGTCAGGCTCTGAATCCTCTCATTTCTCATAAGTTTCAAAGGTGAACAGTTACAATCCATAGGTGGTAGTCTCTACCTCCCACAACTCATCAATACCCTTCTGTTAGATATAGACCTGAGGCATCTGAGACAGGCAGCAATAGTTTAAAAAAAAGAGAAAAAAACATGGTTACCTTCTTTTAGGTATTTGAAATTGGTGTGTTTCTCGTTTAAAAATTACTTTTAAATCAATTTCTTTTTATTTTATTATACTTATTTTTGGTATCTTCATAAACAAGCTGTGGCAAATGAGAAGAAATATAACCAGGAAAATGAACTCTTCAGCAGCTAAATATAAAGTTAACTTGTGATAGCTTAATTATTTCAAAGAAGTAAAAAGAAATAGGTGATGTCACAAGAGTGGCTCAACAGCAGGCAGTGAAGTTGGAAAGGAGGAGCTTTGCAGCAAGTTTAGAAGATAATGACTCTCCCACAGGACATCAAACTTCTTTTCATTTTTATTTCTTTCCATGCAAACTCTCCAAATGATATTAGGAACTTAAACCTGTGGTGCAAACAGGTGAATGTAGACACATCCTTGGAGAGACCATGCCTAGGGCCAGGCACAGATGGCTGACAGTGATCCTGTTCAACATTTAAAACCTCCTGCAGCATAGGAACCAAAATAGAATTTAATTCAGACCAAAGTGCTAACTAACTCAAGAGGGAGAGAATTTTACTTTTAAATGCTCAATCGCCAAAACCAGAAATAAACAAAAACAATCCATCTACATATCATCAGGTTCCACCCCTGAAGCAAATGATCGCATCAGTGTTTCAACGGGTTTCTGAGAGAGTTCTGAGAGCCAAGATAATTAAGTACTATCCTGCCCAGAAGGTAGTGGGATTGGGTAAAATGACCTCTTGAAGTCCCAGTCCTGTCATTTTAGACATGTTTTCTAACTCCTTCAGCATAAGCACAGTAAAGTGGTAAAGAGACTAGGAGAATCTGGTAGCCCAACATTTTAAGATTTAACCATCTATTAGCCAAATTAGAATCTAAAAGAAAAAATATTTATTTCAAATCACTGGAAAATTTCTATTATGTTGTAATCTAATTCCAAGAATGCCTTCAAATCATTTCCTCCTTGCATTAGCACATGGTCCAAAACATCTCAGAGCTTTCATAGAAAAGACATAAAATTTCAGGTCTTAGAATCTAGAGAGATTATCAATTTTTTTGAGTTTTCTCTTTCTTTTTATTTTTTATTTTTATTTTTTTTATTTAAACACCTTGATTACATACATGATTGTGTTTGGATTTCAGTCATGTAAAGAACACCACCCATCACCAGTGCAACATTCCCATCACCAATGTCCCAAGTCTCCCTCCTCCCCACCCGACCCCCGCCTGTACTCTAAACAGGCTCTCCATTTCCCTCATACATTCTCATTATTAGGACAGTTCAAAATGTAGTTATTTCTCTAACTAAACTCATCACTCTTTGTGGTGAGCTTCCTGAGGTGAGCTGGAACTTCCAGCTCTTTTCTCTTTTGTGTCTGAAAATTATTATTGCAAGAATGTCTTTCATTTTTCTTAAAACCCATAGATGAGTGAGACCATTCTGCGTTTTTCTCTCTCTCTCTCTGACTTATTTTACTCAGCATAATAGATTCCATGTACATCCATGTATAGGAAAATTTCATGACTTCATCTCTCCTGACAGCTGCATAATATTCCATTGTGTATATGTACCACAGTTTCTTTAGCCATTCGTCTGTTGAAGGGCATCTTGGTTGTTTCCAGAGTCTTGCTATGGTAAATAGTGCTGCAATGAATATAAGTGTAAGGAAGGGGTTTTTGTATTGTATTCTTGTGTTCCTAGGGTATATTCCTAGGAGTGGTATAGCTGGATCCTATGGAAGCTCGATTTCCAGTTTTTGGAGGAATCTCCATATTGCTTTCCATAAAGGTTGAACTAGACGGCATTCCCACCAGCAGTGGATAAGAGTTCCTTTCTCTCCACATCCCCGCCAAACTGTTTATTCTCATTCTTAGTGATGTATGCCATTCTCTGTGGTGTGAGGTGGTATCTCATCGTTGTTTTGATTTGCATCTCCCTGATGATTAGTGATGTGGAGCATTTTTTCATGTGTCTTTTGGCCATTTGTATTTCTTCTTTGTCAAATCCACGAAGATTATCAATTTTTAATGATTCTATACTAATTTTGAATTATCCAGAGTGGTGAATCTTAAGAAATTTTTATTTTAAAGACATATTTTTATTATTTGAAAAAGTGGAATCTATGTTGATAATCAGCCTCTAAATAGAGTACCTGCTCTCAAATTCCACTGTTAAGCATTCTGATATGTCTAAAAACAAAATAAAACTGATGAGTATTTAGAAATATCTTCTTTGTTAATGTAAGAAAGAAGTTATTCTTGGACTTAATGGGTGTTTTTATATATATCTTGTATTTGGACCAGGATGCCAATCTCTTCATTGAAATCTATAACACAGAAATGCAGTAGTACTTGAACCTTACTCAAGAAAGTTCCTTGGTGTTTCCTTAATGGAATTTAGCAGTTTAAGATTTTGTATTTGTAGATTAAATGATAAACCCATCTACCTTCCCCTCCCAGATTGGAATCCACATTAACATAAAATCCACATAACAGATAAATAGTATTTTACAGTTTTGTACTCAAAACAATAAGGACCACAACTGATGTTTGTTGCTTGAGGGCCAGTAGGACTGTAACAAGAGGGGGTCATGCCTCAGGGGAAGCATGTGGTATCAGAATTGAATACAGTGATATGTCCCATCATTTTACTATCTCCCTACTCAGATATTCTTTTTCTTTTTTAATTCACAGCTCTACTAAACATAATACCTGGAATGTAGTTGGACTTCAGTTCACTATAGTTATTGAATATATTTTAATTCTATTTTGTACATTTATACACAAAATGAGCTCAAGCTAACTCACTGACTTTTGATAGAAATACATTTAGGTGTTCTCATTTTGTATATTAGAATTTTATACATTAATATTAAATATTAATATATTTTGTAGGACTGTTGACTTTACCTGTGGGGTTGACTTCTCATTGCCCTATTTTAAACTAAAAAACAAAATTAGTTCTATGTTATAATATCATGAGAGAAGGACAAAGATTTACAATTAGTAAAATAATATTTCAGATAAACAGTGATGGGTCTGAAGCAATAGTACAGTGGGTAAAGCTTTTATCTTGTTTAATATTGACCCAAGTTTGATTCCTGGAACCTGCCAGGAGTGATCTGAGAGAGTGCAAAACCAAGAATAAACCCTGAGTACTTTCAGGTATAGTACAAATACAAAACTAAGGAAGAAAAAAAGGGAATTACAAGCCAGATATGCCATTATTTTTAAAATACTGTGTTACCCTTAAATCATGAAGTACAACTCTATTACTAATAGAATTCCTCTATTTGCTCAACAATTATATGAATAGAAGCACTATTTAAATCACATGCATTCCTAATGACTTATTTTAATGTACATGCATTTAAAAAGTAAATATACAGTATATAAAAGCATTTGCATATAATTAATAAGTAGCACTTAATTTTTTAATTTTCTCTTACTATATGTTATAACATGAAACATTTTTTCATAAGAAATGGGAGTAACTAATCAGAAAAATATCAAGGTTTATTTTTTAAACAAAGCACTCAGATATTAAAAAACTGAATACTTCATAAAGAAAATAGGTTGGTATCCCCTAAAATTGCCTCTAATGTTAGCTGAATATTAATAAAATCCATAAACCATTAGTACATTATAGCTGCTTTGTTCTGAATTACATAGACCTTTTATGTTTATTCCTCAGTGAAAATGCATAAAAAAATGAAATCTACTCTAATTGTACTCTCTGAAGATAGCTAGTAAAATCATTTCTAGCAGCTATAAATCAATTGTAGTATTAAAATGACCTGCCAGGTGCATCTTCTGGGTATCAAACTAATTAAGGGAATGTATTAATTGCAACTATTCATCAACAGCACCAACATTGTTAGGTAACCCTTACAATGAATCTTTTTTACCATATTATCTAGCAATAAAACTACAGTTTTATAAAATGTGAAGAAAAAAGGAGAGAGAGTGAGAGAGAGAAACCTGAGGGAAAAGGCTTGTGCTTCTATTTCTACATTTAAAAAAGATCTTACACAAAGTTGTAGAACAGATAAAATAGCGTTTATTATTTTACATAAAAGTTTTAACTCAACTTCATGTCTCTTACTGTTATATTTTATTTTAGAAAACACCTTTTATGTGTCCTAACAAATCAAGTTTAGATTTTAAAGCTCAGTATCTTTATTGATTTTATTTTAGTATATAATGATTATATACATTTATACATGCACATATATAATTGCATGACTATGTATCTAAGTATATTTCAGTGGGTAAAAGATCTATATATGTATATCATGTATTTATTTTTCTGTTGTAAGTAAATTAAGCTATAATAATAATTAGCATTAAAAAATCAAAATGATGCCTATTTTGAGGACATGAGTCTGACATCTTCCAACCTTTTTGTTTATTGCCAATAAAATAAACATAGAAAAGATTGTGAAAAAAATGTGAACTTTATCTTAAGCTTTTTAAATTAATTTCAAATGACTGCTATATCAAAATTTTATTTTCTGTTCTTCAAATTAAAAAAATAAAGACATATATGAAATCTAGGAAATTATTACAAACTAAGAAGGAAGTTTTCATTCTTTCTTTTGTTTTTAATTTTTGTTGTTTGTTTTTTGGGTCACACCCAGTGGTGTTCAGGGATTATCCTGGCTTTGCAGTCAGAAATCACACCTAGCAGGCTCAGGGGACCAAATGGAATGCCGGGATTTGAACTTGGTCCTTCCTGTGTTGGCCGTATGCAAGGCAAAATCCCTATCTCTGTGCCAACTCTCTCGCTCCAGAATTTTCTTTCTAAATGAGTGAAATTCTTAAAGAACACTAAGTGGCTCACTAATTCAAAGACTAATATTAATTCACTTTGTCATTATGGTAACTTATTTGAGTTTGACTCTTTTTAGTCCTCTAATTAATACTAATAAGAGAATGACCTGACCTAAATGGAAAAGACTGCCATTTTCCACTCATTTATTTATGTCATTTGAAGGCTTTATATCAACTCTGGATATCACTAACAAAACAACCAGCCCTAGAAATTGATTTTAAACTTCTAAAAATGTAGTTTTTTTCAGATAAGATTTTAGAAATCTGCTTTTTGGAGAGTATATGCTAAACTTTTCTGAGCCCTGTATTACACTGGTATAACTTATACTGCAACATTGGTCAAAATTTTTCTGTCCTTGACTCTCTTCTGACCAGTATTTCCTTTCTGTTGGCCCTATCTACTACAGGTAGTCCTTTAGTCTGATCTTATTATCCCCTATTTATAAGAATTGCACTTCTGATTCCCCATGAGATATTCTGGGGTCCTATACAGAGAGTAAAGACTAGCTGAGAAACCCCGCCCTACAAAATAATGAATAATCATTAGAATATTTCTACAAATAAGTAATGCTCAGAACAGCACAAAAAGTCATGGTCACTAATGTCAATTTCTTCAACAAAAACCTATTGGTCTTAAGCCATAACAAAAATGTTTTAGGTTATACAAAAGACACGTTCTGAAGGAAAGGAAATCCCTTTTCCTGCATGGTTGGAATTGTAAGGTGAGAAAAGAAATGTATTCAATAACAACATATATCTCTAAGAAGAAACTAATGCATTTCCCCAAATGATCACATGGGAGTTGGGAAATTGGTAGGAACTGCTTGGAACTTCACTTAGAAAAGAAAGTTATGATTCACCCATGGGAAAGCAGTCACAAACCTAAAATCAGGAACTGAAACTGGAAAATTACTCTTTACTTTAAATAATATACCATTCTTCACTTCCCAAAGATCTGAAAAAAAAAAAAAAAGGTGAAATTTCTAAGGAACCAAGGGCTAATGGGGCAGACAAGTCCCCCATGTAAGGGCAACAGGGCAAGCCCCTAGCTAGATAATCCACAACTACAGAAAAGATTTCGTATTGGGAAGCTTGTTCAGTTAAGCAACTTTACCTTCAGTATGCAGTGCTGAGCATCCGAACAGTCAGAACCAGTTTGCAAAGAGATCGTCATCCAGAGTCTGGGAGGAAGTGGGCAGACACACTGTTTTAAGTTTACCAAAGGAAATGTTCAGGCTGCAATATGTCTCAACTGATAGAAAAGGAAGATTGTGAAGTAACCAAATCCCTTGCCTATAAATACCTGAAAAGTTTTGTTTTATTTGAACTCTCAATGTTAACTCTGTAGAAAGAACTATAAAAATTTAATGTGAAAATCATTCATTAAAAAATTAAAAAAACTTGCACAATACAAAAAAGCAAATGTGTCAGCTTTCGTTATGTGAAAACCAGACTACCAAATAGCAGAAAAGCATATATCAGATCAGGGTTTAAAATTTTGAATTGGGGGCCGGAGAGATTGCATGGAGATAAGGCGTTTGCCTTGCATGCAGAAGGCCGGTGGTTTTCAAATCCCTGCACCCCATATGGTCCCCCGAGCCTGCCAGGGGCGATTTCTGAGGATGGAGCCAGGAGTAACCCCTGAGCGCTTCTGGGTGTGCCCCAAAAAACAAACAAAAATTGAATTGCCTGGGTTTAATATGTATTTATGTGTATTGCTGGCATAAATGACTGTGGTGGCAAACTGAAAAGAAAGCATTTTCGAGACATTGATCCCTGTCTTTATATCTTCTATTTAAAGAAAGTTAAAAATTATATAATACTTTACATGTCTTATTAACAAATAGGATATTTTTCACATACTGATAGCAATCAAAGAGGATAAAACAAAAATAATCTGAAAGTCATTTTGAATTAGTGAAGTAAATGGGATACTTCCTTTTGAATAATGGAATGCTATAATAAGTTTTGTTTGCTTTTCACAAGCTTAAGAAAGAGAAATTCAGTTTTATCATACTCAGGTTTATCATTTGCATCTTAGTATTTGTGTTCAATAAAGAAAATAAAATAGACTTAATATAAAAATTTCTTGCAAATTTGAGGATGAAGAGTAGTACAGAGAAGAGCTAAGACTCATGCCTTGCATGTTGCTGACCCAGGTTTGATCTCAGGCATGACATATATTCCTTTGAATACTCCAGGTATGGAGTAATCACTGAGAACAATGGGGTGTGACTCTCCCTAAAAATTCTTGCAAATACTTGTTTCATTTTTTTATTCATTCAATTCTTAAGTTCTCCACATGCTGGGAAAAATTAACTCTCTGAAGCTGACATTTGATCTCCTTCTTCTTTCTGTGTACATCAAAAGCACTATAATCAACAACATTTAGCCTTACAAATCTAATATCTCTTCTCATGTGTCTTCTTTTGTTTTGGGGATCATAATCAAATAATTCTATGTCCATCATCAAATAATCCTTTCAAATTTATCCATGATAAGGTCATCTTTTACCTTGAAGATACAAAATAGCATTTTTCATATATTTTTCTTTTCTTACTGTCTATTTATCTACTAAGTAAAAAATTTCTTTTTCTGAGCAAGACGAAGAAGGCTACACACTATGATGCATGGGTCACTTCTAGCTCTGCACTCAGGAATTATTCCTAGTGTTGCTTTAAGAACCATACAATGCTGGGACTCAACCCTTGGTTGTCTCAGGAAAGACAAGTGTCCAGCTGCTATACTATTGTGCCAGTCCCATAAGACAAATATTTGTCAAACATCTTTTATCATATTATTTCACTTCCCTGATCAGTTAGACTATACATCTTTTTGAAATTTAAAGTACATTTCTAAATGGAAGAGTTGTTTTTAAGTAGCGTAATTCCTTGTTTATTGCTATTTGCACTTTGTACTCATCTCTATTGTGAAATACTTTCCACTCAGTAGAGTATTGCTTCATTATTTGGTACCCTGCTAAACTCTGTGCCCCTTGAATATGGGCACAATGGTTTACATATTGTATAAATTCAACACATAGTATTTTGACTGTCACAAAAAGACACCTAGTTGAAAGTTTGTTTGGTCAATAAATACTAAAATGTTATCACTATACTTTCAAATGCTATACAAACGCAATTCATTGCTACGCAAATGCGATTCTTTATTAATTTCTCTTCTCATCTTATGTAATGAGTCCTGCTTGAAAGAGCCCTCCAAAACAAAGTTTAAATTATCTAGACACCAAATAAAATACGCAAACTGTTCCTTCGAACTTGAATGAACTTTCATCTTCTCTGTTAAAAATGATCATTTAGGGGGCCGGGCGGTGGCGCTGGAGGTAAGGTGCCTGCTTTGCCTGCGCTAGCCTAGGACGGACCGCGGTTCGATCCCCCGGCGTCCCATATGGTCCCCCAAGAAGCCAGGAGCAACTTCTGAGCGCATAGCCAGGAGTAACCCCTGAGCGTCACAGGGTGTGGCCCAAAAACCAAAAAAAAAAAAAAAAAAATGATCATTTAGGGCCAGAGCAATAGCGCAGCAGTAGGGTATTTGCTTTGCACACAGCCAATCCAGGACTGACCTTGGTTTGATCTCTGGTGTCCCCTATGGTCCCTCGAGCGAGGAGCAATTTCTGAGTGCATAGCCAGGAGTAACCCCTGAGCATCACAGAGTTTGACCCAAAAAGAAAAAAAAAAAGAATGATCTTTTAAAACTACTGATCATTAGTAACCTTAGAATATTAATGAGGAGTTTTTTTAAGTCAAACTAACTCTACAAACCACTTTAAAATTTGACTGAGAATGATGATGCTGATGACAATGTTGATTGCTATGAAGTGTTGACAGTAAACACATTAACCAGCTACCTGCTACATTATTTCTGTATACTTTTATTTTATAACAAATTAAAAAGTATTAAATAAACTAGACATTTTAAACAAAAGTGATTTGCTAGCACCTTTTCTTATTTTTTTTAATGAGTGAAGGAACATTAACTAGTACTTAAATATGAACAAAGGCTTTAAGAACTTGGAAATTTCCTTCCAAATTCTATTTTGACCCCTTTATGTTCTACACAACTTCATATTGATTATTTGCAAAAGCAGGAATGTAACTTTCATAAAAAATTCCTTTTTCTTACTGATAGTCATATTGTATTTTACCTGAAGACATCAATAATTAGCTTTGATAACAATCAATATTATATTTGGTATATTGTCTCCCACTCTCTTCATATAAATTACAAAGAAAACATTGGCAACTTTTTTATTGTTCAAAATTACAAATCTTATTAGAACTATTCTGAACCAGTATTATAAAATTATATACTATATATATAGTATATATATACTATATATATTATAAAAATTATACTCATAACTCCTAGTTAATCTACACAGCAACTATCTATATAGATTACAGTTACAGCAAAATAATAAGCTAAAAATATCAGTAATGCATCCCAAAATAAGAAACTTTTCTGATAGAAAATTGAGAAAAATCATAACATTATTTCCATTTCATTAAAGGAAAGCTTTACCAGGATAAGGGCATTTAAAATAGTTTTCTAATGGAACGTTTTTAGCATCTACCTAAATGATCGTTCCTTTACCTTAAATCACAAGGGAAGATTTGACAACCTCAATTTCTTAATGTAGCTCTTTGAAATACTCCTCGGTGACAGTCTAATCTCAAGGTTTAGTTAAAGCCTTCTGCTGTCTTAAAACCAGGTCCAAATATCTCCTGTCAAGCAAGAGCCCTAGCACATAGTAATATAACCAAATGTTACAATTTTTCTTTTGACTACCCTGGTGTTTTCCTGTTAGGGTGCTATTTCCAACTGATATAGTCACATTCCTTGGTTTTTGCTTCTAGCACAGTTAGAAGGGGATTCTGAAAATTATTGATCAACTGTGGCCCTGCAGTGAGAGTCTGAATGCCATTCAATAACACTGCTTGCCAAGAAAGCATGAAATGCTGCAAGATGTCGCGAAATTCCCACCATGCTGCTTTCCTTTAGGTTCACTGATGCCTCAAAGGAAGCCTGAAAAGCAGAAAGGCGACTGATGTGGAAGGAAAGAGAAGGAAGCACAGGTGGGAATTAAGAGTAACATCAAGAAAACATTTGTTAAAAAGCATAAAACTCTCTCGGGTGCTTGTAAGCACCCTTTCTAGCACCGTGGTTTCAACAGCACCCGCTCCCTGCAGTCCTTTATTCTCTGGTCTTCTCAAAGGGCTACTGAGCCATAAGCAATAACACAACAGGGAGTACTTATGTCAGCCCTCGTACACATTTCTGTGAACTGAAATATGAGGTGGGGCTTAGTAGACCTCATTGTTGCTGGGGTTCACATATTTTATCTGCACACTCACTCCCTAGAATTGCTCTCCTATTACTTCCCTGATTGTAGCTAAAAACAATAAATGAAAATATGCTGAAAGATGACATTCTAAAGTCATAATGTAAATTACAGGCCCATAAAGTAGCACTGAGGTGCCTCAATGGCCATTTGACTAGGAGTACAGATGTCCTGTCCATATGCAGCAGTGAAGCCTACATCTCCACCTCTGTAGCACAGAAAATAGACTCTCAGTACATTGAAACTTTAAAAGCTTGAAATTGGGTTTTGTGGGTTTTTATTTTTATTTATTTTTTTTTTTTGAGTCACACGAGTTACCATTGTGCCACTAGGTCTCCCTCTCTCTGAGAGTGGTTTTTCTCAGGTAGCTGCCATTTGGCTCCCTTTTAACTTGTTCATACAAAATTATAGGGATTCAGGATAATCTGTGGAAGTCACCACTAGTTCAAGGCCTGGTCCAATCTAACACATCATAAACAGTTAAGTATATGTCAGACCCTTGTACAAAATCACAGAAGTAACAACATGAATGTAGAATTCTGCAGTCTTGAAGAGGTTGGAGGTCAATTATTGCTGAGCTTGTTCATGAAAACTCAATGAAAGAATATCTATCGTATTCTCAGAAAAATTTCTGTTCTAAAATGGAAGGATTGGCATTCTGTGAAGAAAATGATTCTTTGGTCAATACAATTGGAAGCTCTTTACCACATCCTGGAGGTATACAGTAACAACATTTTAGTTTGCCTTTTGTCAGGAGTGCCGCTCCATATAATATTCTGTGAAACACATACTAGAAGTCATTGTTTATCTGAGACAGTAGAAATACCTGCACTTCTTTCATTTTTGTTATATAACTTTTAACTTCATTTTCACTCTAGAACAGAAATGCTAAGTCCAATCAAATTTAAATTGTACTATATTGAAAAGTGATATGCTTACTAATGGTTTTATTTTATATACAGAGTTGCTTTGGAGATCACACTCTGGATACCAAGTGTTTATATTCCTTTAGAACTTAAAAAATTAAATCTTTATATTGTAGAATAAGAGAAATCCACTTTATACTAGATGTTATTTTGTTATGACATATATGCATGTGCCTTGTGGAAACTAGTTTTGGGGGGCAAAAACTGTTTTGGGAGGCTGTACTCGTGCTCAGTCCTGGTTCTACTTTCAGTGTTCACTCATAGTGGGGCTCAGGGGGCCCCATGGGGCACCAGGGATCAAATCTGACTCAGAAGCATGCAAGGCAAGAACCCTACATGCTACACTCTGACACAAATACTGAATTTTTTTCAAGGTTTTTTAATTTTATTTTTATTTTGACCAAAGTGGATTACAAATCTTTCACAGTAATATTTTGGGTACATAGACACATTGAATCAGGGGCACTTCCACCGCCAATGTTGTCCTCCCTCCACACTTGTTCCCAGCATGCATCCCATATCACCCTCATTTGCCCCTCTCCATGGCTGCTAATATAAGTGTTCCCCTCTGTGTCTAGCTTGTAGTTTGGGTTTTGATTCTGTTGTCATTGGCTTTGGATTTGGTGTTTATGTCTGATCATTTTTTATTTCTACTTAATGTTCATATGACTGTTTGGTCTGGAAATCTTTGAAAGTTCATTTTAAAAGCGTAGAGGACGCATTGAAATAGTGGGTCAGCAGTTTGCTTGCTTTATACGTGGCCTACCCAGGTCCGATCTGCAGGACCTTGTATGGTTTGTTCCCAAAGCCTCATTTAGTGCAAGCCAGAGTACACACACACACACACACACACATCTTAAATTTTATAATTCTTGGGGCCTGGGAGATATAAGGAGTAGGGAGCTTGTCTTTCATGCAGTTGATTTAGGTTTAATCCCTGACATCCCATAATATCTCCAAACAACTCCAGAAGTATTTCCTGAATGTAGAACCAGGAGTAACCCCTTAGCATCGCTTAAGTGTGCACCCAGCCAAAAACTTAAAAATGTTCATTAAGAAAGGGAAACAAATCTAACATCTTTGCAATGTAAGCTACTATATTAATTTATACTGCTAAATTTTGTCCAGCTTTCACCAAAATTGTTACCTCTGCTTGGACTACATGAAGCAAAACAGGAATGTATTTTAAAAAAGTTTGAGTGCAAGACTATATATAGTTCAAGGGTGATAGTGCAGCAGGTAGGGTGTTTGCCTTGCACACAACAGACCTAGGTTCAATCCTCATCATCCCATATGGTCCCCCGAGCCTGCCATGAGTTATTTCTGAGCTCAGAGTCAGGAATATCTCCAGAGTGCAGCTGGGTGTGACCCCAAAACCAAAACAAGAGTATAAGTTCAGTACTCTTCATTAATTCATTGAACTATCTCATTAAGGTTACTTTTCATATATTACTTTCTGGATTTTAAGCATTCTTATGTTGTTTGTTTTTTTTTTTTTCTTTAACACTGGTGAATTTAAATGCCTTTGAAAAGTTTAGTGTCTATCCTGAAACTAAATAAGAAATTCTTCACTATTTTACCTCTCATGTTGCAGTATTTTAAATCTTTCTTTTGTCCTCTGTCTCTTTCACCTCATCTATACTGTCTCACTCCCTTGATCCATCAGACACAGCCCAGCCATTTGAGTGTATAACTTAAAGTAATTTTGGACTGAAGTAAAGGACCTTCGAATCCTTAGTAATCCGCTTCAGATCCAGCTACTGAGCACTGGTTAGACTTCTGAACAGCCAACAGACATTTCAGGAAACTACCTTGGAAATGAAAACCTGTTAGAGCATCTGCAGAATAACATGAGCACTGAAACAAAATCATACAAATAGAAAAGAAAATGTTATTTCAGTGTTAAGTTAAGGCACTGCTGAAACAATTGAAAGGAAGACAGGCTCTAGGTGATCTCGATTGATGGGCTTCAAAGTGATCGGTACTTGGAAACAGACTGGTTATTTTGCCTGCATTTTAGATGTCATTAGGCCTTTGCCCCGAAGGCCAACAGCTTACTCTACTGCACAAAGCTTCCTGACTGAGAAGGAATTGCAAGCCTGAGATAATGCCTAGTTGAGAGCTACTCATGGGATAAGCAATACAGGCACAGAACATTCTAGCCCAAAAACACTGCCTCATTTCTTAAGGGAATGAGAGCAGAGCATGCTATCTGCTACAACTATTGCTTTTTAAAATGTTCTCCTCCCTGGAAAACACTGCCACTCTAAGTATTGTTCCTCCCAACTTACCTATCTGTTCCTTGATTACTTTTCTTCCTCAGTCCTTCTACTCTATCCACTCTTCCTTCTAATGACTAAATTTTTCTAGAACAAAACATTTAGCAAACAAATATTTATAATAAAGCAAAGTCAAAATAATTTCTATTTGTTAAAGAGCATCTCTGAAATTATCTCTCTGATTCAATAGGTTATTTTGGCTCAATGTTGGAGGATTTTTATTTTTGTTTGTTTGGTTTTCTTTTTTTTTTTTTTTTGAGGGGAGGGATGGTGGGCCACACCTAGCAGCACTCAGGGGTTAGTCTTGGCTCTGCACTGAGAAATCACTCCTGGTAAGATTGGGGGACCATAAGGGAAGCTGAGGATGGAACTTGGGTCAGTTGCATGCAAGGCAAACACCACATAAACTGTGCTATCGCTCTGGTCCCAAAAGGCATTTTGTACATTTTTTGTTTTGGAGCCATACCTGACCACAATCAGGGCTTGTTTCTGATTTTTTTAAGTCCAGGGATCACTGTATGGGAGGTCAGGTACCAAATTCAACTAAGCTTCATGCAAGAAAAGCACTCTACCTGTTGTACTGTTGTTCCAGCCCCTGCCAGGAATATTTATTAGCTGGAAATTTTCCTTTTGGGATACCAAACTGTCCATATTAACAGCTTCTAATATGCTAAATAAAATATGTTTTTGAGAATTTAACATTATCAATTGCTTTCTCCTTCAATATATTTCTTCCTCTCTTATTCCATCCTTTCTCTGTCTTTACACCATCTCATATCTCTCTTGTATTTTAACTTCAATTCCACTCCCTCTTATTTTCTCTTAGTCTTTCCCAACTATAATGAATTTTTCAGCTGACCATTTCTGATCACTTTGCTACCATTCAGTCAGTGAGTGTGTTCTTTCCTTTTCCATTTCCACCCTATTCTTAACCCATCTCATCCCATAGTCCCAGGACAACCAAGCTCTGTGACTGAGTGGGACAAGGATCAGGGGCAGGATATTTAACAATGGCAGAGCTGTGACAAGTTAATTCAACTCCTGCTGTTAAATTAACCAGCGTTCCAGCCGAGTTAACGCGTCACCCAGTTTCAAAAGGTTAAGCTCCAAGCTTAATCTTATTCATCATTATGAACTCTTCAAATTGGCTGAAATATTTAAAATTCAGTGAAATGAAAGGACCGCAGGAAACATTTAAGAGCCAACTGCCTGGTCTTCAAAAAAAATGGAGAAATAATCTACAAAGATTAGGAAAAGAAGGCTTCAGAATGGGTGAATGGAGACACTTGAGAACCAGGTTAGAGTGAATAATAAAAGGACATGGAGGACAAGGGCATCTTATCTTCTCGCTATCATAAAGAGATTCAGGCGTTAGGAAGAAATTTAATGGAGCACCCTGAAAATGCTTGTTCTATCTCATCATAAGCAACAGACCAAAACTGAATGCTAATGAAAAGGGCATGTACGATAATACTTTGCGAGCTTTCTGCTCCTCTTTGGACTTTGGACACAGATGGGAAGTGGGCCAGTGTTCCCCCCACTTATCACTGCCTGGGAGGGAGATCATAGCCCCCTGAGTGCTCTCTACTCAGCTTCTGTGACAGCAGAGAGCCCATTTGAATTTTGAGAGGAAGTACTGCAGCAGAAAATAACACCGGAGGTGCTGAGCCTAGCATTTCTCAATTAGCAAAATGTTTAGTATACAGTAGAGCTTAATAAAGGTTAACTGTCATTATTATTATTACTTTTATTATACACTTTAAATTACAAATCTCTGCAGATTTTTATGGTATTATTTTTACAGTACTGAGATGAGGAAATAATTTTCCACATGTATTTGCACAATCTCTTGTCCTGAGCTGAAGCATATGCATGTATTTAAAAATAGTCTTTTCCTCATGCATAAGCTCTTGCTACTATCCTTGCACTCCAGGGCTCAGTACAAATAAGCACATTGGATCCAAGCTGTTCCTGAATGTCTGTTTGCTCCTTACTCTCTTTTCCTTAATCTATATGTTCTCTACAAATTCTGTTATGATTAGCATTTTTCTGAATTTTTTTTTGCCCCATCCAGCAATGTATTCCTGGTTCTGCAGTCAGGAATTACTCCAGGAAGGCCTGAGGAACCAAATGAGATGCCAGGGATCAAACCCACAACTCAAAATGAAGGCAAACTCCCTTCCTATTACAAACTCCCTACTATTGCTCCAGTCCCAGCAAATGTTTTGTATTAAAGTCTTCCATCTTTAATGTAATCCACTTTTTGATTTTTCCTAATGAACATCATAGTTCATATTCTTTACATATTTATCATAATATTGAATTTAAATGTTTTACTATTATAAACTATATGTATTTAGTATTTTTTCTTTTTTATATAATATCTTTTTTTAAACACCTTGATTACAACATGATTGTGATTAGGTTTCAGTCATGTCTGAGTCCTAGTAAAAATCATGTAGGCATTCATATTATGTGTGTAGAATAACCATTTAATTCTGCTTACAAAATTCATTTTTAGGTGGATATTCAGTGGCGTTCAGGGCTTACTCCTGACTCTATGCTTATGGATCACTTCTGATAGACTTGAGGAACCATATGGGGTGCCCAAGATTAAAACCAGATTAGATGAGTATAAGACAAATACATGACCTACTATAATATTACTCTGGCTCTTGCATTAGGATTTGAATCAGGTATACCATAGACAAATTATCTCAGTTCAATTAGGTTTGGACATAAGCTAAGAGTTCAAAATATTCATGATAATTCAGAGGTTTGGCATTGAAATTTTGATCTAAAATATATTTAAGGTGTGTGGTTACTAACTACTTAAGTTAAATTTAGTAACAGGTACAGCAATTGCTTCACATTATATCAACATGGGTTTCAATATCTGGCCTCACATATGGTTCCCCAAGCCCTGCCAGTAGTGATTCGTCACTTACAGAGACATGAGCCCTAAGAACTACTTGGTGTGACCAAAACAAAACAAAACAAAGATTACTACAAGAAACAAATTAGAATTTGAGATGTAAATCATTACTATATGATACAAACACATTTAAACAAACATGCGTGTGTGCACATACATGCACACACAGACACACACACACACACACACAAAACCTTAGAAGTTAAATTTTTTATGTTGAAGGTATTTTAAGAAAACCTCCAAGGAAAGATGATTAGGGCTGAAAGGAAATACAAAAACTAGTTGGTCAAGTGAAGGCATAATGAGTCCAAATAAAGATGTAAAATAACATCTTTTAACTCATAATAATTTAAAAGTTGCAATAAACCCGAAGTATTTTATAATTGGCAATGATTAAACCATAATGCATAATTTCAATGAGGGAAAGATTATTGTTGCAATATCACTTGCTTTATTGTCTAGAACTAAAAGTTAATTGGCTTATATTTAAAGAGTAAAATATGTTTAATTCAAAGCTGCAATTTAGTAAATACTACTGTTCTGGATTACATTTTTAATTGTCAAAGATTATCAGCAAAGTTACAATATTATTTTTAATTTTTTAAAAACTTGAGATTTTTATCTTGTGTTTTTGTTAGATTTTATTCAAAATATTTTGATATAAAATTTATTATAGGCATAAAAATTACAAGGAACTGCAGAAAAGTCCTTTTCTATAATGCAGTTTTGATTTCTCTTGCCCGGTAATGCAACATTTATAAGAATAAAGGAGATCTTATAAATTATTATAATTATATTTACTTATTTCATGTTTACTTATTTACTTTTGCTTGGGGCTCATACCCAATGGTTCTCAGGATTTACCCCTTGGTCTGTGCTTAGGTATCACTCTTGTCCAGGCTAGGAGCAATACATGTGGTATTAGTAATTAGAACAGGGTCTGCTGCCTGAAAGGCAAGAAATTGGCCCTTTTATTATCTCTCCAGCTCATCAACCATTTTTAAATATGTAATTTTTGTAATCAATATTATATATAAGAATTAACAAAACAAATGACTGTTGATTATGACTATAAATCATGAACTGTGGAATACTTAATTACTATTTATTTTTTTAATAAAAGGTATTCAATACTTTTTTGTTTTTGTCATACATGGTGGTGTTTAGGGGTTACTCCTGACTCTGTGCTCAGAACTCACCCCTAGCAGGTTTTGGAGACCATATGAGTTGCCTGGAATCCAACCGAGGTCTGTCGGGGTTGGCCACGTGCATGGCAAACGCCCTACTGCTGTCCTATCACTCCAGCCCATGCCATACTTTTTAAAAAGAAATATTTAGTAATTGTTTATTGAAAAACACAATTTGTTTTTGAATCACCATGAAATACAAAGTTGTCATGATTGTTTCAGTTACACAATATCCAGCACCCATCTCTTCACCAGTGCACATTTCCCGGGGAATACATTTTAGAGGAACATTAAACCAAGAAGTACTAACTCTGATCAACATTTATGCACCAAATGTCGAGCCAGAAATATATGTAAGGCATTTGCTCACAAAACTAGAGATACATATGGAAGGAAAAATGATAGTAGTAGTAGATTCAACACACCATTTTCACCACTAGACAGATCCACTAGGCTAAAAACAGCAAAGGCATAAAAGCCCTAAATGAGAAACTAGAAGAACTAGGACTAATGGACTTATACAGGACCCTCCACCCTCAGAAAGCAAAATACAAATTTTTCTCAATGGAACCTTCTCTAGAATAGAACACACCTTAGATTATAAATCTAACTTGCACAAAGTCACAAATATAAGGATAATACGTAGCACCCTATCAGATCACAATGCAACAGAGATTAAGATTGACTGTAAGAGAAGACATAGAGAAAATCCAACAGTTTGAGATTAAATAACATGCTACTAAACAACAGCTGGATCAAAGAGGAAAACAAAGAAGAAATAAAAAGATTCCTTGAGACAAATGACAATGAAGAAACAAATGGTCAAAATTTGTGGGATACAGCAAAAGCAGTAATTAGGGGGAAACATAGCAATACAGGCCTATGTTAGAAAAGAGGAAAATTACAATATCAATAGCTTAAAGAGCAGGAAAAACAGCAACTAAAGAACCCAAACACAGGTAAAAGACAAGAAATAATAAAAATCAGAGCAGAAATAAACATCCTAAAAACAAAGAAAACAATACAAAGAATCAATGAGACCAGGAGCTGGTTTTTTGAAAGAATAAACAAGATAGACAAACCACTGGCAGATTCACAAAGTAAAAAAGGGAAAACACCCAAATAAATCAGATCACAAACAAAAGGGGAGAGATTACAACAGAGCCTCAAGAAATCCAAGACATCATTAGGGCTTACTATAAACAACTGTACTCAGTTAAGTTAGAGAAACCAGAAAAAAACAGATTTCTGAAAAAAATATCATCTTCTGAGACTTACTAAGTAGGGTGTAGAAAGTCATGCCAATCACATCTAAGTGAATTGAAACAGTAATTAAGAAACTCTCCAAAACAAAGGTCTAGAACCAGGTGATTTTACAGGTGAATTCTATCAAACATTTAGAGAAGAATTATTACCATTTATCCTCAGACATTCCAAAACATTGAAAAAGCAGAAATTTCCCAAACACCTTTAATGAGGCTAATATTACACTCATTCATAAAGCTGGCAAAGACACATCAAGAAAGAAAACTATAGATCAATCTCACTAATGAACCTGGATGCAAAAATTGTCAACAAAATCTTAGCAAACCTAATTCAACAATACATCAAAAAGATTATACATCACGACCAAGTGGGCTTTATCCCAGGGATGCAAGGATGGTTCAACAGAGGAAAATCACAATAAGAATAAAATAAAAACACATGGACATATCAATTGACACAGATAAGGCATTTGACAAAATCCAACACTCATTCATGATTAAAAAAAAAAACATTCAGCAAAATAGGGTTGAAAGAAACCTTCCTCAAGATAGTCACAGCTATCTATAAAAAGCCCAGATTCAACACTATCCTTAAAGGCAAAAAATTAAAAGCATTTCCATTGAGTTCAGGCATTAGGCAAGGCTCTCCACTGTCTCCACTATTCAACTATTCAACATAGTTTAGAAGTCCGAGCAATAGAAATAAGACAAGAGAAGGGAATCAAAGAAATCCAAATAGGGAAAGAGAAAGTCAAATATCTCTTTTAGTATAGCATCTTAAGTATAGAGGTACTTTTCCTAAGGAGCAACTGACAGTGAGGGCATTACTAAACATAGATTGAATTGATAAAGAAGAGTAAAGGAGAGAGGGAAAAAAAGTAGAGGGAAAAAAGGAGAGAGAGGAAGAAGAAAATAAAAAGAAAGTAGTAATTTGCAAAATCATGTTTGATGATTGGGACCTATAACATAGGTATGTGGTGTGCCATTGACTGTTCCAGTGGTCTGAATGATCATAAGCTTTGTGTCCTAGTAGAAGACATAATAAAAAGTAAGTGGTTAAATTAAAGTATTTTATTGAGACATTGTCATAATGAGCACTGTATATGATAGTCAGTATAATTAAATACCGAGGTTTAAAATTAGGTGTCCATTCTTTGTTTCCAAGAACCACTGTGGAAAAAGAAGCTGAAGGGTTATTTTATAACTTGTAAAATTAATGCATTAAAACATATTGTTAGTAATCACTACAGTGGGTGTTCCAGGGTCCCAATCATATTCTGTACCTGGTTCTGTGAATAAATACATTAGGACATTATTATAGTCCTTTGTAGTTAGAGGTTGAGTACATATCTGTTCTCTCTAAACCACTGTTTCCATCATTGCTGGTCTCTTTGTAATGGTCATTCGCGATTTTGTGTTGTCCCCCTTCCACTTTATTTGAACACTTCTCATTATATTCTGTCATTTACAATGTTTGGAGTTTCTACACTTTCAACCCTTGTATCTGCTCATGGAATACTATATGTAAATGTGGTATATATTCTAAATACATCAATGAAGAGTTATCATTCTGTATTTATCCTTCTGGCTTACTTCATTTAACATATTTTCTAGGTCCATCCATGTTGTGCAAAATCCATGATTGTATCACTTCTAACTGATATGTAGTATTCCATCGTGTATAAATATCACATCTTCATGATCCACTCATCTGTTGTTGGGCAACGAGGTTAATTCCAAATCTTGGCTGTTGTGCTGATTGCTATGATAAATAGTGGCATGCATACATACTTTGGGATGAATATCCTTCCGCTTGGGTGATAAATACCCAGGACTGTGATTGCTGAGTCATATGGCAGCTCAATTCTGAGTTTACTGAGCACTCTCCACACTGTTTTCGATAGGGGTTGGACCAGGCAGCATTCCCACCAGCAGTGTATGAGTTCCTTTCTTACCACATCCCGCCAACAGAGATTGTTGTACCATCCTCACTGGTGTAAGGTGGTACCTCATTGTTGTCTTGATCTGGATTTTCCTAATGATGAGTGATGGTGAACATGTTTTACATGTGTCTCTTTGCCATCTTTCAGTCTTTCTTGGAAAAGTGTCTATTTCTTCTCTCCATTTTCTATGGTTTTGTGGATCTCATCTTTCTGAGTGCTTTGTATATCCTAGATATCAACCTTTTATCTGATGTGTGGAGAGTGAAAATGTTTTCCCATTCTCTTAGCTGTCTTCTAGTTTTAGCCAGTGTTTCTTTTGCCATGAAGAAACTTTTTAGTTTGATGTAGTTCCATTTATTTAGGTTTGATGCTATTACTCTTACCATTGGCAATCCATCATCAAAGACTTTTTGAGATATAAGGCTTGAAGTGTTCTTCCTATTTTTCCTCAATGAACTTTATATAGATTTGGTTCTGATTTCAAGGTCTTTAATCCATTTTGAGTTGATTTTTGTGTAGGTGGGAGGTATGGGTCATTCTTTAGTTTCTTACAGGTGATTAACCAGTTGTTCCAACACCATATGTTGAAAAGATTGTCTTTGTTCCATTTCAGGTTCTTGGATCATTTGTCAAATATTAGTTGATGTATATTTGGGGGTAAATCTCGGGATATTTTGTTCTAAGCCACTGGTCTCTGTCTTTGTTCCAGTACCATGCTGTTTTGATGATTACAGCTTTATAATAAAGCTTCAGGTTAGATAAAGAAATGTCACCCAGTTTCTTGTTTTTCAGTATGGTTTTGGTTAACCTAAGTCTTTTTTAGGTTCCAGATGAACTTTTTAATTGATTCTTGAAATTTCTTAAAAATGATGTCTGAATTTGGACAGGGATTGCATTGAATCTATATAGTAATTTAGGTAAGATATTCATTTTGATTATGTTGATTTTTCTTACCCACTGTCAGGGGATGTTCTTCCATTTTCTTAGGTCCTCTTCAATTTTTTTTGAAGCATTTTGAAGTTTTAATGGTATAGGTCAGTGGTCGGCAAGCCGCAGCTCGCGAGCCACATGAGGCTCTTTACACTTCTGTTGTGCCAGAGGCTCTTTACACTTCTGTGTGCCGGGTGGCCACTCCAAGAGTTAGGACTCTGCTCCTAGCCTCTGTCAGTGCGCAGCCTGTGTGCAGCCTCTGTGGCTGGCTCCACACAGCTCCAGATGGGTCATATGTTTTATGCAGGATTTCAGAAACAGCAAAGAGGCAGTGGTCTTTGTTAAAAAAAATCTGTGGATGCCACTGTAACGAAATTAAATTTTTCTTCCTTTAATATCGACATTGGCAACTTTGAAATGCAATTGCTGGATTAAAAAAAAAAAAAAAAAAAAAAAAAAAAAAAAAAAAAAAAAAAAAAGAATTGGGCCGGAGAGATAGCACAGAGGCATTTGCCTTGCAAGCAGCCGACCCAGGACCTAAGGTGGTTGGTTCGAATGGCATCCCATATGGTCCCCCATGCCTTCCAGGAGCTATTTCTGAGCAGATAGCTGAGCACCGGCGGTGTGGCCCAAAAACCAAAAATAAAAAATAAAAACAAAGAACTGTGGAGCTCGAAATTTGAACGTCTTTGTGATAAGTTATAAAGATTGTAGAAACACAAATGTGAACGTAGTTCACAACATAAGTTGTCTGCTTTGAAAGACCTGGAGAAGGAAGATATGTTGATTTTTAACACCTGGAATGGTATTCCTGACTCATATAATCAACTAAAAAAGCTAGCATTTGCTGTTCTTTCCTTGTTCGGGTCTACATATTTATGTGAACAATCATTTTCAAGCATGAATCGTCTCATTGATGAGACTCTGGAATTGTGCCTAAAATTAAAAACAACAACATACAAACCTGACTTACTCAAATTATCCAAGGAAATGCAAGGCCAATGTTCTCATTAGTGTTTGTGACTTTGTTAGTCATTGTCAGGATGTAATTTTCTCTATATTGTAAGGCAAATTTTACAGAATTTAACATTATCGATAAATATCGTTCTAAAGTTTTTATTTTATTAGTTGCGTTATTTGTATCCTCCCGACCTATGTGGATACTTGCATGCAGAATAATTTTAATAAAAACTTATTGAAACTAAAAACAGTGTACCATCCTATGTATTTTCGGTTTTAAAAATGTGACTCTCACTCGGGTGGGGAGTAGGGAGACTTGGGACATTGGTGATGGGAATGTTGCACTAGTGATGGGTTGTGTTCTTTACATGACTGAAACCCAAACAACAATCATGTATGTAATCAAGGTGTTTAAATAAAATTAAAAAAAAATAAAAATGTGACTCTCAAAATAAATTTCAATCGTGGTTTGGCGAGATTTGGCTCAATTAAAAAAAAAAAAAACAAAAAGGTTGCCCACCACTGGTATAGGTATTTCACTTATCTTGTAAGGTTGATTCCTAGGTACTTCATATTTTTAGATATTAATTTAAATGGGATTGACTCCTTAATATCTTTCTTCCCTACTTCATTATTTGTATAGAAGAATGCTATTGTCTTTTGTGTATTGATATTGTAGCCAGCCATTTAGCTGTAATGGCTTATTGTTTCTAGGAGTTTTACTGTGGACTCTTTAGGGTTTTCTATGTATATCATATCATCTGCAAAAAGAGATAGTTTGAGTTCCTCTTTCCCTATATGGATTTCTTTGATTCCCTTCTCTTGTCTGCTTGCTATTGCTAGGACTTCGAAAACTATGCTGAATAAGATTGGAGAAATTGGGCAGCCTTGCCTAGTTCCTGACCTTAGTGGAAACGCTTTAATTTTTCACCATTAAGGATAATGTTGGCTCTGGGCTTTTTATAGATAGCTGTAACTATCTTGAGGAAGGATCTTCCAACCCTATTTTGCTGAGTGTTTTCAGCATGAAAGGGTGTTGGATTTTTTTCAAATGCCTTCTCTGCATTGATTGATATGATCGTGTGGTTTTTGTCTTTCTTCTTGTTGATGTGATGTATGATGTTGATTGATTTGCATACGTAGAACCATCCTTGCATCCCTGAGATGAAAACCAATTGGTCATAGTGTATAATATTTTTGATGTCTTGTTGGAATCTGTTTGCTAAGGTTTTGTTGAGGATTTCTGCATCTATGTTCATTAGTGAGATTGGTCTGTAGTTTTCTTCCTTGGTGGGGTCTTTGCTGTCTTTGGGAATGAGTGTGATATTCTCCTCATAGAAGGAATTAGGAAGAATTCCTGTCTTTTCAATATTTTGGAAGAACCTGAGGATCAGTGGTTGTAATCCTTCTCTGATAAGGATAAAATTCACCTGTAAAACTATCTGGACCTGGATTTTTTTGGGGGGGTTTCTTAATTACTGTCTAATTTCCTTAAATGTGATAGAACTTTTTAGGCTTTCTACATCCTCCTTATCAAGTCTCAGAAGGTGATATTTTCCAGACATCTGTCAGTTTCTTCAGGTTCACTAACCTAAATGAGTACAATTGTTCATAATACTCCCTCATGATGTGTTGGATTTATTTGGGTTCTGTTGTAATCTCTCCCCTTTCATTTGTGATCCTATTTACTTGGGTGTTTTTCCCCTTCTTTTTTTTTGGGGGGGTGTCTTGTCAAAGATTTGTCTATCTTGTTTATTCTTTCAAAAAACTAACTCCTGGTCTCATTAATTTTTTGTATTGTTTTCTTGGTTTCTATGTTGTTTATTCTGCTCTGGTTTTTATTATTTCTCTTCTGACTGTGTTTGGGTTCCTTTGCTTCTGTTTTTCCAGATCATCAAGGTGCCCTTGTAGATGGTTGATTTTGTCATTTTCCTCTTTCCTGATGTAGGCCTGTTTTGCTGAGTTTCTCCCTAGTTATTGCTTTTGCTGTGTCCCACAGATTTTGACCATTTGTTTCTTTATTGCCATTTATTTCAAGGAATCTTTTTCTATTTTATCCTTGATTTCCTCTTTGATCCAACCACTGTTGAGTAGCATGTTATTTAATCTCCAGGTGTTGAATTTTCTCCACAGTTTTTTTTTTACAGTAAATCTTGATATCTGTCCCATAATGATCTGATAAGGTGCTTCTAATAATCTTATTTTTGTGACTTTGTGTAAATTAGATTTATATCCTAAGGCCTGGTCTATTCTAGAGAAGGTTCCTTGTGCACTTGAGAAGAATGTGTATTCTGCTTTCTTGGGGTGGAGTACCCTGTATAAGTCTAATAGACATATTTCCCCTAATTTCTCATTTAGGGATCTTTTGTCTTTGCTAGTTTTCTGCCTGGTGGATATGTCTAGAGGTGATAGTGGAGTATTAAAATCTCCTACTACTATCACATTTCCTTCCATATGTTTTCCTAGGTTGTGAGCAAGTGTCTTACATATTTTGCTGACTTTACAGTCAGTGCATAAATATTGATTAGACTCATTACTTCCTGGTTTAATGTTCTCCTGCTGAGTAAGTAGTGACTCTCTTGGTCTCTGAACACTTTCTTGAGGTTGGATACAAATAGATCTGGTATAAGAATGGCTGTCCCAAAATTTTTCTTTGTTTTCCATTGGCTTGAATAATTGATTTCCATAATTTTATTCTAAGCCTTTGTTTATTCTGTTTCTTTAGGTGTGTTTCTTGCAAGCAGCAGATATCTGGTTTTAGTTTTCTGATCCAGCCTTCTACTCTGTGACTTTTAATTGGGGAATTTATCCCATTGACATTTAAGGAGAATATTGACAAAGCAGGTTGTTGAGGTATTGTATTGAATAGAGTGGTTGTTATTACAATCGGGGGTTTGGATTGTGTAATACATCTTTGAGTAGTTCATTTAGAGTTGGTTTGGTTGGCACACATAGTGTGAGTTATTTCTTATCTGAGAATGTTTTTAATTCTCCCTCCCATATGAATAAGAGTTTTGCCGGGTAGTAGACTCTAGGTTGGAATTTTTTTTCATTCAGTAGTTTAAATATGTCACTTCACTGTATTCTTGCTTGAATTGTTTCAAATGGGAGATCTGGTTTGATTCTTATGACCCTTCCTTGGTACTTGAGGGTTTTTCTTCCCTTAGTCTTTAAATAATTCATCTTCCTCTTATTTTTTGCCAATTGGATTACCATATGTCTTGGTGTTGGTCTGTTAGGGTCTATTTTATTAGGGACTCTTTTTGTTTCCTGGATTTGTACAGGTTTTTCTTTCCAGAGGATGGGAAAATTCTCTAGTATTTCCCTAACTACTTGTTCTTCTCCTTTCCCCTTTTCCTCTCCTACTGGTATTCTTACAATTCTTAGGTTATTTCTTTTATCTTTGTTTATTAGGCCTAACTTTTTCCTCCAATGTTTTTTCTCCTGCTTTCTTTTGATTTCTTTGTCATTGTTGTTTTGTAGTTTCTCTTCAAGTTCCTCCATGTGTTCTTCTAACTGTGTGATTCTGCTATTATGGCTTGCTAACATATTTTTTATTTCCCTTAGTTTCAGTTGTATGGATTTGTTCATCTTCTATAAAAGTTCTTCTTTGAGTTGATTGAATTGTTCATCTATAAGTTTCTTCATTTTGGAGGCTAATGATTCCTTGATTTCCATTGCTAAGAGATTCATTGTTGCTTTTAGGTTCTCATCTATTGGGCACATGTGTTTTGGTGGACTTGTAAACTTGATAGGGTTTCTCTCTATTTCCCCAGAAGCTATCTTTCTTAGTTTGGACATATTTCTTTGCATTTGGTGGTTTTAAATGTTGAGTTTTAATAACGTGGTCTGCTGTACTGATTTTATTAGAGGTGCTTGAGGGTATATTCGATTTAGAGTTTATTTTTCCTATCCAGGTAGCTTATCTAAGTATGATAGATATATTACAAGCTGCTTCAGTGTTTTGCTATCCTGTTTTATGGGCTGTGGATTATCTGAAGAAATTGGGTGTTATATCTGGGCTGACTAGACCTGTGTGGTATAAGTTAGGCGAGTCTGAGCATTTCTCTGGTTCAGCGGGAAGGGGCAGGAGTTCCCAGACCTGAAATTGTGGTTCCTGTCTGTTCCCTGGTTCTCACACTCACAGTGTCCTCAGAGCTGCCTGGGCCAAGGCAGCAAGATGGCATCTCCCATGTGCTTCCTCCCTGCCTTCCTGGGCAAGTGTGTTGCCCATCTGATCCCCAGTTCTCACACATACAGTGTCCAGTGCTGCCTAGGCTGAGGCAGCAAGATGGCAACTCTATACTTAAAACTTTTTAAAGAACATTTACTAAAAATAAATTCTTTAACTAGCATGCTACATAGAAGTGAAAAACTAGAAATTTTTCCCAATGATTGATTTAAAACAGCAATGTCTTGCTATGCTTATCTTGAAGTATTTTAAAAATTCTAAATGTGGAATAAGACAAGAAAACTAATTAAGACATATGAATAGAAAAAGAAGAAATAAAGTTACTGAAAAGTTTCTTTGTCTCAACCTCCCCCTCCCCAAAAGACCCTTTCTGAACTAACAATTTGATATAATACAATATAGTTAGTCAGTTAGTATGATAATTACTTCATTACATGCAAACAATAATAAATTGAAATTAAGATTATTTTAAAAATACTATTTCTGAAAGAGGTGGACACTGTTAAGGGAAGAGTGCTTCAGTCATACATTGTATGGCTGACATTCATCATGAAAACTTCTCAACCTTACATCTCATCATAATTCAATAAATAAAAAATAATTTAAAGCTTTTAATAATTAGCGGCATATTTTAAAAAATAATCATAGTGTTTCTATGTAGAAAACCCAAAATATTGATAAAAGTTAAAGACTTGTAAAATACAATTGCATTTCATAAGAATATTTAGACTTGGTATTGCTAAGATATTGGGGTCCAAGACTGACAATACTGTGATAAGGGTGCACAAACCAGAGTTTCATCCCTTCTACAACATGATAAAGCATCTCCAGATGCAACCCACAGTTCCCTAACTACTGGAGTGTCCTGGATAATATCCAGTGTTGTAGGCCATGAAATGCTAGATATTCTTGGATTCTTTCATTTAAGCATTTGGCTGAAAATCATTTTATGACCCTCAGGCATCTAAAGAACTGCATGCAAAACTAAAATAAGAATAAATAAAATTATATTTATAAACGATATAGTGAATAATTTTAAAAATATTTATTAATATGTAATTTTTTTTTCCATTTTTTTTTGTCCCCCAATTCACAATACATACCCGGCAAGGGGCCTGTGTTGAGGTGTATATGGGGTGCCTTTACTGTACCTCCTCTTTCTATACAGCCAGTGTAAAGAACACAGCCTGTGGTAAGATTTGGGAGGCCTTATCTTATCTTTTATTTATTTTATTTTTTTTTTCTTCAGAGCAAACTAAAGTTGTTTTTTTTGTTTGTTTGTTTTTTTAAAGTAAGAATTCATTTAAAGGACAAAATTGATTAACATAATGAGGTAAACTAATATAACATAATATAGTGACATAACATAACATATAATATAATTGATATAATAATAATACATGTAAGTCAAAGAAAATTTCTGATTAAAAACACAATTTTTTTTTTCATAATGGCTTACATATCTTTCACTGTAGTATTTTGGGTACATATTCACATTGAATCAGGGGAATACCCATCACCTAATATGTCCTCTTCTCAATCAAAAATCAAATATGCTGAAAATAGGCAGAGTCCTGTCTAGAGGCTTCCAACCTCAGTTTGAGAGAGGATGTGAAAAAAGTAATTAAAATACCACAATACAAAAAAAATATCGAATTAAATAACCGATAAGCACCACAGCAATAAAGACAGGCACCACACAATAATCTCGGTTCTGAAATCAAATCATACTCAAGTGCAAAAAAGAAAGAGAAAAACAAAACAAAATAAAATAAAATAATATTGGACACATCAACCGTAATCTCCACACCAAAATAAAGACGTCAAAAAAATAGATCATTTATTCTCCTCTTGCTGCTTTCGTGGTATGTGGAAGACTTCTACTTTATCTTGGATGGTAAAATCAGACCTGTTTCTAAAGATCTTGGTGGCTGTGCAGATCAGGGAATGGAGTTTATGAAGTCTTTCTTTGTGGTTCAAGCAGTTATGCTTCTTCAATGTCATTTTTTTGTTTTTTATGTGTTCTAGGTGTTTCAGAATAGTGCTACCATTCTGTGTTTTTCTTTTGTCTTCTGACTTACTTCGTTTAACATAACATGATCTAGGTCCATCCACGTTGCTGCAAAGTCTGTGATTGTATCATTTCTAACTGCCATGTAATATTCCATTGTGTATATGTACCACATCTTAATGATCCATTCATCTGTTGTTGGACATCGAGGTTGGTTCCAAGATTTGGCTATTATACTGAGTGCTGCAATAAATAGTGGGGTGCATACGTATTTTGGAATGAATGTCCTTCCATCTTGGGGATATATGCCTAGGAGAGCAATTGCTGGGTCAAATGGCAGCTCAATTCTGAGTTCTTTGAGCACTCTCCAGACTTTTCTCCATAGATGTTGGACTAGGGGGCATTCCCACCAGCAGTGGATGAGAGTTCCTTTCATACCGCATCCTCGCCAACAAAGGTTGTTTCCATTATTTTTGATGTGAGCCAACCTCACTGGTGTGAGGTGGTATCTCATTGTTGTCTTGATTTGGATCTCCCTGATGATGAGCGAAGGTGAGCATGTTTTCATGTGTTTGTTGGCCATCCTTCTCTCTTCCTCAGAGAAATGTCTATTCATTTCGTCTCCCCATTTTTTTATGGCTTCATTTGGTTTTGAAGGGCTCAGGTTTCTGAGCGCTTTGTATGTTCTAGATATCAGCCCTTTATCTGATATATCAAGTGAAAAGATTTTTTCCCATTCTGTTAGCTGTCTTCTTGCATTAAGTAGGGTTTCTTTTGCCATGCAGAAGCTTTTTAGTTTAATATAGTCCCATTTGTTTATAGTTGATGCTAACGTTTTTGCCATTGGTGCTCCATTCTCAAAGACCCTTTTGATATAAAGGTCTTCGAGTGTTCTGCCTATTTTATTCTCGATAAACTTTATAGATTCAGGTCTGATTTCCAGATCTTTGATCCATTTTGAGTTGACTTTTGTATAAGGAGTGAGATATGGGTCGATTTTCACTTTCGTGCATATGAGTTTCCAGTTGTACCAACACCATTTGTTGAATAGGCTTTCTTTGTTCCATTTCATATTCTTGCCTCTTTTATCAAATATTAGTTGGCTATATATCTGGGGGTTTATGTCTGGGAATTCTGTTCTAATCCACTGGTCTGAGGTCCTGTCTCTGTTCCAGTACCATGCTGTTTTTATTACTATGGCTTTATAGTATAGTTTCAAGTTAGGTAAGGAGATACCTCCCAATTTCTCATTTTTCAGAATGTGTTTAGCTATCCTGGGTCTTTTATGGTTCCAAATGAATTTTATAATTGATTGTTCTATTTCTTTAAAGAATTGTGTCTGGATTTGGATAGGGATTGCATTAAATCTATATAGCAGTTTGGGTAAAATAGTCATTTTGACTATGTTAATTCTACCTATCCATGAGGATGGGATGTTCTTCCATTTCTTTAGATCGTCTTCAATTTCTTTCTGAAGTGTTTTGAAGTTTCCCTGGTATAGATCTTTCACTTCTCTTGTAAGGTTGATTCCTAGGTATTTGATATTTTTTGATACTATCTTAAATGGAATTGTATTTTTAATCTCTCTCTCTCCTCAACTTCATTGTTTGTATATAAAAACGCTACTGTCTTTTGTGTATTGACTTTGTATCCAGCCACTTTACTGTATTGGTTGATTGTTTCTAGGAGTTTTTCTGTGGATTCTTTAGGGTTTTTGATGTATATCATCATATCATCAGCAAATAGAGCTAGCTTGTGTTCCTCTTTCCCTACTTGAATTCCTTTGATTCCCTTCTCTTGTCGGATTGCTATTGCTAGGACTTCTAAGGTTATATTGAATAAGAGTGGAGAGAGTGGACAGCCTTGCCTAGTTCCTGACCTTAGTGGGAATGCTTCTAGCTTCTCGCCATTAAGTATAATGTTGGCTGTAGGCTTTTCATAAATAGCTGTAACTATCTTAAGGAAGGTGCCTTCTAACCCTATTTTGCTGAGTGTCTTTAACATGAACGGATGTTGGATTTTGTCAAACGCCTTCTCTGCATCGATTGATATGATCATGTGGTTTTTGTCCTTCATGTTGTTGATGTGGTGTATAATGTTTATTGATTTGCGTATGTTGAACCAACCTTGCATTCCTGGTATGAATCCCACTTGATCGTGATGTATGATCTTTTTGATGAGGTGTTGGATTCGGTTTGCTAAGATTTTGTTAAGTATCTTTGCATCAATGTTCATTAGTGAGATTGGTCTGTAGTTTTCTTTTTTGGTGGTGTCTTTGCCTTCTTTAGGAATGAGTGTGATATTAGCCTCATAAAAGGAGTTGGGGAGGATTCCTGTTTTTTCTATGGTTTTGAAAAGCCTATGGAACAGTGGTAATAAGTCTTCTTGAAATGTTTGATAGAATTCACCTGTAAATCCATCTGGGCCTGGGCATTTGTTCTTAGGGAGTCTTTTAATTACGTCTTCAATTTCCTCTGAAGTGATTGGACTGTTTAGAGTTTCTAGGTCTTCCTTTTCCAGTCTTGGAAGAGGGTGTTTGTCCAAGAATCTGTCGATTTCTGGTGGGTTATCTAGCCTAGTTGAATATAGTTGTTCATAATATGATCTCATGATATGTTGTATTTCTTGGGGTTCTGTTGTAATCTCTCCCCTTTCATTCGTGATCCTAGTGATTTGGGTGTTTTCCCTCTTTTTTTTGGTAAGTTTTGCCAATGGTTTGTCTATCTTATTTATTTTTTCGAAAAACCAACTCCTGGTCTCATTGATTTTTTGTATTGTTTTCTTAGTCTCTATGTTGTTTATTTCTGCTCTGGTTTTTATGATTTCTTGCCTTCTGGTTGTGGTTGGATTTCTCTGTTGCTGTTGTTCCAATTCTTTGAGGTGATCTTTTAAACTGTTGGTTTTGTTATTTTCCTGTTTCTTAACATAGGCCTGTAATGCTATGAGTTTCCCCCTAAGTACTGCTTTTGCTGTATCCCATAAATTCTGACATGTTGTCTCTTCATTGTCATTCGTCTCAAGGAATCTTTTTATTTCCTCCTTGAGTTGTTCTTTGATCTAGCTGTTGTTAAGCAGTATGTTATTTAATCTCCAGGTATTAGTTTTCCTCCATTGCTTCTTCTTGACATCAATTATAAGCTCTGTTGCATAGTGATCTGAAAGGGTACTTCTAATGATCCTTACCTTTGTGGTCTTATATAGGTTGGCTTTGTATCCTAAGACATGATCTATTCTGGAGAAGGTTCCATGTGGGTTTGAGAAGAATGTGTATTCTACTTTCTGGGGATGGAGGGCTCTATATAAGTCTATTAGCCCTAATTCTTCTAATTTTTCATTTAGAGCTCTTATTTCTTTACTATTTTTCTGTTTGGAGGATCTGTCCAGTGGTGTTAGTGGAGTATTGAGGTCCCCTACTATTATCACAATTCCCTTCATGTGTTTCTCCAGGTTTGTCAGTAGTTGCCTCACATATTTTGGTGATTTTACATTAGGTGCATAGATATTGACCAGGGTTAGCACTTCTTGATCTAATGTTCCCCTGATCAGTAAGTAGTGCCCCTCTTTGTCTCTGATCACTTTCTTGAGGTTGAATACAATTTGGTCTGATATAAGAATGGCTGTCCCTGCTCTTTTTTGTTTTCCATTGGCCTGAATAATTACTTTCCATCCTTTAATTCTAAGCCTGTGCTTATCCTGTAACTGTAGGTGTGTTTCTTGCAGACAGCAGAAGTCCGGTTTATTTTTCCTAACCCAGTTCTCTACTATGTGTCTTTTAATTGGAGAGTTTAGTCCATTAACATTTAGGGAAATTATTGATAAAGAGGACTGTTGTGCAGTTGTATTGTGTGGCGTGGTTGTTGTTACAATCGGGGGTTTGGATTGTGTAATATGTAATTTTTAAATTAATTATATTAATACTTAATTAGGCTTACAGATTCAATAATATGTCCTTCCCATAAATCTAGGTGCATTTTTAGTATCATAAACTTATTTTACATGCATATGTAAAATTAAAAGACCTACAATGGTCAATATAATACTAACGATGAAAAAAATTCATGGCTGGACTACAGTGGGTAGGGTGTTTGCCTTGCACGACCTGGTTTCGATCCCTGCATTCTATATGGTCCTCTGAACCTGCCAGGAGTGATTTCTGAGCACAGAACCAGGTATAATTCCTGAATATTGCCAGATGTGGTCCACAAACAACAACGAACAAAGAAAAGGTAATTTGCAATTAAGAAGAAATCTGTCTTCTGATGATGAAATGGGACTAAACTTTAAATCTAAACCCTTGAAATGTTATAATATTGTAGTCAGCCTATAAGAAGTAAATAAATAAGTGGAAAATTTTACTATAAAACAATTAACACAGATGCTAAGTATGAATAGGTCTATAATAACAGAATATAGGTCCGTAAGATAAAATCTCATGAATATAGTCAATAAAAAGGCATAAGAATAATCTATTAAAGAAGTGGCAGACTTTTAAACAGAGACAATAAAACATTTAAACATGCAAAAATTATTTTATATATATTGTAAGTTTTAAACTAAAATTGACTCAAAATAATTATGTTTTATATAGTATAAAATTAGTGATAATGTATTCTTAAATAAAAATAATAAATTAGACCTAATTAAAAGTATTTGTTTTTCTTCTGAAGAAGTTACATTACAAGAAAAATTTTAACAAGACAATCCAAGTGGAAAGAAAATTTTTTCCAAAACATATGAAAATATAATAATGTATATAAAATATTTAAAGAACTTATATTCAACAATAGAAAAAATAAACATTTAAAAAGTAAATAGTATTTATATTTATATCATTAATATTTGTAGTTGGAAATTAAATATGCAAAAAATGCTCAACAAATTTTAATATGCTGAGCATGATTTTATTTATTGTTTGTTTGGGGACCACACTTAGAAATGCTGAAGTTATCCCTGTCTCTTGTACTCAGGACTCATTCCTGGCAGTTCTCAGTAGACCATATGGAATTCCAGGGATAGGACCCACATTGGGTATATGTAAGACAATTACCTTATCTTCTGTACTAACTCTCCAGTCCCCAATTTAATTTTGAAAACAAGAAAATACCACTCCATGTTCTCAGAATAGTTAACATCTAAGACCTTCAAAATGGAAGTAAATAAACAAATCTGGTACATTAACAAATATTGTTAAAATGAATTGGGCTTTCTATTGAAACAAAGACAAAGGCACACTTTTAAATGTTCATTGCTAAGAAAAAGAAGACAGATTGAGATTTATGCTTTATTATTAAACCTCTATGACATCTCTTAAGGTTTAATTAGAGACAGACAACTGATTCACTATTCTGTTTACTGGAAGTCAGAAAGGCAGTTTTAAATAATAAACTATTTTAGAGTAGTAAACTTATCCTGCGCAAAATAGAAATGATAGGTACCTGATGCAAGGCATTAATACCATTGGCAATGCATTAATGTGTGCAATTTTAAAAATAATTAAGGCAAAAATACGGAGTATAAAATGTAACAGAACAAGATAGCTCTATATGTATGTATGGGGTGACAGAGAAATGGCTGACCTTGATGACTTTGGAAATGAGTGGAAATGTGTCTGTCAGACTAAAGGTTCAAGGACTTATACATATCTGCTCAATTATAGTAAAAACACAAAAGTTGTTTCCATAGGGTTCAGGTTAACAATCCTAAGGCTACTATATACATTAAAATCCAACAAAAAGTAAATGAATGGTAGGCAGTGATGCTTATTTAGGTTTCTCACTATTGAAGTGAGATATTTCAAATGGCAAGATAAGAATTTCAAATTAGCTGTGGTTATAAATTAGAGTTAGAAACATCATAATATGAATTCATGTATAACTTAATAAAAATACAGTGTGTTGCTATAGAAATAGCTATATTTTTGTGTATATATTCCTATATTTTTTGCCCTATCATTTGAAAGTTTCTTGAAGCAAAAACATCATTATGGTTGTGGGCACTTTGAACATTAAGATGTATAGAAAAATGGGCCTGGGTTCCTTAAAGAAATGATTGTATAATGTAAGAGATATAGTATAGCAGGTAGGGTACTTGCCTTGCACACAGTCCACCACATTTTATCTTCTGTATTCCTTATGGTTCCCCAACACTGCCAGGAGTAATTTGAATGCAGAGACAGGAGTAACTCTTGAGAGCTATCATGTGGCTCAAAAACAAAGGCAAAATGGAAAAATGAGAAATGACTGTATTTAGGATTTGACTAAATCTATACAAGATGATCCTGAAGAATCTGCTAATTAAAATAGAAATTTATTTAAAAAATAAATTATCAAAATGATAGTTTATATCAAAGTACAAAAAGCAATGAAAAGAATTTAACAAAATTTGCTAAATATCATAAAAACAGTATTTAGAGTCAACTATATAGCATTGAATGTAAAAAAATCTAAAATGAATATTTTAAGAAAACAGAAAAAAGTCTAGTCAATCAAAAATAACCAGAAAAATACTTAGACCAGAAACTAAAGAAATAGAAAAATCAGTAGAGAAAAAAATTCAGAAAGCAAATATTATTTATGCCTCTAACTAAGCTATTTAAGAAAAGAGATAGAGTAAGAAAATTACTAATATTATTAAAAGAAGCCACAGATATTAAACGTATATAAAAGAATACTATTAAACAACCCTAGGTTTAAAATTTAATAGCCTATATTAAATGTACCAAATACATAAATTTATGTCAGCAAAGATGCTATACAGAATGCAAATAAAAATATGAAAAGATGGTTCACATTACATGTAACCAAGAAAATAAATTGTATGCCACTATTAACCTATTATAAGGGCCAAAATTTGAAACACCAGAAACATCATAGATACTAAGAATGTAAAGGACCAAAAATACACATTCATTGCTTGTGGGAACACAAAATGGTATACATACCTTAGTTTTCATTTATTTTGGGGCCAGACTCAATGATATTTACAATATACTCCTGACTCTATGCTCAGGGATCATTCCTGGCAGCTCTCATGGAACTATACAGGGGTACTAAAGATCAAATTATGGTGACCTGCTGCATGTATGGCAAGTACACTACCACTACATTATTGCTTCTGTTCAGCTACAGACACTTTAGGAAATAATTGGAAGTTCCTCACAAAACTAAACATTCATTCACCAGGTAATCCAGCAAACACCTTACATCAGAGAATGTCATATGCAGTATTATACATTTGTCCAATCCTATGCAATGTTCCACATCAAAAATGAACTCTGGTTCTCTAGAGATAGCACAGCAGGGAAGGTACTTCCCTTTCACCCCTTATGGTCCTCCAATGTCATGGTCTGCTTGGTCCAGACACTAGGGAATTCTAGGGGTTCCTGCTCAGGAAGATGGGTGTATGAAGTTAGTGAATGGGATCAGAGATTCAGAGGCTTAGAAGTGAGATTCAAATTCTGTTTCATTTACTGTATGTTAAAAGCTGGACTACTTACCAGTATACATAATTTCTTGGCAAGGTATCATAATTGCAGACATAACTGTTAGTTTTTACACTGTACCTAAACAAAATACACAGGGCAAGCTGCTCTTTACAACCCAGGGCAGACTTCTGTGCTCCTCTGCTGCCTTAGCTATCTTGTCTGAATTTTTCTAGCAAGGTCAGTTTTCAAAGACTGTATATTTTTTCTTTTGGCCATGTTCCAGTTTATTCATTCTGGGCTAAAGCCTAAAATATTAACCCTTAATCATGAGTGCACTTAGGCTAACAGCAAAGCTAGGTTAAGGGTGGTTAATAATTTAGTAAGACTAATAAAGAATTACAGAAACCTACACAACTGCTAAAAAAAGTCCTATGATGCTAATGAAGTTATGTCTCAAGTAATAATCATGCCACAATCCCTATAAGTTTCCCCATTTCCCTGAGTGCCTCCTGGACAGGGAGCCCAGGTCTCAGTGCCTTAATACTTCCTTTGTGGGTAGAGACTTCTTGAGTCCAGTGCTCTCCCTTGTAGTTATAGGCAACTAAGGCCTCTTGAGCCTGATGCCCTCTCTTCTGGGTTCAGGCAGCTTAGGCTTCTCAAGCCAGGAGCTCTCCTTTGGTTTCAGAGTCAGAGTTCCTTACACAGAAGTGGATGTGCCAAATGTCAAGCTCTGCCAAGATTGATCCCTAAGCACAAAGCCAAGAGTCAGCCCTGAGCGCTGCTAGGTGTGGTCCAAACTTCCTCCCTTCCACATAAAGTTAATAATAATCTAAAAAATTTAACCTTTGGGTGATAACTATGTGTAAGTTTTATACTACTAATTGTGAGACATGTACCATGTATCCCATTGAGGGATATTGATAATGGGGTAGAATATGCATGTTAATGACAGGGGATTTATTGTAAGTCTTTCTATCTCCTCAATTTTGTCAGGCCTTAAAACTCATCAAAAATATAAGTCCAGAAACATAGAATAATCTCACTCATTTGTAGTATATAAGAAAAATGAAAGACAATTTGGTTATAATATCCAGAAATGATAGAGATGAGGATAAGGAGGACCAGTCTATGGGAGCAAGCTTGCCACAAAGACTGGAAATGTCAGTGAGTAAGGGATGTAGAAAGTCTGTCTTGAATACAGGTGGGGGTAGGTGAGGGAAGAAATGGGAGCATTGATGATGGGAAGGTTGCAGGGGTGAAAGGGGGTGTTCTTGTTTTGAGTGAAACCCGATTATAATTATATTTGTAATCACAGTGTGTAAATAAAAAAATATTTAATTAAAACAAAAGAGTGGAGAGTGTGGTTAGTGTAGAGAAAGGTCTACAATGAAAGTGATAGTTGGAACTGATCATGCTGGACAAAAAATAAATACAGTGATATTCATGGCATTCCTTAATTAACAATAGTGTACACCACAATGTCAGAAAAGAAAGAGAGTGAGTAAATGAGCTTGAGAGAGAGAGAGAGAGAGAGAGAGAGAGAGAGAGAGTGTGTGTGTGTGTGTGTGTGTGTGTGTAAATAAAATGACAGCCCAACAGGTAGGCGGTAGAGAGGTGGGAGGGAAACTAGGGACTTCAGTGGTGGAAAATGTATACTGTACGCTTGTTTGGAGAGTGCTGTTTCCTTTTTAAAGATGCCTTTAGTCTCTATCATGGAGTGTTTTACCTTCATGTTGTTCTATATACCTTATGGTTTCAGGCCGGATATCAAGGTCTTTAATCCATCTGGATTTTATCGTTGTACATGGTGTTAGCTGGGGGTCTAAGTTCCTTTTTTGCAAGTGGCTAATCAGTAGTGCCAACTCCACTGGTTGAAAAGGCTTTACTTGCTCCATTTAGGATTTCTTGCTTTCTTGTCAAAAACTAAGTGATTGTATATCTGGGGAATATTCTCTGAGTACTCAAGCCTATTCCACTGATCTGAGGGCCTGTTTTATTTCAATAACATGCTGTTTTGATAACTATTACTTTGTTATACACTTTACAATTGGGAAAAGTAATGTCTCCTGTATTCCTTTTCCCAAGTATTGCTTTAGCTATTCAAGGGTCTTTATTGTTTCAAATGAATTTCAGAAGTGTTTGATCCACTTCTTTGAAGAATGTCATAGGTATCTTTAGAGAGATTGCATTAAATCTGTACAACGCTTTGGGGAGTATTGCCATTTTAATGATGTTAATCCTGCCAATCCATGCGCAGGGTATGTGTTTCCATTTCCATGTGTTCTCTTTTATTTCTTGAATCAGGTTTTTATAGTTTTCCTTGTATAGGTCCTTCACATCATTGGTCAAGTTGACTCCAATATATTTGTATTTGTGTGACGCTAATCTGAATGGGGTTTTTTCTTTTTCTGTTTTTTCCAGCACTCTTTAATTCGGGTTTTTTTCTTAATGTCCATTTCTTCCCTATCATTATTGGTATATAAAAAGGCCATTGATTTCTTGTGTTAATTTTGTTGCCTGCCAATTTGCTATATGAATCTATTGTATCCAGAAGCTTTATGGTAGAGTCTTTAGAGTTTTCTAAGTAGAGTATCATGTCATCTGCAAACAGTGAGAGGTTGACTTCTTCATTTTCTATCTGGATTACCTTGATATCTTTTCCTTGCCTAATCACTATAGCAAGTAATTCCAGTAGTATGTTGAATAGGAGTTGTGAGAGAGGAGAGCCTTATCTTGTACCAGAATTTAGAGGAAAGGCTTTTAGTTTTCCCCCATTGAGGATAATATTTTCCATTGGCTTGTGGTAGATGTTGGCCTGAACTATTGAGAGAGGTTCCTTTCATTCCCATCTTGCTGAGAATTTTTATCAAGAATGGGTGTTGGACCTTATCAAATGCTTTCTCTGAGTTTATTATATGAACATGTGATATTTATTTTTCTTGTTGTTGATGTTGTGTATTATATTGATAGATTTACAGATTTTATATCATCTTTACATTCCTGGGATAAAACCTACTTGATCGTAGTCAATGATCTTCTTGATGAGGCATTGAATCCTATTTGCCAGAATTTTGTTGAGGATTTTTGCATCTGTGTTCATCAGGGATATTGGTCTGTAATTTTCTTTTTTGGCAGTATCTCTGCTTGGTTTTGGTATCAAGGTGATGTTGGCTTCATAAAAGCTATTTGGAAGTGTTCTTATTTTTTCAATATCATAAAATAGCCTGACCAGGATTGGTAGTAATTTCTCTTGAAAGTTTTGAAAGAATTCATTAGTGAATCCATCTGGACTGGGCTTTTCTTTTTGGGCAGACATTTGATTACCGTTTTAATTTCATCACTAGTGATAGGGGTGTTTAGATTTGCTACATTCTCCTTATTCAACCATAGAAGGTTATAAGAGTCCAAGAATTTATCGATTTCTTCAAGGTTATCGTGTTTAGTTGCATAGTTTCTCAAAGTGGTCTATGATTACCCTTTGAATCTCTGCAATATCTGTAGTGATCTCTCCCTTTTATTTCTGATACAGGTTATCAAGTTTCTCTCTCTTTCTTTGTTAGTTTTGCCAATGGTCTATCAATCTTGGTTTTTTTTCCAAAAACAAACTTCTGCTTTCATTGACCTTTTGAATTGTTTTTCTTTTCTTTTCTTTTCTTTTTTTTTTTTTTTTGGTTTTCCATTTCATTAATTTTTGCTCTAAGCTTTGTTATTTCCTTCTGTCACCCTATTTTTGGTTCCTTTTGTTAATCATTTTCTAATTCTATGAGCTGTGTCATTAAGCTATTCAGGTAGGCCCCTTCTTCTTTCCTGATGTGTGCTTGCAAAGCTATAAAATTTCCTCTCAGTACAGCTTTTGTTGTGTCCCATAGGTTCTTATAGTTTGTGTCTTCCTTGTCATTTGTTTCCAGGAAAATTCTGATTTCCTCTTTGATTTCATCTCAGATCCACTGGTTGTTCAGTAATGGCTGTTTAATTTCCAGGTGTTAAAGATTTTCTTCTGTGTACCTTTGTAATTAACATCTAATTTTAGAGCCTTGTGTTCAGTGAAGGTAGTCTGCAAAATTTCTATCCTCTTGATTTTATGGAGGTATATTTTATGTGCCAGCATGAGGTCTATCCTGGAGAATGACTCATGTACATTGGAGAAGAATGTGCATCCAGGTTTCTGGGAGTGGATTGTCCTATATATATATATATATATATATATATATATATATATATATATATATATATATATATATATATATATATATATATATTAGGCCTTTTTCTTCCATTTCTCTTTTCAGGTCTAATATTTTTGGGGGGGTTTCAGTCTGATTGACTTATCAAATATTGACAGGGTTATGTTGAGGTCTTCCACAATTATGTGTTGTTATTGATATCCTTTTTCAAATTTGTCAACAATTATATTAAATATTTTGCTGGTCCCTCGTTGGGTTCAGATGTTTAGGATAGTGATTTCTTCCTGCTCTATATATTCCTTGATTAGTACAAAATGTCTATCTTCATCCCTTACAACTTTTCTGAGTGTAAAGTTTGTGTCATCTGATATTAGTATGGCCACTCCAGCTTTTTTAAGGGTGTCGTTTGCTTTGATGATTTTCTTCGAGCCTTTGATTTTGAATCTATTTTGTTCTGACTATTCAGGTGTTTCTTGTAGGCAGCAGAAAAAAAAAACACAAAAAAAGTTGAAATGGACCTCAACATACAGTTTACAATATTAAACTTTTTTGAGGGAGAGAATTTGGGCTACACCCAGTGGTGCTAAGAGGTTACTCCTAGTTCTGCACTCCTGGTGGATTCAGTCAACCATATCGAATACTGGGAATTGAACCATGGTTGGCTACATTCAAGGTAAACACTTTACCCATTGTACTATCACTCCAGTCTCTAAATTATTAATACATAAAATGTTGTGTTACATTTATTTTGGATAAATTATGAATATTAGAGAATTGTAAGATAAGTCTCTAGGAAATTATACAATGATTTCATACTATAGTAAAAGTACATTTAAGAATGAACATGTACTTATATAAAACTACACATAAATCATTGCTACTTATTCAGCAGCACTAACTTCTTTTACTCAAGTGAAATGAAAATTATATTCATTCATTAATTCAGATTACTATAAACAAATCACAATACTAGTTTTAGTTCTAGTTATTAAACTTCAAAAATTACTAATGTCCTTTGGTTGACCATTGCATAAAACAACATCAATAAATAAAATACTACTCAACTACAGAAGGAAATAAAGTACTAATACATGCTTCAGCAAGAATGAACTTTTTGTACTAATGGAAGAAGCAGGATTTTCCAAATGTATAATGCCAGATACCATTAATATCATATATGCTGGTGGAGGTTAGAGCAATAGTACAGAGAATATGACATTTGCCTCACTTGTAATTGACCCTGATACAATCCCCGATTCCTAGATGGTACTCCAAATCTGTCACAAGTGATCTTTGAATAATGAGCCAGGAGTAAACCCTGAGGAACATTAGATGTGACAAAAACAAACTAACAAACAAACACATAAAAAATTAAATTCTGTAAAGGGAACATCTTCAGAGTACAAAATAAATAAATAAATAAATAAAAGGAACTGTTTGCACAAGTCTGGAGGTGATGAGGAAAGCTAACCTGAGTTGTATGTATGGAGGACTTTCTTGGACTGCTAGCATTTTAAAATATTTTAATTATTTATTAGCCATTCAATTCCATGCTTTAGACAAATCATGTAAAACTGTATCTGAAAGGAAAGATTTTATATATTATTAATTTCTAAAGTAATAATAATAAAAAAACCCAAGAATAAAAAGTAAAGAATAAACCACCAACATCTAAAAATTAGAAAAAAACCTTAGTAAACAGAAAAGAGAGCATAGCAAGAATCTTATCTTTCTTCCACAGTCACAATAAACACAAAAATGTGGAATAATTTAAAAGGAAAGATATCTGAAAACAGAACAAGCACAGATCCCACTTCAAAGAATAAAAGAGAGGCCGTCAAACAAGCACAAAGACAGAAGTAAACTTTTATAGGGCTTATCCTATCTTCAATGAAGAATTCTAATCTAAAGAGAGTTTGATAGCATAGAAATTTGACATGGAAGGCAAGAATGTGCCTTGTGCTGGCCACTCCATGTTTTTCCTTCTGCGTAGCTCCTAAATTATACCAGCAAAATTTCAGCACTAAATTCTGGTAGAAAAAAACACATGAAAATGTCTAAGTAGAGAGAATGAGAACCTCTCTTTAAAGGCTTACTAATGGACTTCTTCATACAGGCATCCCTGGTTTGAGTTAGTATAGTAGCTCGAGATGTGCTTGAATTATAAGTAAAGAAAACCCATATACTACTCTTGTCATATCTGCTATAGAGTTTGGAAGATTTGAGGATGATTCCCTGTTTAAGAAACACTGACAGGCAAGATCTTGGTAACTTGACTCAACCTCACTATTTCTGTCTCCAGCGAATCTTCAAATGCTTCAATCTAGTGTCTGCGTCTGAACTCTAATCCCATTCATTCCCACTCCTACATTACATCTTTAATTACCTTTGCACATAACCAATTGGCACCCAGATCGTCTGTAAAGCATGATCAAAGTCTGTAAGAAGTACAGCTATGTCGGAATGGATTGACTGTTCACTGGTCCATCAAACATCAGCAGTGCACACCACCATGAGCAAAAAGTCAAAAGAGCCTAAACACAACATTCCTGAAATTCACACATCATTTCACACTAACAGCAAGAGGTTGGGGCCCAGCCTACACAGTCAGGCATGTGTCTCTGTGGAGATCATGGGGAGATTTGCAACTGGTATCAACACAACAGAATCAGCAAGGATAGGCCTTCAAATTTATTGACACATAGAAGCAAGCCCAGAAAATCAGAAAAACTGGGGATCCAAAGATACACATTCCCAAAGAACGAAAAAAAACACACACATAATAAAATGAAAAGGAAGTGGATATAAGTACACCATCTTAAAAAAAAATCAAAGTAATTATTATAAATGTGCTCATTGAACTTGTGAGTATAAGATAAAGCAAACCATTTAAAATGCAAACATTTTGTGGCTGAAAAATTAAATGATAGAACCAAAAATTAAAAATTAAAGAACCCAAGAGGTAATTGAATGAAGCAAACCAGGAAACAAGCAAACTAAATAAAATAATAGAGTACAAGCAAAACAGCACTTTTTTTAATGTACAAAAGGACTGTTGGTGTACCTATCTGAGACCCTGGATTTGGTGTAGATACCTAAGACCCACCCATTTCTGGGAGGGGTCTTGAAAACCGGATATTAGGTGTGACCTTACCTGCAAGACCCGGCCCATTCCTGGGAGGGGTCTTGGAATAGGTAGATAAACCCTGGATCCAGGGGATTAGGGGCCCTTTCTGCGCTGCTAGGCGCTCTGGCTTTTGGGTCTCTGCCTCTTTTGGTCTTGGACCAGGATGGAGGCCAAAGGGAAGATGGCTGAAAGGAGTTTAAGATGCAGGGCCAAGAATAACTAGTTCCTGATGCCTGCATGTGAGTGAGTCTTCATTACGCCGTTCACCTGGGCCTGGGACCCGCTGGCTGGATGGGGGATGAAGCCACGTGGCTGGGTCCTAAGCACAAAGGCCTCCATCCATCGCCATCCAGCCCCATCTTTAATTATTTGATGCAACAAAGGACAAAGGAATTTTAAGGGATCCCTGAGACAACACTATCCATATTAATTTAACATTTGTCTATTTCTTTAAAAAGAAGTTTGTGTTAATATATTTTGTATGTAGCTGACCATCATTTCCAACACCACTTGTTGAAGAGGCTTTCCTTGTTTCTCTTCAGATTTCTTGTTCCTTTACCAAAAATTAATTGATAATATAATTGAAGGATTATCACAAGATCGTAAAATTTATTTCATAGATCTGAGTTTCTATTTTTATTCCAGTGTCATGTTGTTTTAATGACTACTTATTTCTTGTATAGTTTAAAATTGGGGAAATGATGCCTCTCCAAGAATTTCTTTAGCTATTCATTGATGTTTATTGTTCCATATGAATTTCAGGAATTTTTATTCTATTTATTTTTAAAATGTCATGGATAGTCTTATTGAGATTGCATTAAAGCTATACAATGTTTTGTAGAATATTGCCATTTTAATTATGTTCATCCTCCCACAGAGGATGTGTTTGCATTCTCTTTGCCACCTTTTATTTCTTTTTTTCTTCATTCTCAAGTCTTTAATAAACAACTTCATTATAACTTTATTATTTCTGTGCCTGAGCTTTGTTTTTTGGAAAGACATTTGATTACCATTCAATTCAATTGATAGTGATAGACATGCTTAGGTATTCCAAAGCATCCTGGTTCAAAATTGGGAGGTTATAGGAGTGAAACAATTTTCTTATAGTTTAACTACTTTTGTAGTATATTCTCAGAAAATAAATGCTTATACTTTAAATTTTTGTAGTGACTGTTGTAACATCTTCCCTTTCATTTCTGGTTCAGTTTATAAGGGTTCTCTCTCTTTGGGAACCTTGTTAATGATTTATCAATATTGTTTAGTTTTAAAGAAATAACTCTCGCTTTTAATGATCTTTTGGATTGTATTTTTGGGGTTTTCAGCTCATTTTCATCCATAAGTTTTATTATTTACTTTTTCCTACCTGGTTTATGCTTACTTTGATGGTCATTTTACAATTTCATCTGTTGTGCAATCAAGTTATTTATGTGAGTCCTTTCTTCCTTCCTGATGAATGCTTGCAAAACTATAAACTTTATTACCATTTTTCTGCATACCATAAATTCTGATGACTTCTGTCTTCATTCTTGTTTGTTTCCAGTAATTGTAATTTTGTCTCTGACCCATGGGAATTTAGTAGTGAGTCATTTAATTTCCAGGTGTTAAAGTTATTTCTGTTTCTATTTGTATTTAACTGCTATTTTAGTACACTATAGTCTGAGAAGATAGTTTATACAATTTCTATCTCTTGATTTTATGGAAGTATATTCTGCGACTCAGCATATGAGCAACCTTTCAGAATGTCTAACGTGCATTAGATAAGAATGTGTATTTGGATTTTGAGGCATAAAAAGCAGCACACATATCTACTAACTCTTTCCCTTCCATTGATTTCTTCAAAACCAGTATATCCTTATTGAGCTTTTGCCTGGTTTAGTATTAGCAGACGATAGAGTAGTGTAAAACACTAATGTGTTGCTATTAATGTCTTTAAATCTTTTAGCAATTGTTTTTATTATTTTGCTGGTACCTCGCTGTGTGCATATATGCTTAGAAGTTTGATTATTCCTGATAAGCATATACTTTGATTATTAAGACATTGCCCTCACTGTTCCTTATAACCTTTTTAAGCATCATGTCTATGTTGTCTGATATTAGTATGTTTATCCTCACCTTTTTGAGAGTTGTATACTTGCAAGATTATCTTCCAACCTTTGATGATGGATTTAGTATTCTGATACAGTTTGACATTATATATTTCTTAATTATTGCCTTTAGTCCATTGACCTTGAGAGAAACATTGTTGTCTAATTTTGTGCTATCTTTTCTCTGTTTGTGGGTTTTCTCTTGTCCTAAATCATCCCCTTCAGAACTTCTTTACAGTTTTGGGGAGCTATAAAGTTTCTAAACTATTGTTTATCTGTGAAGCTTTTGATCATTTCTTTAAATCTGAATGAGACTCTGGCTGTGTGAAGTCAAGCATTTGGTGAGGCATTCATTTTATTGAGGTCTTTTTATGCCACCCAAACCTTCACACCTGAATGGTTTCCTTTGGTAAATCTGCTGTAAATCCAAAGAACACTCATTTGTATGTGATTTTCTTCTTTGATTTTGATGCATTCTATATTCTATGTCTTCCTATGGTTTTCATCATTTTAATTAATATGTGGAGTATTTCATTTGATACTTTTTAAGGTGGTACCCTCTGAGCATTTAGTATGTGGTTACTTGAACTCACCAGTTCTGGGAATTTCTCAACAATGATATCTTTGACTGTCTCTTCCTAGGATTCTGGGATGCAAATGTTTCTTCTTCTGTTCTTCTTAAATTTATCCCCAAATTCTCTTGTCAGCTGTTTATTAATTTTGAGACTCTTTTCCTTCATCCTGTTATCTGGCGTTGATATGCAGTTCACTTTTGAGCTCTCTGAGTCTGTTCTCAGCAACCTTTAATCTGTTTGTGAGGGTCAAGTTTTTTTGTTCTGTCTTTTCTTCTGAAGTTTTCTCATATCCTCTGTGGTTTTATTGGATGTACATTCCATGGTTTCTTTTAGCTCTGTAAACATTCTTAACTTTCCTAAGTCCTTATCAGAAAGTCTATGTAGCTGACTGATACTATGGGTCTTCAGGATTAATATCTTCACTTGCAAAATATTTCTGTTTTGTTTTTACATTGTGACCTTTACAGACTGGTTGTGTTCATTATAGGTTGTGTGTAGTGTGACTCATTTACTGGAAGAAATGTCCGGCACAGAGCAAAGCAAAACAAGAAGACTCTTCTCCTTGTCCTGGTGCTTGCATCCTTTCTCTTGGGATACACGACCTGGATGAGAAAATGGCACTTTTGAGTCACAGAGGACTCTGGTGCTCTTCTCTGTCTGCTTAGGTTTCTTAGGACTGTATTTTGTATAAATAAATTTAAAAATTGAAAAACAAACACTAAAAATTAAAAAAAAAATTTGGACAATTACAAAAATTAAAATTTTCTACTTTGTTAAATTTTAGAAAACATAAACTTTAAAGATCATGTAATAGTAACTGGTGACTTCCTTCTTTCTTAGATTTTCCAAATACAATTAACATGTTAACCTTATTTGTGCAATCAGATATAAAACACCATACTTACTTTTAAAAATAAATCATCCAGACCAAATTTTTGTTGCCATAACTAATTTTAGATTTGACCTTTTGCATTTCTGACATCTCAATAAGTTAAAATAAAATTTCATTTTTTAAAATTAATCCTCATTTTCAAAGAGTGTTTCTTTTTTCTTTTTGTAGTGAATATATGTTAAAAAAAAACCACAAGCTATTAAATAAGTATAAGCTTAGTAGTTGACAACTGTTTAAGTAAATTTTAAACTAGCCAATGTACCAGAGGCTTGAATAAACATGTGGTATCATGAGATCTAGGAATTCTCAAGTAATTTATTCTGTGTTTGGTTTGTGTGTGTATGTGTTTTGTGTGTTTGTTTTAGAGCCATACCTGGCAGTGCTCAGGAGTTACTCCTGGCTCTGCACTCAGAAATCACTTCTGGCAGGCTCAGATGGTGGGATGATGGGGATCAAGCTCAGGTCTCTCCAGCCCCTGTTCAAAATATTATATCTAAGTTCGCTGTCATCACTTAAATATTATATAAAAAAAGAAGTGTCGGGTGGGGAGGGGAGAAGTGTCAGATACTCGAGTGTTGATATATAAACAACCTTTGAATCCTAGATTGTATTTAATTGAATTAAAATATTCCTATGTTTCTGACAAAGTAATGGGAAATTTACTTTTCTCTGAAATAATGAAAGTATGAGGGAAACACTTTGACATTTTCCTAAACTACACTAAGAGACAACTCTCTAGTTGTCAACAGTAGGAAGCATAGAGACATTTTATGACAGTGAAAATTCTTTTGAAAGTATATGTACTATTGTTTTACAGAAAAAATAAAGGTAAAAAGTCATTTTATTAATTTTTTTATTTGCTTGGTTTGGTGTCTATTTAAATCTGTGCTTATAAATTAACTACTGGCACTGCTGATGAATTACTCCTTGTTTTGCACTCAGGATTCACTCATAAAAATCAAATGTTAAGGAAACATGGAATTCCAGGGATCAAATCTGAGTCAACTGCTTACCAAGTAAACATCCTACCCACTGTACTATCATTCTAGCCCCTAAAGTCATTTTTTTGACCAGAATAAGAAGACAGAAAGAAAAATAGTATTGAAAAAATATGAACATGGATTTACTAGAATTAGCCATTTTATTTTCTTTCTATCTATTCAAATTTATTAACTGAGAAAATATAGCAAAATCATTTTTCAAAATAAAACATATAAATGAATTGATGTGAGAATCACAGTAAACTGAATAAGGCAGTGAATTCAGGATTATTTTTTACCTCTAGAGATCACAAAGTGAGACATGAATAGTAAAGAAATGAAGTGTCAGGAACATCCACCTAAATATGTAAATATCACTAAATATGTAATTATCATAAATTCTTTGGAGGAGTGATGCTGGGGCTCCAAAGCAAAGGTAAGGGGATTGGATTCAACTCTATGCAATAACTAGCCAACCTGGAAATGCAATGCTAGTAACCACCAATGCCATTTCAATTGCACTTGGGAGCCTTAACATCTCTATAAACAGTTTGGGGGCTGGAGAGGAGCATATGATTCCGAGGATAAAACCAAAAGTCTTGTCCATGAAAATCATGCACTACATATTCTTGAACTAGTTCTTCAGTCCCTATTCCATGTGTTATAGTAATTCCTTTTTTGCAAGTGGGAATGTTGTCTGGTTCAATCCCATAAACATTATGGAAAGTTATCAGTAAACAGAATAGAGCTTCCACATGGCTCTGAAATTCAAATATTGGTTATTTAGTCTAGGACTTAAAATTATCACTAAAAAGATGTTTGCACACCATTATCTATCACTGAACTTAGAATAGTTAGAAATAGATGCAATCAAGCTATGTATCTAATGACAGATGAATGGAGTCTAAAGATATGGTGTATATCACAATGGAGTATCTCGATCACTTCATCAACATGCATACACAATGTAGAACTATGCAGCTACAAGGAATTATGAAATCACACAATTTGCTACAACCGGGATGGAACTGTTGAGTTAAGTAAGCCAGAAGAAGAAAGACAAACACAGCATTATGTCACTTATCTGTGGCATATTCAATAACTGAATGAGAAAATATAATGTAGCAAGGTGGGGCTGCCTACATCATCCTTATTCCCAGAGCATAGGGAAGACAAGACCAGAAAAGAAAAGAAATCATGATAAAGGGAAGTAATGGGGGAACAAAAGTTGATGTTTCAGTTATGTTGTTGATGTGGCAGAGTGGGATAACTGTACATCCAAAACACAGATTCAAAAAAATTACAAACACTATCTCTAAGATGACACCACAAAATTTTGTAATGTTCCTACCAAGATGGCAGGCAGGAAATATGGTAGGACAGGAGTGTGTGTCTGTGTGTGTGTGTGTGGGGGGGTGTAATTGAATATAGGAGCACTGGTGATGGAATTGAAATTGGTCTTGGTGTTAATTTTAAAATATTGTATGACTCTTAAAAATTAAATACTATGAAGCTATTAGGAAAAACAATTCATGAAATTGCTTCTACAAAGATGATTTGGAAAGCACTGCTGAAAGAAATGATTCAGAGGAAGGGGCCAGAGCAGTGGCCCCTTACAAGCAGTAAGGCATCTGCCTTGCCAGGGCTAGTCTAGGATGGACTGCAGTTTGATCCCGCAGCGTTTCATATGGTCTCCCAAGCCAGGAGCGATTTCTGAGCGCATAGCCAGGAGTAACCACTGAGTGTCAACACCAGGTGTGGCCCAAAAAACAAAAAAAAAAAAACAAAAAAAAAAAAAGAAAGAAATGATTCAGATGGAGAGGGATAAACAGAATGATCACACTCATTTGTGGGATATTAAAAAAGAAAATATGGTAATAAAATCTGAATATAACAGATATAAGGGCCATTTCATGACACAAGTAGTGGGGTTTACAGTTAGAGCAAAGAAGGGATTATTATGACAATGATAATAATAAATAATGCTAAATGACTACTCTGGATACAAATTGAGTGCTGAAAGAAGATAAATTTATATGCATGAATTCTTTCAATTCAATATTGCAAACGACGGTGTCTAAAAGAGAAAAAGAAAAAAAGAAGAGGAGGAGGAGAGGAGAAGGAGAAGAAAAAGAAGAGGAGGAGAGGAGAAGGAGAAGAAAAAGAAGAGGAGAGGAGGAGGAGGAGGAGGAGAAGAAGAAGAAGAAGAAGAAGAAGAAGAAGAAGAAGAAGAAGAAGAAGAAGAGAAGAAAGAAAGAAGAAGAACAACAACAACAACTACAACAATGACAACAACAACAAGAAATTTATCTGCCATACAGTCAGGCATGGGGGATGTAAGTGGGGGGACATTGGAAAGCAAACTGGGGCCATTGGTGATAGAAAATGTGCACTGATTAGGAGATATGAATTGGATATTGTATATCTGAAACTCAATCTTGAACAACTTTGTAATTATGGAAAAAACAGCAGTATTATGAAAACCTTGTAAAATATAATGTTTAAATAAAAATTTAATTTTTAAAAATATATATGCCTAAAACTCAACTATCAATAACTTTATAAACCAGGCTTCTTTAATTCAATAAAAACATTAAAAATAAATAATACATAAATAATTAAACTAACAAGTATATGTATTTATAATAAAAACAGTGACAAATGGATGTAAGCTCTTCATTGTTCATTTTGCAAATAACTAAATTTTTTTTGATAGTTGAGATGGGAGTTAAGTAAACTAGTAAAGAGAACTCACTTCCAAGAAATCACAATGAGTATACTGAAATGAACATAAACATGATATTTTATTCTTGTCATATAATACATTAAATCAGTTCATACATATTTGTATATAAATTTCTTTAAAAAAACTAAAATAAAAATATTAAAATAAAATAGAATAAAAAGCAACAGAATTGTAGTTAGTTTCATAAATAGGTGGAAATTCTTTTCCTATATAATTCGTTCTACATTTTCAAATAACATCTGTGTAGAATAAAATTAACCATGTTCTAATTCATGGCAGTAAAATGAGCATGAAACTTGTGCTAAACTTATATCAGAGCTGATCCATAAAGAGTGGTGAGTGTAGTTAGAGAAATAACTGTACTGATAATTAGCATGCCAATAACAGTGAGAAAGAGAAATAGAATGCCTGTCCTAAAAACAGAGACTGGGGAAGGAGAGAAATTGGAGACATTGGTGGCATGAAAGTTGCACTGGTGAAGGCAAGTGTACAATAGATGACAGAAACCCAACTTATGAACATGTTTATAATCACAGTACTTAAATAAATATTTTAAAAGATAATGTAATTTTCTTATTACTATAAGAAATGCATTACACGTTCTATAATGCTATATAGAAATACTGAAAAAAGAAAAATTCCTGATTTTTTTATTAGAAAGACTCTGACCTAATTATTGATCACATAATACATATTAAGTCTTATAATAAATATGGGAAATAAAGCAGTATACAGTTTACTGACTAAAACAACCATATCTTATAGTAAACAAAATTCAAAAAACCAGTAGGATTGAAAATAAAATATTATACTTTTTATTTGCATTTTAATATATAAATATAAAAGATAGAGCACTGTGCTATTATTTAATAAACAAGCAAGCAAAGTCATGTTCCTTGAACCCAGATATGAGACCATTCATATGTATTTTATAGTTTATTAAGACATCCTAATGGGACACAGGGACTTGAATAGTGGCTTTTGTTCATATTTAAACTCTCACAATTTAAGTGAACCAGTTAGGCAGATTTACAGATTACAGTAATGAAATTTACCCTCATAAAATAAATAGGAGATTAGAGGCTGGCGAGGTGGCACTAGAGGTAAGGTGTTTGCTTTGCAAGCGCTAGCCAAGGGAAGGACAGCGGTTCCCCTGGCATCTCATATGGTCCCCCAAGCCAGGAGCGATTTCTTAGCACTTAGCCAGTAGTAATCCCTGAGCAACAAATGGGTGTGGCCCGAAAAACCAAAAATAAAATAAAATAAAATAAAAAAATAGTAGATTAAAAAAGACTCCTAAAAAGGAGCTAAAAAGCAAAATAATTCTAATTGCTAGTACAACTAAGCAATTAGAAAATGGCAACTCTAAGGTCTCTCTTCCTTGCATATATATATATATATATATATATATATATATATATATATATATATATATATATATATATATATAAAATCATATATATAATCATATATTTATAAATTGAAAGTCATTTCTAAGCTTATAAATATGATGTAAAATATGATGGCATTAAAAGTTTAGAAATATTAAGAGAAAATTTTGGGTTCGAAGAGGTGGCACAATATGCCTTGCATGCATTAACCTAGGAGAGACTGTGGTTTGATCCCCTGGTATTCCATATGGTCCGCCAAACCAGGAGCAATTTCTGAGCACATAGTCAGGACTAACCACTGAGCATCACCAGGTGTGCCCCAAAAAATACAAAAAAGAAAAAAGAGTAATTTTTTTGCTATAATTCAATAGTTACACTTAATTAAATATTTTAAGCAATTAAAAATAAAAAATAAGTCATCTGTTTTTAAAGCTTTCAGTTTTATGCAATTTTATTCTTCAATATTTTTATAGCATGTTTGTCATCTTTGTTAACCTGTTAATATAAGCATACAACTAATTCATAAGTTGGTGTACATTTTGGTGCAAATTATCACGCTATCTTTGTGTGTGAGTGTGTGTGTGTGTGTGTGTGTGTGTGTGTGTGTGTGTGTGTGTGTGTGTCACACCCGGCAGCGCTCAGGGGTTACTCCTGGCTCTATGCTCAGAAATCAATCCTGGCTTGGGGACCATTAAGGACGACAGGGGATCAAACAGCAGTCCATTCTAGGCTAGTGCTGGCAAGGCAAACTCCTTACCACTTGTGCAACCGCTCAGGTCCCAAGTTATTAAATATTTTACTCTACTTGTACATTATAAAAATTTTTAGAAGCAATCAACTTAGATAAATAAATTCTATAAATAATAGATAAGGGGGTTTATTATCAATAATCAGAAATTTAAGAGATAATTTTGAATAATTGAAATTAGTACAAATCCAATGAAATACATTTAGAATTGATTAAAATCAGATTTTGTAAGATTGGCATTCATAACTACTTCAATTGTCATTTTAATAATAATGCCTTTCTGACTACACAAATAGAGTACCTTTATCTTGACTTGGTACTTAGTACCAAAAGTCCAATCTCTTTTAATGTTTCTGAGAATGAGATCTTATAGTCGATCTAATCTACTACCCTTCGCTGACCCTATTCCATGATGCCATTTTGAATCCCATTATTTAATCGTTATAATTGTTCTCTTGCATGGGCTCTTAATTGTCTTGTTTTTCCCTGACTTTCTTGACTAAAATTTCTCCTCTCTATTTAAATCCATACCTGAATAACAATCTAACTGTAACTAAAGTGCTTACAGCCAACCTATATACTATTATTTTAAACTAATGATCAAGAATTACTTAATGCCATCAGATAACATAATATTTCTCTGTTTTTATTACATTCTTATTTTCTAAACACATATTTTTTCTTTTTTTAAAAAACATCAACACCTTCTTTTTCACTTTGTTCTTACTTAACTTACAATCAAAAATCTGAAACCTTCCATTAGCCACTTTTGTAAATATAGAGAATGGATTATTTTCCTGGAAATAATCCTAACAGAAATTATGAAATATCAAAAGATTTGTTATATCTGTAAAACAATTAACTTACTATAATTATATGGGATCACTGAAACTCATGAAGTTCTGAGTTGAAAAATAAAGATCGACACCGGCCCAGTGGGGCTCAGCTGTGAAAGACTGTGAGTGTGACCTGTCTATGTCTGTCTACTGTCCTCTTGCGTGAAACTCTTGCGAGTGGGGCAAAAAGAGCCTCCAGAAACCTCGCTCGCCCAGACGCCATTTTCAGGGAGGGACTTCAGAGCATAAAAACCGGCTAACCTTTGCAAAAGCTGGCTCCCTGTGTGTGACACCAGGCGGGGAAAATCCGTGAAAGTACACCGGCCCAGTGGGGCTCAGCTGTGAAAGACTGTGAGTGTGACCTGTCTATGTCTGTCTACTGTCCTCTTGCGTGAAACTCTTGCGAGTGGGGCAAAAAGAGCCTCCAGAAACCTCGCTCGCCCAGACGCCATTTTCAGGGAGGGACTTCAGAGCATAAAAACCGGCTAACCTTTGCAAAAGCTGGCTCCCTGTGTGTGACACCAGGCGGGAAAAATCCGCGAAAGTACACCGGCCCAGTGGGGCTCAGCTGTGAAAGACTGTGAGTGTGACTTGTCTATGTCTGTCTACTGTCCTCTTGCGTGAAACTCTTGCGAGTGGGGCAAAAAGAGGCTCAGAGGAGCACGGCCGGTCCGCTTCGCTGCGCGGCCATGCACTCTTTCTAAGGAAAGAACTCCATTGCAACAAGAAGGAAAAATCACACTAAGAACGGCGCTATATCACAGAAGCAAACATTTCTCTCTGGACTGTCTTCTCTGTTGCATGCTCGGGCCTAAGATTTGACCCAGTGTGAGGCTTCATCCACGGAGGACTCCCCTCCCTTAGAGGCAAGTCAGCCCATCCAGAAAGGGAGGAGCCAGAGGAGTGTACTGCCTACATCATATAGACAATGAATACCACCACAACACGTAGAAAAACCCACAATACAAGTGTGACAATGGGGAAACAACGCAGGCCAGCATCAGACATAGAGAATGAAGATGACAATTCTGAGGACCAGATAATGACTGAACAACTAATCAACCTCTCAGATAAGGACTTTAGACTAGCAATATGGAAGGTGCTCAACAGACTCCAAGAAACCATGGATCGAGTTGAACAGAACACTAATAAGAACCAAGAAAATATGAAGGCAGAAATGACAAAACTCCAAACTGAAATAACATGTCAACTAACAGGACTGAAAAAGTCAGTAAACGAAGTGAATGACAAAATGGATAAGCTCTGGGACAGGGTATCAGAAGCTGAGAATAGACTTGGTGCTGTGGAAGATGAGATACATAACAATTCCATACAGCAGGAGAGATTGGACAAAAAACTTAAAGCAAATGAGCAGACAATGGAAAAATTAGTCAAAGAATGGGAACAGATGAAAATAGAAGTCTATGATAAGATCAACAGAAACAACTTAAGAATCATTGGAGTCCCAGAGACCCAGGAAGAAAATTTCCAGGAAGAATCAATGGTCAAGAACATCATTAAAGAGAAACTTCCAGAGCTAAAGAATATATGTGATCAAATCCTGCATGCCCGAAGAGTACCAACCAAAAGAGACCCCAGAAAAACCACCCCAAGACACATCCTAGTCACAATGACAAATCCCACAGATAGAGACAGAATTCTGAAAACAGCAAGATCAAAAGGGGAAATCATGTTCAAGCAAGCTTCCCTGAGATTTACAGCAGACCTGTCACCAGAAACGCTCAATGCCAGAAAGCAGTGGTGGGATATTGTGACAAGACTGAATGAAATGAATGCTTCACCCAGAATACTATACCCAGCAAAACTCACTTTCCGGTTTGATGGAAGAATACATGGTTTCACAGACAAAAAACAGCTCAGAAACTTCACAGACACAAAACCAGTCTTAAGAGAAAAACTGAAAGACCTAATCTAAGACAAGACTACCCAAAAGACACACCAAATTTTGAAATAAAGATGGCGTTAAATCCCAGGACAATTCTTTCTCTCAACGTCAATGGACTAAATGCACCAGTTAAGAGACACAGAGTGGCTAAATGGATCAAAAAACTCAATCCAACCTTCTGCTGCCTACAAGAAACGCACCTGAATAGTCAGAACAAACATAGACTCAAAATAAAAGGCTGGAGAAAAATTATCCAAGCAAACAACACCCATAAAAAAGCTGGAGTGGCCATACTAATATCAGATAATGCAAACTTTATACTCAGGAAGGTTGTAAGGGACAAAGACGGACATTTTATATTAATCAAGGGGTACGTAGAGCAGGAAGAATTCACTCTCCTAAACATATATGCACCGAATGAGGGGCCAGCAAAATATTTAATACAACTGTTGACAAATCTGAAAAATAATATCAACAACAACACAATAATTGTGGGGGACCTTAACACAGCTTTGTCAACACTGGACAGGTCAACCAGACTGAAACCCAACAAGAATATACTAGACCTGAGGAGAGAAATGGAAGAAAGAGGCCTAGTGGATATATATAGGACACTCCATCCCCAGAAACCTGGATACACATTCTTCTCCAATGTACATGGGACATTCTCCAGGATAGACTACATGCTGGCACATAAAACATACCTCCATAAGATCAAGAGGATAGAAATTTTGCAGACTACCTTCGCTGACCACAAGGCTCTGAAATTATTTGTGAATTCCAAAGGGACTCAGAAGAAACACTTTAACACCTGGAAGTTAAACAGCCTCATGCTCAATAACCAGTGGGTCCGAGATGAAATCAAGGTGGAAATAAAAAGGTTCCTGGAAACAAATGACAATAAAGACAAACTCTCAGAACTTATGGGACACAGCAAAAGCAGTACTGAGAGGAAAATTTATAGCTTTGCAAGCACACATCAGGAAGGAAGAAGGAGCTTACCTGAGTAGCTTAATGACACAGCTAATAGAACTAGAAAATGCTCAACAAAAGGACCCAAGAATAGGAAGACAGAAGGAAATAACAAAGCTGAGAGCAGAAATCAACGAAGTGGAAACTCAAAAAACAATCCGAAAGATCAACGAAAGCAAAAGTTGGTTCTTTGAAAAAATAAACAAGATTGATAGACCACTGGCAAACCTAACAAAGAAAGAGAGAGAGAGAGAAACTTGATAACTCGTATCAGGAAAGAAAAAGGAGAGATCACTACTGATATGACAGAGATTCAAAGGGTAATCAGAAACTACTTTGAAAAACTCTACGCCACTAAAAATGAGAACCTGGAAGAAATGGATAAATTCTTGGACTCTTATAATCTTCCACGGTTGAAGGAAGAGGATGTAGCATATCTAAACACCCCCATCACCATTGATGAAATTAAAACAGTAATCAAATGTCTGCCGAAAAACAAAAGCCCAGGTCCAGATGGATTCACTAATGAATTCTATCAAACATTCCAAGAGGAACTACTGCCAATCTTGGCAAGACTCTTTCATGAAATTGAACAAACAGAAACACTCCCAAATAGCTTTTATGAAGCCAACATCACCTTGATACCTAAACCAGACAGAGACGCTACCAAAAAAGAAAATTACAGACCAATATCACTGATGAATGCAGATGCAAAGATCCTCAACAAAATCCTGGCAAATAGGATTCAATGCCTCGTTAAGAAGATCATCCACTACGATCAAGTAGGTTTCATCCCAGGAATGCAAGGCTGGTTTAACATCCGTAAATCTATCAACATAATACACAACATCAATAACAAGAAAAATAAAAACCACATGATCATATCAATAGATGCAGAGAAAGCATTTGATAAGGTCCAACACCCATTCTTGATCAAAACTCTCAGCAAGATGGGAATGGAGGGAACCTTTCTCAATATAGTGAAGGCCATCTACCACAAGCCAGTGGCAAATATTATCCTCAATGGAGAAAAACTGAAAGCCTTCCCTCTAAATTCTGGCACAAGACAAGGCTGTCCTCTCTCACCACTCCTATTCAACATAGCACTGGAAGTACTTGCTATAGCGATTAGGCAAGAAAAGGATATCAAGGGAATCCAGATAGGAAAGGAAGAAGTCAAGCTCTCACTGTTTGCAGATGACATGATACTCTACTTAGAAAACCCTAAAGACTCTATCAAAAAGCTTCTAGAAACAATAGACTCATATAGCAAGGTGGCAGGCTACAAAATTAACACACAAAAATCAATGGCCTTTCTATATACCAATAGTAATAAGGATGAAATGGACATTAAGAAAACAACCCCATTCACAATAGTACCACACAAACTCAAATATCTTGGAATCAACTTGACTAAATATGTGAAGGACCTATACAAAGAAAACTATAAAACTCTGCTCCAAGAAATAAGAGAGGACACACGGAAATGGAAACACATACCCTGCTCATGGATTGGCAGGATTAACATCATCAAAATGTCAATACTCCCCAAGGCATTATACAGATTTAATGCCATCCCTCTAAATATACCCATGACATTCTTCAAAGAAGTGGATCAGACACTTTTGAAATTCATTTGGAACAATAAACACCCTCGAATAGCTAAAGCAATCATTGGGAAAAAGAATATGGGAGGAATTACTTTTCCCAACTTTAAACTGTACTACAAAGCAACAGTTATCAAAACAGCATGGTATTGGAATAAGGATAGGTCCTCAGATCAGTGGAATAGGCTTGAATACTCAGAAAATGTTCCCCAGAGATACAACCATCTAATTTTTGATAAAGGAGCAGGAAATCCTAAATGGAGCAGGGAAAGCCTCTTCAACAAGTGGTGTTGGCACAATTGGATAGCCACTTGCAAAAAATTAAACTTAGACCCCCAGCTAACATCATGTACAAAGGTAAAATCCAAATGGATTAAAGACCTCGATATCAGCCCCAAAACCATAAGATATATAGAACAGCACATAGGCAAAACACTACAGGACATTACAGGCATCTTCAAGGAGGAAACTGCACTCTCCAAGCAAGTGAAAGCAGAGATTAACAGATGGGAATATATTAAGCTGAGAAGCTTCTGCACCTCAAAGGAAATAGTGCCCAGGATACAAGAGCCACCCACTGAGTGGGAGAAACTATTCACCCAATACCCATCAGATAAGGGGCTAATCTCCAAAATATACAAGGCACTGACAGAACTTTACAAGAAAAAAACATCTAACCCCATCAAAAAATGGGGAGAAGAAATGAACAGACACTTTGACAAAGAAGAAATACGCATGGCCAAAAGACACATGAAAAAATGTTCCACATCACTAATCATCAGGGAGATGCAAATCAAAACAACGATGAGATACCACCTCACACCCCAGAGAATGGCACACATCACAAAGAATGAGAATAAACAGTGTTGGCGGGGATGTGGAGAGAAAGGAACTCTTATCCACTGCTGGTGGGAATGCTGTCTAGTTCAACCTTTATGGAAAGCGATATGGAGATTCCTCCAAAAACTGGAAATCGAGCTCCCATACGATCCAGCTATACCACTCCTAGGAATATACCCTAGGAACACAAAAATACAATACAAAAACCCCTTCCTTACACCTATATTCATTGCAGCTCTATTTACCATAGCAAGACTCTGGAAACAACCAAGATGCCCTTCAACAGACGAATGGCTAAAGAAACTGTGGTACATATACACAATGGAATATTATGCAGCTGTCAGGAGAGATGAAGTCATGAAATTTTCCTATACATGGATGTACATGGAATCTATTATGCTGAGTGAAATAAGTCAGAGAGAGAGAGAAAAATGCAGAATGGTCTCACTCATCTATGGGTTTTAAGAAAAATGAAAGACACCCTTGTAATAATAATTTTCAGACACAAAAGAGAAAAGAGCTGGAAGTTCCAGCTCACCTCAGGAAGCTCACCACAAAGAGTGATGAGTTTAGTTAGAGAAATAACTACATTTTGAACTGTCCTAATATTGAGAATGTATGAGGGAAATGTAGAGCCTGTTTAGGGTACAGGCGGGGGTTGGGTGGGGAGGAGGGAGATTTGGGACTTGGGTGATGGGAATGTTGCACTGGTGATGGGTGGTGTTCCTTTTATGACTGAAACCCAAACACAATCATGTATGTAATCAAGGTGTTTAAATAAAAAAAAATTATGCATTAAAAAAAAAAAAAAGAAAAATAAAGATCACTTGTTATTCATAGAAATCAGTTTAAACTGGAGAAATAGGACAGTGGGTCAGTTTGCTTTCTGGCTACATACATTGTCCTCCAGGCCCAACTAAGAGAATTTCCTGAGCACAGAGCCAGGAGCCAGTATGATCTAAATTCCTTCTGTCCTAAGGACTAAATAAATCACTGTATGCTGAGACTATGGTCATTTTCTTGTGATCACTCCTGTGATGTTATTTATTTTTCAACTTGACTGAGCCGCCAGTAAAAGTATGGGGCAGGTGATGTATACAATTTTAGCTCAAAAATTATTTCACCATTTTTGTTGTCAGCTGATTCTAACCTGTTAATAAAAGTGTGGTTTTATGTATTAGGGTAAATAGAAATAATAAAAAATAAATGCACCATTGTTTCCCTACACCCATTTTGTGATTTGTTCTACACTACATTATTGAGATAGAATAAATCAGCAGCTAACAAATTCCTATACTAGTTTCCCGAGCTGCAGAATAAGGATTATTATGGGGCCAGGCGGTGGCACTTGAGGTAAGGTGCTTGCCTTGCCTGCGCTAACTTGGACAGACCGCGGTTCAATCCCCCGCGTCCCATATGGTCCCCCAAACCAGGAGCGACTTCTGAGCGCATAGCGAGGAGTAACCCCTGAGCATCACCGGGTGTGGCGCAAAAAAAATAAAGGATTATTACGATAGGAAAAGCCAAGAGGAAGCTACTAAAACTGTCTTTAATTAGGTGGCAAATCCAAGTATCCATTTTCAGGAGAATTAGAGAGTTCAGTGCCTGAAATCTGAATGATTTAAGAAGGACTTTTCTCTTATGCCTCCATTCCTCTCATTCATTGACTTGATCAGAGATAGACAGATCTCAGAGGATAACAATGGATTTTCGTAAACTGAACAGGTGGTGACTGCAATTAAAGCTGCTTTGCCAGATGTATTTTCATTGCTTGTGCAATTTAATACATCCTCTGATGCCTGAAATGTAGCTATTGATCTGGCAACTATTTTTTGTTCTTGTTATATGTTAGAAAAGACAACCAGGAGCATATATCTTTCATCTGTCAATACCATTAATATTCCTTTATCATCCTAACTTAGGGGGTCTATCAACTGTCCACTTTTGTCATAATTATGTTCACAAGGATTATGTTCAGTTTTCTCTTCACAAGATCTGCTGAATTTCACATTAATGGCATTAAGCTTATTGCATCTACTGATCAAGTAGTAACAACTACATAGATTTATAGGTAATCTATTTGGCTAGAGTGGGAAAGATGTCTGATGCAAAAATCTAAAAGCTTCTGCATCGGTGAAATTGCTATGAATCATGAGATAAGGGCCATACTGAGATATTCCTATTAAAGTAAATGGTAACTTGCTGCATGTGGCCCTCCTACAACCAAGAAAGCATATTAACTAACAGTTTTTGGAGTATTTTAATTTTATTTGAGGATACCCAATGGTATTAATGGCTTCATCCTGGTAGGAAACTAGGATTTATATATAGGGAGCCAGGAAATGAACCTGATTAGGCAGCATGCAAGGCAGGGCCCTGCCTGCTATACCATCTGTCATCCCTAATTTTACTTTTTATTTTCAAAGCAATATTTGCTACTAAAATTTGTTACTCTGGCCCATTCACCATGTATCCTAAGAAGCTCTTAGTTTTGAGAGGAGCACAGAACAGTTTTGCAATAGGTACAATTTACTGTGCAAACTGTTTTGCAAATTGTACCATATAATTCATCAAATCTAATGGGAATTAGGGTGAAGATGGCAGATAGACAAGTTGTTAGAGAATTGGGCAAGTTCCTGTAGATGAATTGTAAAACAGGAAGCAACTATTTGCCTTCCATCTTCCACAATAACTACTTTTGTTTTGAAGGTGGTTATCTGACAAAATCATGTATTCAACTGCCTTGTCCATATTTTCTCTTGGTTTTTCAAACTTATAAACTATATTGAAGAAAGTCACAGTCTTCAGGTTCAAACACCAGAACACTGGAGAGATGCAGGTCTGGAAGTGAATGATGGTCTGGAGAATAATTCACACACACATGTATGGAGGGAGAAATGGATTTTCAGGAATTCCCCCATCCACGTTTGCCCTTTGCTCCTAAGAAGCAGCCAGCTCCGTGAAGGTCCAGAAATGCAAGAGAGAATTTCTTCCCAATCCGAGTATATAATCTGAGGGAAATGACCATACCTGGAGGTGGGACCAGGTGGTCTCAACACCAATCCTTGGTACTACATTCGAAGATGTTTCCAACCAATGGAGTATACTGTGTGAGGTAGAATAAGCTCAATTGCAGTAATCCCACATCAATCTCCTTATAGTTGCTTCTTAATTTTCACCTTTTGTATTATTACAAATTTAAGTAAATGGCACTTGTTTTTTCTTAGGCCAAAACGTCTAATATCATGCATGACTTTCTCTCCAATGCTGGACTCAATTGTTATCTAATTAAGCCTTTCTACCTTTAATATCAACTAGAAGAGAACTGATTTTCACTACTTTTGCTGTTCAAGTCCAAACTCCCAATTTCTGCAAACAAACAACAAATATTGTTTCCTTCCTTTTGCCCATGGCTAGCTTTGGTACATTCTTAATAGAGCGATCAAAATAGTCCTATTACAATATAAGTCAGTCCTGTCATTTCTCTACACAAAATCCTCAGGGCCCTCTCCAAGTAAGAGCTCAAATTTCTTGCATTAATTTATAAAGCCAGCTTTTCTCTCTGATATCATCCTAATCTTTTTGCCACCACTTCAGTCACACTTTCTTCCTCTCATTCCAGTCAAACATCATGGAAAATTTTTCCCTTAGTACCATTTCCATTAGTCCTACCTGAAATGATTAATTTAAATTGCCAAAGAGTTCATAATTTTGTTTCCTTTATTTTATGAGAATTACTTCACAATCAAAGATTATCAGAGAAGGGACTTATTTGATTGAGATTATAAATTTTAATTCCTTTCCTCCTCATCAAGATTTCCCAAGCCAGTTCTTTACATTTTTCTTAACATTCAATAATTATTATGCTAAGTATCTTATTTATTAATACCTTTTATTGTCCACTATCGTATACACACACTAGAATATCAGCTCTGTAAGGGCAGAAATTTGTACAAGTTTTTTTTTTTATTTTATTTTTCTGTACGTAGTTCTCTGTATGTAGTTCCTACAATGGTGCTGGAACGGGAGAGATGGGACTAAAATGAATTAATAAATCATTCTGTACAGCAGAATGTAACAAAAAAGGTGATTTAGGTTTTGATGCAAAAAGCATAAAGGAATCTGGAGGACATTATGCTCAATGAAATAAACCAGTGACAACCTGACAAATAATGCATGATTCCACTGATATAAGGTATCTGAAAGTCAAACTCATGGAAACAGAGTAGAAGAGATGTGGAAGTGGTAATGGGGGATTGTTATTCAATGGGTGTAAAGGTTAAATTATATAGGATGAAAATGTTGTAGATATTTGCTAAAAAGCAAAGAAACTAAATAATTAACAATAGTGTTAGGTTTCTCAAAATAAGAGGGTGAGGACTAGGAGATTGTTGAGTATTTAGAACACATGTATGCACCCTATCCCAGTTTGTTTCTTGATACTGGTTTCCTTGCCAGCAGTCCACAGGCACCATCAAGTGTGGCTCTGGGACTACCTGGCAACTGTGGGGTGACTTGGGTACCCCTGGCACTGTAGCATCATCAGGCACTTTAGCCTATGCAGTGTCATGCTTTTGCAATGAATAGCTCACAGTTAGTGAAAATTGCTGGTGGAGTTTACAGGGCTCCTGAACCTCTCATGTAAAGAAAAAAAAAAAAAAAGAACGCCTAGTTCTCTTAATACAAAAGCAAAAAGAAAAACTAAAGGAGAAGAGGAAAATTTGAAAGGTGATAATGATTATTGTGAATTTTTGTATATATGTGCATGCATAGGTTCAAAAACAATAATTATAAACCTTAAGTAGGTGCAATTCTTTAACCAAAAATGTAAATGTATTAAAAATATAAAATAAATAAACAATAAAGGAACCTAACTTCCAATTTACATGTTTCCCATATATTTTTATTCTATTTTGTAATTTTCAGCTGTCTGACACATTCTTCTTTTGATTCTATTAAATTTCTCAATCCTCTTCTAATTGGTCTTGAAGTAGAAACATACAAATATCATCATGTACCAAAAACAATTTGCATAGGTTTTCTATGGTAGGCAATATTAGTATTTTATTTGAGTTTTATTTCTGATAAAATATGAATTCTTAGAATTCAAGTGTGATGTGTCTATGTCTTACTGTATTTGACACTCCATGTCTATGCGTTACCCTTATTTTCAAATGCACAAAAATTGGTACTTTTTTAAAATCCGTTTTTCTAATGTTTCAAATCTTTACCATGAACCAAAAATACAATTAATAGATATTAACCATATAATTACATAAAGTAGATTAAAATCATGCTATTAAGAAGGCCAGAGGGACAAAGCAGTGGCACAAGTGGTAGGACGCTTGCCTTGCACGTGGCTAACCCAGGACAAACTGCGGTTCACTCCCCAAGTATCCCATATGGTAACCCAAGCCAGGAGCAATTTTTGAGCACATAGCTAGGAGTAACCCCTGAGCATAATCAGGTGCATCCCAAAAAACAAACAACAACAACAACAACAACAAACCCAAGGCCAGAAAGTTATTAAAGGGGTAAGGTGTTAACCTGATTGATCCTGGTTTAATTGTTTGCTTTTGTTTTTATGGGGGAGCACACCAAGTTGTGCTCAGGACATACTCCAGGCTCTACTACTCTCAGGTATTACTTCTTGTGCTACTCATGAGTACCATATGGGACATCAGGAATGAATCAGTTGTACGAGTTGTACCAGTCAACGGTAGTGAGTTGGCTACCCACTATATTATCAACCCTGTCCCACTGCACAGTGACTCTGGTTTGAATTTGCTGTATGATAGAGAAGGAAGGAGGAAAGGAAGAAAGGAAGGAAGGAAGGAAGGAAGGAAGGAAGGAAGGAAGGAAGGAAGGAAGGAAGGAAGGAAGGAAGGAAGGAAGGAAGGAAGGAGGGAAGGGAGGGAGGGAGGGAGGGAGGGAGGGAGGGAGGGAGGGAGGGAGGGAGGAAGGACAGAGGAAGGGAGAGAGGGAAAAGGGAGGAAGGGAGGAAAGAAAGGGAGGGAGAGCAAAGGGAGGAAGGGAAAGAAGAAAGGGAGGGAGAAGAAAAGGAAGGATGGAGGGAAAGAAAGGAGGGAGGGAGGAAGCAAGGAAGGAAGGAAAGGAGGGAGGGAGGAAGAGAGGAAGAGAGGAAGGAAGGAAGGAAGGAAGGAAGGAAGGAAGGAAGGAAGGAAGGAAGGAAGGAAGGAGTGAAGGAAAGGAGGGAGGGAGGAAGAGAGGAAGGAAGGAAGAAAGGAAGGAAGGAAAGGAGGGAGGGAGGAAGAGAGGAAGAAAAGAAGGGAGGGAGGGAGAAAAAGAGGAAGGAAGGATGAAAGGGAGGGAGGAAGAGAGGAAGGAAGAAACAGAGGGAGGGAGTAAGGAATGGAGGGAGGGAGGAAGTGAGGGAGGGAAGAAGGAAGGAAGGGGATGGAGGAAGAGAGGAAGGAAGGAACTGAGGGAGGGAGTAAGGAATGGAGGGAGAGAGGAAGTGAGGGAGGGAAGAAGGAAGGAAGGGGAGGGAGGAAGAGAGGAAGGAAGGAACTGAGGGAGGGAGGGAGGAGGGTAGAGAGAGGAAATAGAGGGATGGAGGAAGGAAGGTAGGGGTGAAAAAAGGAAGAAAGGAAGGAACGAAGGAACAGAGTAAGGGAAGGAGGGATGAAAAGAAAGGGAGGGAGGAAAAGAGAGGAAGGAAGGAGGGAAGGTATGAAGGGAGAAGGAAGGTTGGAGGAAGAAAGGGAAGGAGAAAGGTGTTAGATTCCATCACTAGAACACTTCAAGTGTACAGAATCTTTCTGAATTTAGCCCTGAATTAAATACTTCCAAAATGTACATGTTTAAATCTCAGAGACTCTTGTATAAAGATAAATATATTAAGGTTATTTTTCAGTTAATCTTTGATTTTAGGGAATAATCAGTAAATGTAGAAAATAAAGTATACTTTTTATTACTTAATAATATTTAAATTTACTTTTTATCAAATAGGCTGTAATAGATTGTTTGAATTAAATATACTTATTTATTTAATTATAATACAAATATTAACTTTAAAAGCTCTATACCCAGGGGCTCCTCTCTATACTATTTTACTATACTATAATAAACATCCGTGTTAGTTGAATGACATTTTTTGCTCCTGATATTCAAGCAGTTTGTCATTCAAATTCCAAAAAACACATTTGTTTTATTGGACATAACATTTTCTGCTTTTAGTCATGTTAAAGTGTCTTTCTTCTTTTACATTAAAATAAGTCACTTATTCTCTGCACATCAGCAAGAAATTCGCAGAAATATGTCATAGTTATAACTTATTAACACAATAATTCTCTAATGATTTGCTTTTGTAGCCCAGAAACCTGCAGAAACTTAGGAAATGGTTTTTTAAAATTTTCAAATTCTGGTGCCAGGGAGAAAGTATAGTAAGTAGGGTGCTTGTCTTGCTTGTGGTCAATCTGGGTTCAGGGGCCAGAGAGATAGCATGGAGGTAAGGTGTTTGCCTGCATGCAGAAGGTCAGTGGTTCGAATCCCGGCATCCCATATGGTCCCCTGTGCCTGCCAGGAGCAATTTATGAAAATCTGTAATTCCTGAGCACCCAAAAACCAAAAAAAAAAAACAAAAATCAGGGTTCAGTCCCTGGAGTCTGAATGCCCTGAGCATTGTCAGGAGTAAGCCATGAGAACCACTAGGTATGGCTCAAAATGCCAAAAAAATTTTTTTGATTATTTTTGCATGTGATAAACCAATACATTTCTTCTCTAAGGTAGTTTCATCATCAAACCAATGAAAATATTTTAATCTCATTCATATAGACTAGTGACACTAAAAATTGGATTTTGAACCTGAAATATTTATAGTGTCTCAATAATATAATTGTCCCCAGGCAAAATTATATGAAGAAATTAGAACAAGAAATTTAAATTAGGGCCGGGCGGTGGCGCTGGAGGTAAGGTGCCTGCCTTACCTGTGCTAGCCTTGGACTGACCGCGGTTCGATCCCCCGGTGTCCCATATGGTCTCCCAAGCCAGGAGCGACTTCTGAGCACATAGCCAGGAGTAACCTCTGAGCGTCATCGGGTGTGGCCCAAAAACCAAAAAAAAAAAAAAAAAATTTAAATTAGCCTAAAATTTTGCAGGACATCTAAAATTAATTAGATTTATTAATAAGGTTATATTAAATGAATACAATATATAAACAGAAATAAATATGTGTAACTAGAAAATATTTTTCTTGTTTTTGTTTATTTGGGGAGAGCACAACAGGTATTACTCCTGGCTCTATGTTTAGAAATCACTCCTGACAGTCTCAGGAGACTATATGGGATGCCTGGGATAACCTAGGTCATCCAAGTACAAGGCAAACACCCTACAAACTGTTCTATTGCTCCAGTCCCCTAGAAATACTCTTTATCTGTAAATTGGAGTACTTGGGGGCAGGATTGAACTAACACAACTAGTCAGGCACTTGTCTAGCATATGATCAATCTGAGTTCGATCCCTGGCTCCATAGGGTCCTTCAGACACTATTAGGTGTGATTCCTGAGTGAATAGCTAAGAAAAATCCTAAGCACTGTCAGATAGAATCCCAGCCTCCCAAGAAGTTGAGAGCTTTTTAGGATATATATATATATATATATATATATATATATATATATATATATATATATATATATATGATTTCAGCATTTTTAGTGCTAGGTAATATTTGAGAAAAGAAAACCTCTACAAAATACAAACAGTTATTTCTAAGAAAACAAAAAGCTAAGCAATTGTTATCTTTCTTTTCTATGTTGATCATCAGTTTCTAAGAGAAAAGAAAAGAGAGAGAAATACTTGTCATTTACAACAGACCTATGTAGTGATTGCAAGAAGTTGTTTTGTTAACTTTCTAAGAGAAATCAACTATCTACGGAACAAGTTGGACCATATATTAAATTTTTTAAAAGTATTAAAATTATTAAAATAAATACAAGGGAATATAAGACACATGTTGCTGACTGGTACCTAAATAACTGGATATGGTTTAATGGTGAAAACAATCAAATTTTCTAGACCATCCCAAATATTATTTTAAGGAAATATTACATTAAGTTACAAATATATATGCAGAATAACATCCAAAATATATATGCAGAATAACATCCAAGTTTTCATTAGGCAACCCAGAGAAATAGACCCTATACATCCAGAATGCAGAAAGAGAAGAGAAAGGAAAGAAAAAAGTGGAAGGAAGGAAGGAAGGAAGGAAGGAAGGAAGGAAGGAAGGAAGGAAGGAAGGAAGGGAGGGAGGGAGGGAGGGAGGGAGGGAGGGAGGAGGAGGGAGGGAGGGAGGAGGAGGAGGAAGGAAGGAAGGAAGGAAGGAAGGAAGGAAGGAAGGAAGGAAGGAAGGAAGGAAGGAAGGAAGGAAGGAAGGTGGGAGGGAAGGAAGGAAGGTGGGAGGGAAGGAAGGAAGGTGGGAGGGAAGGAAGGTGGGAGGGAAGGAAGGGAGGTGGGAGGGAAGGAAGGGAGGTGGGAGGGAAGGAACGGAGGGAGGGAAGGAAGGGAGGGAAGAAAGGGAGGGAGGGAAAGAAGGGAGGGAGGGAAGGAAGGGTGGAAGGGAAGGAAGGGAGGGAGGGAATGAAGGGAGGGAGGGAAGGAAGGGTGGGAGAAAGGTTGGGAGGGAGGGGGGAGGGAAGGACTGGAGGGAAGGACGGGAGGGAAGAAAGGACGGGAGGGAGGGAAGGAAGGGAGGGAAAGAAGGGATGGGAAGGGAGGGAGGGAAGGAAGAGAGGGAGGAGAGAGGGAGGGAGGGAGAGAGGGAGGAAACATGAAGTCAGGATTAAGGACAACTGAGGGTGGTCCAAAAAACAAAATTTCAAAGAAAATAAAAAATCTGAAAACTTCAATGTTTTCCTATGTTAAAAAAATAAGTGTTCATAATTCTTATTTTTGTTTGTTTGGGTGCCACAGACCCAAAACAAACAAAGGAGAGATCACTCCTTTCACACCAGTCCATATATGGTGCCGGGGATTGAACCTGAGTTGGCTTCATGCATGGCAAGCACATAACTTGCTATACTATCTCTTTGGCAGTCCCTAAGAATTCAAAAAATTTTAAGTATTAAACTCTTAAAATTTCACATGTGTAAATCATATGTAAGGCAAAATATAGAAAAATACATGTTTTCATATATATTTTATATATAGAAAAATAAATAATTTCATATAATTTGTAAAACATGATATGTAGAAGCACCAACTATTTACAAAGTACTCACAAAGTTTACCCCCAAAGTCTAAAAACTACATAAAAATAAGGAGAAGAAATGAATAGTCACCTTTAAGAGAAAGGCCAACAGATGGCCAACAGGCACATGACAAAAATGCTCATCACTTATTATTAGGGAATTCCAAATTAGCACAGCAATGAGGTATCATCTTACACTAGTGAGGATGGCACATATCAAAAATACTGGAAACAATCTATTGTGGTAGAGATGTGATAAAAAAGAAACTCTAATTCACTGTTTTTGGGATGTTGGGTCCAACCCTTATGTAAAACAATGCAAGGTTCTCAGTAAACTAAAACTTCCATATTACTCAGCAATTCCACTTTTGAGTATCTATCCCCAGAACAAAAAAGATATTTCATTCAAAAGGATGTATGAACACCACTCACTATTTATTGCAGCACTCAGTAGAATAGCTAAGACTTGTAATCAATCTAAATGTCCAACAGATAAGTGGATCATGAAGATATGGTTTATATATGTGAGTGTGTGATTTATATAATGTGGTTTATATATAAATGATAGAGTACTGCATAGCTATAAGGAATAGGCTATCATGCAATTCATTGCAACATGAATAAAACTAGGATATATCATGTTAAATAAAGAAAGCCAAAAAAAAGGATAAATACAGAATATCACTTATGTGTGGTATTTAGAATAAATGCATGAGGAATGCAATAGTTTAAATGAGTTGTCTAGAACACTCTTGAAGCCAGAGCATAGTGAGAAGAAAGAGAGTAGATGAGAAAGGCATATGTGAAAATTGAACAGTGATCAAGAGCCTCAGGTGCATTATTGTTGTTAAGGAAGAGCAGAACTAAAAATACAAGCCGTGGAGACAACAATAAAATCATGAGTTCCAAACTTTACCAACTAAACTTTTAAAAAGGTGCCTGTTACGATGGTAGGCTGAGATGAAACTCGGGGGAGTTATTAGAAACATTGTGGGAGGGGTTTGACACTGGTGGTGGGATTGGTGCTGAAATATTGTACGTCTAAAACTTAATTATGAAAAACCTGATAAATCTCAATGCTTTAAATAAAAGAAATTAATAAAAAGGAAAGCATCTAGTTTTCATTTTTTCAAGTAATTACACATAGGGGATCCAGATAACAAAATAAACATTTGTATATAATGTGTCTCATAATGATAATGGAATCTAGGAAGAAAATTATGCTTTCTTTGAATGATAAAATCAATTTCTTATGAAGCCATATAGTCTGCATGAGAAAATATGCTTTGCTTCATATATATTTTGCAATTTCTTTAGGTTTATTATTTTCTGCATTTTTTTTCCTGACAATTCTTTTGTATTCTTATCCTTCTTAACTCCCTTCCCTGTCCCTCTTTCCTAATTAGGCCACTTATTTTTTCCCTATCGTTCTTGCTCTAAATATACTTGCTAAGTGTATCACTGCTCTTGCCTCTTTTCCACCTTATCTTTTTTTAGGCACAATGCCAGTGCCATTTTTCTTGTGATTTGTGAAAGTCTTTCTTTCCACTGTCCCTGCCCAGGCCTCCTACCCCCTGCCTAAGCTTTTCCTTTTTCCTCTATTATCTGCTATGCTCTGTTATATTTCTAGCCCTTAAAGTTCACAGGGCTCATGAGAATAGAAAACCACAGCTGTGGTAAAACAACCAACAGAGGTTTGTCCGAAAACCACCTTTGGTTATTTGGATCTAGTTTTACAGTATTGGCACTAAACAATAACATAATTGCAAGAATCTCAGAATAGAAAAAGGACTACAGAATTCAAGCAAATATCTTGGAGAAAGCACTTATCAACTGTCTGCTCTTAAATCTTAAGGACCTCCAATTTGCTGCACCTTAGATCCTTAGGATAAAAGAAGAAATATTTACATCTTTCCCTTTACAGAATTAGGCTATAAAAACTTATGTACACTCAGTTACAATGAATTCTCAATAGCAATTTGACCCAGAATGCAAGAGATTTTCAACTGTAGGTGTAAGTATACAAACATATTTTATTTGAAAAAATGTTTGCAGTTTTGTTCAAAACACTGGGGGAAGATGATCAAGTTTTGACATCTGCGGTCTTAGCAACATGTCGGAAGTCCTCTGGGCTAAAGAAACTCCCAGTGTGAAATATAAAGGTTAGTTTGGGTTTCTCCACAGGAATCACTTTTTTTCTCATATATGTAGTGATGTAAAATCACTTAATTTTACCAATATTTTTATTTATGTTTCTGATATCCTTTTATGTTTCTTATTATGGCTAGTTTAGTTGGCAAAATTATTTTTCTTCTTGCCGTGTAAACTCAAAACACTCGTGAATTTGCCTAAATGATAATCAGTAGTTTGTTTTTTTATTTTGCAAATTTTATATCTTTGTAAATAAATTTTACAGTATTAATAGAAAGTGTTTCATTACAAACCTAATTCAATCCCTGTCTTTCTTTTTAACTCCACATTTATATATGATAGTTCCACTGAGCAGCTGACTTAAAGAAAAATAAGCTTTTTGATTGTAAGTGGAGATATTTTTAATTTCTTATCTTCAAAGTCAAAATTTTCAAATATGACAGCACTATGAATGCCAAATTATATCTCTGTACGTTACAGTCAGAAGTTAATGATACAGAGACAGTTAATGGAATTGAACTTCTAAATAAAACCTTCTCACAACCATTCCTAAAATAGCCTTAGGGGATTATGGAAGTAAGAAATATATATATTCTAAATATATCATTAGGAAATTAAAGATGAATAAAAGTAAAAAAGTATAAAAGCAAAAATGTAGATATGCTTTTATTTAATTAACACTGATGGATAGCTACGAATACAGTATAGATAGAAATTCATACTCTTAGAATCTTTTAAAGAGAAATACTGCTGTGATAAGAGAAAAAGAAGCATTAACACTGACCGGCTTCTGAACAGTGATATTTTGCCCTATGAAGTTCTGTGAAAATTGCAATGTACCAGTAATATTTAATTGTAGCATAAAAATTAAACACCATTTACTTGATAGAAAATAGGGATAGTATGTAAATTAAGTAAGTTTCAATTCATGTCTTCTTATTCACATCTGTTGGCAGTTTAAATAGTTTTAGTGTCATTAATTGTTATAAAAGTGCAAGATTTGCTGTATGCTTGCCACTTAGGACCAAAGGCACAAAAGTCTAATTGAACTAAGTAATTAGTAATTTGTCATTTCCTATTGTCAGCAATTACTTTCCATTAGAAATCCTCACTGAAAATTCTAATTTGAAGTGAGGTTTGCATTTTATTGCTGTCCATCCAAATTAGTTTAAAATTGACAGCTACATTTTCATTTAAAAATTTAAAGATATTAAATATGCTTGAAGAAACTGAAGCATATTCAGCTCCACAAAACCCTCTGTGTATACACACACACACACACACACACACACAAACAAACACACACACACTCACTCACACATACAAACATCTAAAGAAATATCAACTAAAATTTAAGGAAGTGCCTTTTATTTTCCCAAAAGGGAATTAATATTCCATTATCAATGTGCCAATATCTTGCTTCAATGTAATTCCAGATTTATGATTTTCAAATTCACACACAGCTGCCTGCAGTGGTGCTTTGGCCAGCACATACATGGACAAAGAAGCAACATACTATTAGATTTCTGTCTGGAGTTCTGAGCTCCCTCTGGGAGATGACTGTTGAATGGTTTTTCATTTGTTCTTTCTTCATGCTCCACTAGCCAATCAACATTTTCCCTTCACTAAGTTCTGAGCACAACATAAAGATAAGGGAAACATAGTCCTCAAAAGTAATACTAAGCTGATTTATAATTATCCTGGATCCATTCATGTATTTGTAACTCAGGGAATCTAATAAATCAAGATGATTTTCTTTGTAGAAGTTTGAGCATAAATGGTGCCCCAACTCCATAGCATTCCTTCTTTTAAATTTAACAAGTCTATTTCTTTTCAAGTGTAAAAGGATTTCTTTAACAAATAGATAGGTTTCTAATTATTTTCATTAAAAAATACAGAAGTTGGTCAGAGTGATAGCACAGTGGTAGGGCATTTGCCTTGCACATGGAAGACTTGGATGGGTCCAGGTTCGATTCCCAGCATCCCATATGGTTGCCTGAGCCTGCCAGGAGCAATTTCTGAGTGCAAAGTCAAGAGTAAGCCTTAAGCACTGCTGGATGTAGCCCCCAAAATAAAAAAAATACAGAAATCAACTCTATATATATTATTTATATCCCTGATTAAAATCTGGAGCTAAAGAATAAATCTTTAATTAAAAACCTTGAATTACTACATACCTCTATACAAAAACTCATTGTCTCATAAGAGACTAATCAAAGTTGCTTAGAGAAAGCATTTTGCATATTTATTTTGATAAAGTTGGCAATGTTCATAAGGAACAGTTGATTTATTAAACCCGAGTTAGAATTATATTAAAGGGCAAAAGACAATGAAATTTCACAAATATATGTCTAAATATTCAATAACCAATAAGGGTGAAGTTGAATATATCTCAATATTAATCAAAGTGATATGGTAAATTAGTCATTGTTGTCTAAGTTGTATAACTGTTAAAATTGACTTGTAATACTAGAAATGATACTGAATTTCTTTTAGGTTTTTAAAATGACACTGTAATCATTACTTTAAATTCATAGAGATTCACAGAACAAATTTTCTACTGTTACCCTTTTGGTAACTAGATATATTACATTAGTAACACTTAAGTGAACATTAATTAGTGGTAATTTATAATCAAGTTTCAATGGAGAAGCAAATTGTTTTCTTGAACATCAAAAGTCTTTATCATGACTATTATGATGAGTATCTTAATTATTCCCACTAAAAAACAATGTTGCCCACAAATACTTAAAATGAGTATGAATGCTCTAGAAAGCCCCCAAATTCTAGTCTTCTTATATTTTGGTTCTAACAGTGCTAATGCAGTTCATTTCAAATCGCTTTCTTTTCTTCACTGTAACAGAAAAGAGACTGCCTGAAATGCCACTGTAAAATTTTCTATTGGGCACACTAATATATATCAAAATTTAAAAAGATTCACTATGTAGTTGCATTACTCAGAAACCCAAGATGGTCTATTATACTCCCAGTTTCATGTGAACTAAAAATTATCCAAATAGTAAAATAATAACTCCTTACGTCATATCTCACTAGATTCACATAGTCACACTGCCCTAAAGCGATGTGTTTCAGAGATAAATAAGCCATGAACACAGGATACAAACTCTTACTTGGTTCATTCAGTAAGTGTGCATGATTGCCGATAAGTCACTGCAGAAAAAAGAGAATTAAATTAAAAGTTCAATAAACATTGATCAATATGCTTGTAAATATCAAGTCTATAAAATGATCTTCCCTTTAAATGTAGTTATACCTTAGGTTCAAATTTTATATTTGGGAAAGTAGCCAATTACTTTTCAGTCTAATAAAATTAATTCTAAAGAACCATGCCAAAATCTAAGAATGCCTTAGAGGATTTTAAAAAAGAAAAGGAGAAAGAAAAATAGCTGGTGGATTTTCAAACTATGGCTGTCTCTGGTTTAGCATTGGTTCCTCATCAGCTGAATAAAGAAGTCATCTCTGTCTACGATGTAAATAAATCACAAGCCTCGGCTACTTTACCACTAGCTGTTTGTCATTCAGGAAAATAATGGTTAATCAATGTCTAATCAATGAAGATGTGTAACATATTAGTTTGCAGTCCTTCATCATCCTATTTTCTTCAATTGCCTGGGGGTTTGTGTTCAGTACTTACAGAATCGATTACAATTGAGAGTGATCATTCAGCTCAGGTTGAGAGCTGTCAGCTGTGCTTTCCACGAGGCAGTTTTACTCTTGTGTTTAATATGACATGCTAATATTTAGCTGCATCTGACAAACTCGGTTCCATGGTGGAACATTTTATGAGAAGTGCTTAAGTAACTAATTGTCTCACTACATGTCACTTGATGAAACTAAACTTTTCCTGACTTCACAATAATCATAAGCATTACTGGCTTGCTGTGGAAAATTAAAGGGAAATAGCTGCCTGCTTAAGTCTGATCATGCCTGCAGGGAAGGTCTAAGAAAGGCAACTACAATGACGCCTTTATAAATAACAACCTAGAGATGGGGGTGGGGTGAGGAGACGATTCCTCAATTTTTATAGAAAGCAACATTTTCCACATGAAGATGGCAGACAGCCTCCTGTGCTAGCATCCTTGTATGTCCACAATGTCTCGCAAACACTGAGAAAAGTTGGGTCTGTAGCCTCTTGACACATTTAAGAAACAATTTTGTGACTATGTGCATTTAAAGTCCAAAGAAAATGTTAATTTCATAACATGCACATTTTCCTTGCCATTTATTTAAAAAAAAAAAACTTTACTAACCCTATACATCCTGAAGAAAGACTTGGGGAAGTATTTGGTTGAGAAGAGAAAAAAATAAACCTTAATTTTCTCTCAACAGCAACTAATTGTCAAGTGACAGTGCTCTTTGCTTTAATTACAGATTTTATAATTTGTTTTAAGATCTGTGTTGATGACATTCAGAGTCCAATATTAAAAACTTTTAATGAAATAGTATTTCATTAGAAACATTTTAAAATCTTGGTGGTACTGATTTTTTTTTTCGGCCACACCCATTTGATGCTCAGGATTTACTCCTGGCTAAGCGCTCAGAAATTGCCCCTGGCTTGGGAGGACCATATGGGACGCCGTGGGATCGAATCGTGGTCCTTCCTTAGCTAGCGCTTGCAAGGAAGACACCTTACCTCTAGCCCCACCTCACTGGCCCCTGATTTTAAAAGACCACCTTCGGGTGTCTCATTGTTAGTATCAGTTCCAACAGCTCCCTCTAGTGCCCACATTCTTGAAGTGCCCCGAGGACGGTGGAAGACCGTTTGTATGCAGCTCCAACTACTTAACACTTCTCTATAGCCAAAATCAAAAACTTTTTAAAAAACATATCCATCATTACAATTGACCTAAATGTGCCCTTAAACTTAAAAATGTTTAAATATTCTGTAATAAATCATTTCAGAAAAGCCTTAAGTGATCTAAGATTTTCTAAGTTAGGATAGTGCATTAACTTTATTAGAGTATTGCATTGTCAAGTTTTATGGATATTTCGGAGCAGGCTTAATTGCTTAAATTGCTGGGATATCTATGAGAACCCTAATGACAACCCTTTAAATAGAAAAGTTGTTTTACACTCAACAGTAATGTATAATGAAATATCAATCTTACATTTCTTCCAGTAACAGTTGAAAGATAATATATCTGAATCCAAATCTTTAATTTTAAGGGTAACAAGAAAATGCAGTCCCATAAAATGATCACCTAATTTTTTATCACTTAGTTTTATATTCTCATTTTATAAATAAATCCTATTATATTCTTGAGTAAAGTTGGCTAAATGGATCTGCTGGAAAGTGTAAGATTATATTTGAAATATATTCAATATTTATAATAAATATATATTTAAATATAACTATATTTTGAAAAAACTATTTGTGGTCAAAAATAGGGAAGATTTGTACTTTCAATTTTACGTATGAATATATTAATTTCAGACTGATGATTAAATATTTAGTAAATAAACTAGAAATCACAAATATATAGAAATATCTAATTTAGGCATAAAGTATTACTATGAAAGTCATTTAACTAGCCTGACCTAAAAAAGAAAATCTTTAAATGATACAAAACTAATTTGTATATCTGCTCTTGAAGATATGTTATGAGACTGAGAAAAAATTATGAGACCCTATACTTGACATATTCTAGCCACCAAAAAAATTCATAATTTTATCAAAGTCTAGATGTTGTCCTTTCCTCCTTATTATAAATATTTTTATAGAGGGAAGTCATACATTGGCATTTTACGTTATTTTACAATAATTTTACATTATTTTTATGTAATAAAAATTTTTCATGACAATGAATAGTCTAAAAGAAGTTTAAAAATCTAGCATCACAGAGTTTCCACTATACATCAGTCTGTATATAGTCTATGCATAAGGAGACATATTATCTTTTCTAGTATTAGGCCAAGCTCTGCAAAAAACTTGGTCAATATTTTCTAGAATTTACTTTCTCTTAACATCATACTCAGAATGTGAGAAATCTTGTAAGCTGAATATCTTATAAGTCGGTCACATACCTGTGCAAATATTTGTAGTCTTATTAAATTACATTTTTACCATATAAATTCAGCACATACACTATAAAAGGCAAGCCAGCAAAGAAGTATGTAAAAGATCTTTATCTCTCCCTTTGCACAGCTACCAAAGGAGGCAAGGTAGCCTCACAAATGCCTGCACTTTGATACAAGAGCTGTGATAATGATGAAAAGTTAATGGATTTTTATCTACATCAACTTGATGATCATAGAGCTTGTTATTTTTTATTATTTTTTTAAGAAGGGGACTGGTGCTGCCTGGCTATGAAGGCAAATGTTCTCACCATTTCTTAGTTTATAGGTATAGGAGCTACAAAGCCTTCTCTTCTTTCTGAGGTAGATGAAGTGAGTTCCATGCAGTTTACTATGTAGGGGTCTTTCAAATGAGATCACAAAATCTTAAATTCTTACTCTCCTCTGTGGACATTAAAGATCCCATATCACTTCTCAGAAGAGTAGAAGCTTGTCACCATGTCACTGAGCAAATTCCTGGTACTCATCTTAAAGTCTATTGCCAGCTTCTCTCCACAGGCAATTCATGTATTAGGTACCCTGGAAAGATTCTATGTATTTATTCAATTTATTAAAAATGTTATCCTAATGGTTCTGAAAATATCTTTTTTCTTTGATTTTTTAGTAAAAATGGGATCAAAGGTTTCCTTAGGTGAAGTTACAATAATGTTTGTTACATGAGATCAAACTTCTTTCCAAAATATTTGATTAATCCCCTTTGAACACAAATGCCTGCAGTATCAATTTTATTTTTAAAAAAAGACCAGCCAATATATAATAAAAAATCTTATAATCCATGATCCATGCTTTCTGATACAGGTAATGTAAAATAAATGATATAATCTACAAAACAATGACAAATGAAAGACTTGGAAAAGGTTATGGTTTGACAAGGTAACATTTTTGAAATCTGGACACCAATCAAATTGATGTAACTATTGGTGATGCAACACTCTCTGACACTAAAGTCTTTACCACTGTCTAAAACATATAGAAGAGCCTATTGTGATTGCTTAATGTCAGCTTTTGTTCATAAGCTCTTTCATAAAACTGAAACCAGGAAAATGATTTAAAGCAGTTCAATTTGTCTATTTACCTTAATCTTTAACTATTCCCATATGTCTGGCTACATGATGTATGACTCCTCATAAACCAATTTTTCAAAGATATACACGACAGAAAAAAAAATCAGCCTCCTAACCTTTTATGTGCTGAACTTTTATAGAGCTCTAGAAAACAAAATGCTTTTAGGTTTTCTCAAAGCAAAAAAAAAAAAAAAATGGCAAAAGGTTATTTTCTTTCTCTGTCTCCTTCACAAATATTTGCATCAGAAAAAGTAGAGCATGCTCTTAATTTCCAGGTCTGTGAAAAGTCCTTTCCAAGGTCCTAACTACTGTAAAGTTCTTGTTTTAAAATACAATTATTTTAAACTTACTTAAAAAGCAATGATCTATAAATTAGAATAATTAAACTATTTGAAGCTTTATAGTCACGGTAGATATATTGTTACATATACTATCCACTCAGCAAGGTGAATAAAATAAAGCATGCAGATTAGAGACTCCTTGGAAAAGTAACCTGATTCATAATTTTAGGAAGTCATTGGAAATGCTCAGTTAGACCTTAAGAAAAACAGTTATTGGATTTAGTAAATGTTAAAGTGAAATTTTTGATCATTTAAAAAATATCACAATATTATTTATTAATTTGGTTGATTGCTTGTTTAGGGACCATGCCCAACATTGTTTGGGGTTTCCTCCTTGACTCTACACTCTGGAATTACTCATGGCAGATTCAGGGGACCTTATAGGGTGCCAGTCTCTGAACTTGGGGTTAAAGACAGAGACACATGTCCTGTACTATCACTCAGGTCTCCCACTTGTTCATCTAAATTAATTTACATACATTTATAAAAGTACAAATATAGGAAAATATGGTTTCTCCCTTTCATTTATGAAAACCAATACTTACTGAGCACTTAACTGCGTGCTTGGAGTCTGGATCATCCCAGTGGATTCTTAACCACAAATATTTTTGCAGCAAAACTAATTGGCTGTGAAGCAATTTTGCCAGAAAGGATAAAATAACTGCTTGACTGGTTTCAAGTTTGATTTAAACTGACACAGTACTCCTATTTTCTCATTGCAAAAATGTAGCGTTCAGCCTTACTAAAAGTGAGAAATAAGAGTGTAAAAACCGATTGCATACTACACTGAAAATTATAACATGTCAGAGTGCAAATCTTTCGGTGTGTTCCTAGCTTCTTCTTGTCAAAACCAAAAGTTCACCAATATGATAAATACAAAAGAAGCATCTAGAAATGCATAACAATTTTTGAGAGCCCAGGATAAAACTAGAAACCTAATTTAGATACATTGGCTAGTTTAACTGCTAACTTGGAAAAATACATAATACTGTTTTAAGAGTTGGAAGCAGGTTAGAGAAATAATACAGGAGATAAAGCTCTTGCATGTGGTCATCCTAGGTTTGATTGTTATCACTACATATAATCTCCAGGATTAAAACCTGAGCATAGTTAGATATGGCCCCCAAATAATAGTAAAGTGCTAGTAGTAGTAGAAGGAGGAGGAGGAGAAGGAGTAGTAGTAGCAGCAGCATCAGCAGCAATAATAATAATAATAATAATAATAATAATTAGAACAAAAAATGTAGTTTTTCTTACCCTAGATATAAATATTTTGCTATTTGATAGTAAAGAACATATTATGCAAATAATTTTGTTCTAAATTTGGTGTTTGTCACAAAATTTAGTTTATTGAATGATAAAATATAACAGAGCAAGGACGAACCATTTAAAGGCAGCTCACACATGAAATACCAACGAAGCATTGATGGTGGAAGGCTGCAATGGTGAAGGGGTGGTGTCCTTTTCTTATAACTAAAACCCAACCACAAACATGTTTGTAATCATGGTGCTTAAATAAAGATATTATTTAAAAAATAGAAGAAGAATAAGGAAATGCAACCTCCCTTTTAAGTCAATGCTCACTCCTAAATATTGAAGGATTTGACTAATTAATGTATAGTTACACATATACATGCACAAATAAATACACAGATGCTTAAATACATACTAGTATTTAAAAGCTGATATATCTTTTAATCAAGAAAATATACATTAGCAAAAATTTAAAACTGCTTTATGGTGTTCCTTTATAATAATATTCCTTTTTAAAAATTATCAAATCTTCTGAATTGCAAATTAGTTCTGCACAAAAAATCAATGTAAAAATCTTGCTAAGTAAAATATTTAAACTACTTAGAGCTAAAACTGAATAAATACTTTGAACAGGACAAAGTAACAGATTTGTTTTGTTTTTGGATTTTTTTGTTTTTTTGTTTTTGGTTTTTGGGGCAGAGGGTTGGGACACACCCAGTGATGCTCAGGAGTTACTCTTGGCTATGCACTCAGAAATCGCTCCTGGCTTGCGGGACCATATGGGATCCAGGGGATTGAACCATGGTCCATCCTAGGTTAGTGCTTGCAAGGCAAACGCCCTACTCCTTGTGCCACTATTCCGACCCTAGATTTGTTTTCTTGGAGTCTATCGTTGTTCTTTAAATTTAAAAAAAACATAGCTGCAATATCATACTATCATATTGTAACTATGAGTCACAGTAAAAGTAAAGTTTTTCTGATACTTTAATCTGTAAGTCTCTTGAACTCAGTCCTTATGCAAATTTTGTTCTATAGCATGTGTTATTTTCAAGATGCGCCATATTTTCCTAGCTGGTTTGCCCAAATTTGAAAATGTAGTCTTCATTCATAAAATAGTACAAAATATTAAAATACTTGTAATGAATATAGAATGCAAAACAAGGGTAGACTTAACAGTTGTTTCCCATCTAACAGCATGCCTAACCTAACTCCAAACATTCTGTACATTTTAACTATTAACATTATCTTATAAGATTAATATTAGCTAAATTACTTTATAGAATAGTATTTATCTTAAAATAGAAGTCAAATTTAAAACAATGAATCATTAAAATTAATTCTTTTCAGCAACAAATAATAAATTCATATTATAACATTATTACTCCATCTGTAGATACATAAATAGCACTTTTCTTATACATTTGTTGTAAAGTGGTCTTAGTAAAATACTATTTTAATTGATGAGAGTTGTAATCTTTAATGCAACTTCCTAAAGATACAGCTTGTATGTTGAAAAAAAAGAAAAATTTCTCAAAGATAAGCCAATTTAGAAAACAAAATTATTATAACCACTATTAACTACTTATGAAATTTAACATATAAAGTCTTGCAAAAATTAACAGGATACTGTCTAAAGTTAATAAAAGATTTTATTCATGACCAGACTAACTATAGGATTATCCTATGTAATTTATGTGCACCATTTAAATGAATAACCAAAAAAATTTGCAGTACATGGACTATATGACTGACTTATACCCTTTATTATCCACCAAGTGAAATAGTGAATTGACATCATTTATATATGTGTATACAACATGTCTATATAGACATATATGTATAATGTATTTGCAATGCTTCCTATATTTATGTATGCTTACAGCTTTTATAATGTAAATGTATTTATCTCTTTAAAAATGTTTCAGATTTTCAGAATATAAACTGGGACTTTATCTGATGTGATGTCTTTGCCATTTTACACTGATTAATTTTTTGAAAATAACTCAGTGAACAAAAAAAATTGTAATATTTTTAACATAAGCATATTTGGGGGACACAACCATTGAAACTCAGGGGTTACTCCTTGCTGTGCGCTCAGAAATCTCTCCTGCCTCAAGGGGACCATCTGGGACACTAGGGATCAAACCCAGGTCTATCCCATGGCTATATGCAAGGCAAACACCCTTCTGCTGTGCCGCAACGTAAGCATATTCAAAAATATTTTTAAAGTTGAAATTCTAATTTATGATCTTATTCTGGTTTCAGAATTATAAAATTCTGATCATAATATAAATGGGAATAATTATACAAATAAAAGTACCTCATAATTAAGAAATGTGAAGCTGCTATTGGAAATGTATTGGCAGTAATCAATGCAGATAGAAATAAACGTATTAGTATAAATTCAGCAAGTCAGGCTGTTTACTTAGAATCCACCATATATTTTTCCTAGTCCACTGATAAAATTAAAAGAAAGCCAATAAAAAATTACTAAAAAAGTCACAAAAAGTCATTAGTATGTGCATGATGATCAGAAGATTTTAGAATAAAATACATAAGCATTTTACTATAGTATATTAATGATAATATTAGTACATAACTTTAAAATTTTGTTATATATCAATTTAAAATTAACATTTTAAAACATTTAAAAACATTTTAGTTAAATTTTAATTTTAAATTTAAATTTTAATTAAAATTATTAGATTTTGCCTTTAACTAATTTTAACTAATCCATTTTAGTGAATTACTTTAGTTAGGGAATTTATTGGAAAGCAGTATCTCAGCAAAAAAATATAAAGTATATTTTTAATTCCAGTTACATAAAAAAATTCTCTTTTAAACTTCAAGTAAGCTTGAGAAACTGACTGTAGATCATGTATACAATGTAGGGTCAATGCTGTATTGAATTTCCAGACCATTTTCAGACTACCTTCTGGCAATGGAAGCATTTTGACCACTGACACTCCCTATGGGTATATCTGACTATCCTAGTACAATGCACCATTCCCCATTATTGAATCTACAACAAACTGCTGTAGGTTATTCATTGATTGAGTGTTTAAGTATATTCTTTAGGAACAAATAGAGAAGTAATCTGTAAGCAATCGCATAAAAAAAATCAGCCAAAAACCTGCTTCTCAAAATACTTTCAGTTTGAGCACTTAATTACGTACATTTTTTTATATTGTAGTGCACAAAATAAAGGCATAAAGAAATTTTATTTCCTATGTCAGTGGATTATTCTCAGGGTTTCATTATACCATGAATGAAATTAAGAACATTTCCCAATCAACAATAGCAAGTAAAACTATATATGAAATATATGTATACATCTATATGTATATATGTATGCCTGTGAATGTGTGTCCATTAAGTATTAATTTCTTCCTGCTTCAATCACAGCATTCAGCAGAATGTTTTTTTAACCAGTAACAATGCTGATAGTAATTCTATAATCATCTAATATATGTTCATCTAAATCAGCGAAACTGGCTGTTTTTGGCCTTAGGATATTTGTGTGTAGATGCAGGAGTCTGTATTCACCTTAAAGAGATAATGTGAAAGTCAGCTTGAGAACTTCTTGCACACTCGTCTTAAACAATTTAAAATCTGAGAGTAAGTGTGGGATATGTATATGAGCAAGCAGTTCTGCATTCTTTCAGATGGTTCCTCTGTCAGTGTGCATTTAGAACCATTTTCTAACAGAATCAGCTTGCTGCAGGGCCCCCTTCTTAGAGGTTTCTAAGAAAGATCTTTAACTTCTTAAAATCCATTTGCTCTTCCTCTCCTCTGAAAACCTGGGTATGTTTGTTCTCTTATTCCTCAGAGAAATTGCTTTCTGAGGATGTCTGATTCTTCTGATTTAATTTTGTTCGGATTAGCATAGAAAACTTGTATTACTTTAACAAATAAAAATGTATAGCTTCTTAAATAGAGTAAGGTGTTTAAAAGGTATATACTTCAAAAAATAGAGAGAGCAAGAGAAAGATTTCTGACTTTTAACACCAGAATTAGAAAGAACCACCAGAAAAAAAGCAATGAATATATTCTTATCATTGTAATTAGGTAAAGTTATAATCTATTCTTTTGCACTATATATATATATATATATGGCTACTTACACTTTATCTATGTTGTGTTGCCAACAAAACTCTTATAGAAGTTAGTATCTACACTACAGAAGGAAAATTAGCACAAAATAATAATAGTACTAAACAAAAAATTGTCCAAAAGTTTTTTTGCAATGCAACAGCAGCTTTGCTTTGATAGCAATGCTTTTTATTTACTCAACCACTCTCATTGTAATAACAGCAGTGAAGGCCTGTGGAAAAAGCTACAACTTTAGTGCATTACTAATATGTGGATTTAGTAAAAACTTAGAGTTCATTTCAACTAATAAAATGCTTGGTTACTTTGAGACAGAGCTAAATGTAGGAATAATTTATTTTAATAAAGAATTTCAGTGATAATATTTTCATGTGTTAAATAACTAGAAATACAAGTAATATTAAGAGGAAACAAACAATAGAACATGCCAATTTCCTTGAAAAGTATTACCTTTTTGCTCACTTCTCTTTTAGTTTTATGGAATTTTTTAGGTGTAACAGTTAATGATCCAGTTTTTCAGTTTATGTAATTACATTATTTAGTTTATATTTATACTTGGATACCCATTTGTGTAAGGCATGTGGCCCCTTCAAGAAGGGCCACAATTATAATAGCTGAATAAAGATATAGAAAGACATAAAGACATATATGGAAGTTGCATATAAAATTATAAATAAAATTCTCTAAATATGTGTGAGGCTACAGATATTTATATTGTTTCTTTCTAAATGTATTTCCCTGAAATCACAAACAATTTTAAAGGTGCCTTAAAAAGTAAGAGGAAATGTATTGTGAATAATTTTTACAATCTTTTACATTATCATGCATAATTTTCTTCTTTTGTAATCTATATTTTGGTTGGTTAGGTTTTATAATGATAATGATACTTTCCAGTTTGAGGTCAAGCTATTATTTTAATATATACTATCTATTTATATAGAATCTATTAAATACATATTTTATAATCTTAAGAATGCATGTATTTACTAAGATTTTCATTCAGGAGGTCACTGAGGAACTATCGCATAATCATTAGTAGTTATTTTGATTCTTCCTGGGAAATACATGTATTTTTTTTTCAATTTAAGTAAACCTATAAGAAAACCTATTGCTACTCTTAAAGACTGGCCAATACAGAAATGGCCATTTGAAGGAGACAGGCTCTAAGGAGAAAGCACACCCCTTTCACAAAGCTAAATTCAGCATCCAAAGATTAAGTACAGGGGATAAGAAGCAAATCTTGCATGCAAGTGAGCCAGATTTTTTTTACCAGAACTACCTTCAGAGACAGATCTGCCTTATTGAGTAAACTTTGGCAAACAGTTTTCTTTCATGTTTATAATATTGAAGAAAAGTAGCTCTATGTGGTGCGTTGATTAGATAAGGATGCCAGAATGATCAAAACAGAACACCACTTTCCTGCAGGCATACTACTAACTCAGTCTCATCAGGCCACTTGTTATTAGTAGTAGCAATAATAATAATAGTAGATATAGCCATTTTTGTAGTAGTCATATGAGAACAGCTAATATTATTTTGGGGGGACTTCCAAAATGGTACTCAGGGAACCCGGGCTACTCCCAGCAATCCATGGTCAATAGGGTTGGGTAATTTAATTATAGAGCCTAAGGATAGATGTGGCATTACTTGAACACTAAAATACTGACACCATGCAGTGGCAATTTAGTAATGTGTCGGGCCACCCAAATACTAATGGGGAGCGAAACAGAGTCCTACTCACTGAATCCAACCTAGATAATATCAATTAATTGTTTACCATATATGAGACCTGAGCTGTTTTGTAAACACAATTCAAATTCAAAATTTCATTATTTCATCACTGTTGTAATTAGAAACTTTATAAACACTGGAAACAAACTTTGAATAACTAAGTTAAGAATAGAATTTACGTGCTCGCTTCGGCAGCACATATACTAAAATTGGAACGATACAGAGAAGATTAGCATGGCCTCTGCGCAAGGATGACACGCAAATTCGTGAAGCGTTCCATATTTAAAAAAAAAAAAAGAATAGAATTTACTGGAACTGTATGCAATAATTCAAATGAAAGGAAAATAATGAAAAAAAGAAAAAATGGCCATTTAAAATAAATTTTAAAACATACAAATAATGTATCCTAATGATATGTACTTCATTGTAGATATTTAATCAACAATATAGTTATGCAATTATTATAAGTTTTTGTTCTAATGAATATATTTAATTAACAAATTAGTCATGCAAATATTATATTAAATTGTTTTTTCTTTTAATAAACATATTATTATTAAATGATGATGGTTTTAATAGAGTGAGAGAAGATGTTGCCATTTGCAACCAGTCTCTTTAAAGGACAATGAGAAGAAGAAAAAAAAAACAAAAGAATAGAAAGGACAGTTTAAATCAAGCAGATGATAACAGGTAAATCCCAAAGAAAATAAATGAAATTTTAAAATTTCAAAATTTCAAAACTACTTTTGGAGAAACCTATGGTTACCCTTAGATTTGAGTTCTCAACAATCATTGAAAATCTTTAGAATTTGTTTCCTGTATTGAGTTTGTAATAAACCTGATCGATCAAAATAATATTTGTAGTGATTGACATATTGATTACCCTTAATGAAAAAGTGGGACTACAAAGATGAATCAGAACCCATGGTACAATGATGGGGTAGAGAATTCCAATCATTGCTTATTGAATATCATTTAAAAGTTTATTTTTTTCAAAAGTATAGAGAGATAATGGTGGTTCATTCATTAAGTAAGTGAAATTCTGTATGATGCCTTTTTTCCTCATTAGTGTTATTTTTCAGCATGGAATTCACTTCTACCAATCATAGAACAATATATACTAGATGATCAAGAAGAGCCATTTCTATTAGCGACGAGGGGGGAAATCTGGTGGTACTCAAGGCTTACTCCTGCTCTGTGCTCAATCGACACTAGTAAGCTGAGAAGACCAAATTAGAGGCCAATGATTGAATCTGGTTTGGCCAAATGCAAGGAAAATGGCCTACAATACTCTGGCCAAGAAGAGACATTTCTTCACTTGACATTAGATCTAAATATATTACCTAAAATGTATAACTACATGTAACTTTAGGTTCTTTGTTCTTTCAAGCTTTTAAAATAACTGTAATTATTAATAGCTAACATATTCATAATAACAAAATAAAATAAAGTGTGAGGTTTAAATCTAGTACAAATCAATCATAAATTTTTCTTATACAGTGACTAATATTATGGTAAAAAATTGAAGCAAAGGGGTCAAGGAAGATACCTTAGGTGGTAAAATCTACCTTTGCAAAGAGGAGGCCTTGAGATAAATTCCCAGCACAGCATGCCCCAGCCTCCAGCAGGAAAATAATTACAGGGCTTGGTCCTGTTGGTCCATAATTACCCCTAGATTTGCCCCTAAAATTTAAACATTTAAGTGATATGTTAAAACAAAAAGTGCAACATTTTTAAATAGTCAGTATTTGAAAACACACTTTTAGAAGAATGCTACTAGCTGAGAGAAGGAAAAACGTTATATAGCATGTTCAATGCCTTAAAAGAAGAGCAGTGTGAAGGCTGATTGTATCAGAAGAGAACAAAGAATATATTTAATTTCTGTTTATCTTACTACAGTAATATTTAGATATATTGAATAATTTATAAAGTGAACTAAGAGAGAGTTCATTAATTTCTGCTATTTATGAAGCTCAAATAGATGTGACTTAAGAAATGGACATCCTAATTTTTTTCTTCAGTATCTTCACCTAACTTCTTGTAGATATTATACATCTTGTTGAATTTGTTTTATTTGAATGGGGCTTTGAGTAAATTTATTTTTAATTTCCTAATAATAATTTAAGCTAAACTCAGTGAACAATATTTTAAGAATTTGTTTATAATGAAAGAGAAATTGAGAGGAAATGATAAGAACCAGATAAGCATTAAGAGCCAAATAAGCATTAAGCTTAACTAAGAGACCCTCAGCACTGAAGGATTTCATGAAGGTTTATTTGGTATTGACATCTGCATGTATTTCCCCTCAGCTGGAATGACTCCAAAAGGGCTGTCATGGTTGGTCGAGTAAATAATACATGCTTTAAAAACAATTATAAATCTGTATTCACCTGATGGACTTTGTATTCATTCCAGTCAATTGGGCATATAATACTCGTTTAAAAAATAAGTACATATAATGCATTAAAAACTGCTTAAACGCCCATTTAACCAGAGGGGCCAAAACAGCTCTAAAATGGAGCATGTGATTAACACTAATGGAAGTTATGCATATGTAATGAAAAGGGAACCCCAACCCTTTTAAAGAGAGCTATGACAGGAGAAAGACAGCTGGGAAACATTGAGATTTAGGTCTTCTGTTGCTTTCAAATGCAGGCTCTGCCCTCAAAATAGCCAATAACCCCTGGAGTGGAAAATCTTGGGTTTGAAAATATAAAGCACTATATTTAGGGTAAAATAATGCTTAGAAAAATAGCATTTATAGGCTGAGGATATTTGCTATAGAACTGCCATTGCGTGGTGTTGGTACTTAAAGAGCTATTCATTGATGATGACTCCTATTTCTTTAAAGTTCTTATCCAAGGTCATATGTTTATAATGTCAAATGCAATAAAGACACACATTAACTCTTAATAAATATATATAGAAGCAATCTCATAATTTAGATCCATAATGTATTTTCCCATGTGATGAAGATACATGTAACAATTGGCATAGAATCAAAATAATTATTTTATGTGGGTTTGGTTATAAGAGAGAATTTAGCAAATAAACCTTTATTTGATAGGATTGAAGAAATAATTAAAAGTTTGACTGCCTTCTAAATTGTTTCCACATTCATATGAACAAAAGCACAGGGAAGAGAAAATATACAAGGTGTAAGTACTTAAAGGTAAAACAAGAAAGTAGGTAGAATAAAAGCAATGAACTCTTTTGATGAGCCTTTAAAACAGACTTTGATGTCCTTGGCCACTACATTATAAAGTATCATACTGGTGTCTACCAGAATTCTACTCCAATCTTAGTCTTTTTTTTTTCTATTAAATAATATAGCTTGAATGCTGTTAAAATTGTGGGTATATGGAAGGCAGGGACTTTTGTATGTACAGTGCCTATATATTATTATTAGTAATAAACTATCTAAAATGTAAGAGATGCTCAGTGGCTGTCTATGGAATGAATTAATTGAATGAATAGATGAATAAATATAGTTAGCAGTATCAGAAATTAAGTTCAAAGTCAAATAATGAGCTGGCTTCTTATTTAATCGTATCTGCCAAGTAATAATGAAGGTAATTTCAGTTAGGAATAGCTGCTTTGAGTAGATAACTGCTTTGACTTAAATAAAATACAGAATAGAGGATAAGTAAAACAGCTGCCACTAGGAAGAGAAAGTGGAAAAAAAAAACACAAACAAAAATTTACCTGGAAAGTTTTAGGGTATCATAAGTAGACACAAATATGTAAATCCATAAAACAGGTCCAGAACAGTAGTACAGCATGTAGAACACTTGTCTTGTCCATGGCCAACCTTGTTTTGATCCTCTAAACCACAAATGGTCCTCCAAGCTCACCAGTAATGATTCCTGAATACAGAGCCAGGAGAAATCCCTGAGCATCACTGGGTGTGTCCCAATAATTAAACAGAACAAGATAAAAAAAAAGGAATAGGGAAGAAAATCCATAAAACAAATTCTCAATTATATGAATTCATTAAGATCCTTGACTCTTTTAAAATCTGCCAAGAATCATGTTATATTTATAGCCCCACATATTCCTGAGATAACTTACAATTTTACTGCTAAGAGTACTTACACAATAAAGCCCTAGAACCTAACCCTACCAAAAGCAAGGATCAAATCTCCAAAGTCAAAAAATGCTTGGTCCCAATTAAAAAGAAAAAAAAAAAAAACTATCCCTCCCAAACTCTGGGTCTTTTAAGAGCTAAGTACATCACATCCTAAAGGCCCCTCCACTACTGCCTCTCTCTTCCAAATCTTCCCAGAAATCTTTCAATTGTTCAGAAGATGGGAAAATTTTCTCCATTATGACACACTTCCTTTGCTATCCTCTCTTTAACATACATCAAATCTCTCCTTTTTTAGTGAAAAAATAAACCTCCCAAATGAAACGAAATTAACTACTAAGAAAGCAAATGGAATATATTTATCCACCAAAAAAATTCTATTACACAGATGTTTTCTAACCCTCTCTACCTCCTTATCAAGTTATCTTCATCTTTGATATGTGGAAACAGAGGCTAATTTGAGAGACTTATCAATTTGTCCAAAATGTTCTGGATGATGCTTTTGATTAGAACCAAAATCCCAGGGCTTAACTAAAAAATACAACCTTTGCCTTTGTGGAATATATTTTGTAAAGGATCTAAAAAAAAGTAAGTTTAGTTTTAAAATCTAGTGTAGAGCAGAAGAAACAGACAGCATATAAAATGCTTGCATGCAGCTGACGAAGATTTGATTCTTAGCAGGAAAGATCACTGAACACAGAACTAGGAGTAAGCCCTCAGCACAACTCGATATGTGGCTGCAAAAACAAAAACAAAAACAAAATCAAAAAAACAGCAAACAGAACAAAATAGTATACTGAATACTACAGGCTAAAAAAATGCCTAAAAGAATCTTCTAACATACCTGGAGGGGAAAGGTAGACAAAGTGTTGGCTACACAAAAATGTAAAAGGTGGATGCCAAAGCAATAGCTTAGTGATCAGGGTATTTGTTTTGCAAGCAACTGACCTGGGTTCAATCCCCTGCATCTCATATGGTTCCCTGTACTTGCCAACAACTTCTGAGCATAGAGCCAGGAATAACCTCTGAGTGCCTCCATGTGTGGCCCCAAAACCAACACAACATATCAAATTTTTTATTTGTTTGTTTGTTTGGATGTTTGGGGGTGGGGAGTTGGGCCACACTCGATAGCTCTCAGGAGTTATTCCTGGATCTGTGCTCTGAAATTGCTCTTGGCTGGGGGGACCATATGTGATGCCAGGAATCAAACCCAGGTCTGTTCTGGGTCAGCTGCGTGCAAAGCAAAAGCCCTACCACTGTGCTATCACTCTGGCCTTATTTAAAAATTGTTTTAATTAAAGTTAGAGTGGATTTAGTCAAGCAAAGAGTTGGTGATGACAGACCATATAGAGTAAACAAAACATGAAAAATCAGGGGTGTAAAGTTGCAAAAAATGACTTAGAAAAATTCCAGAAACCACTTGTGCAGGGCCTTGTAGATATTTAAAGGAACCCAATAACTATTACTAGGAAAATGGAAAAACACACAAAGGGGAGTAACAAGAGTGAAGTAAGATCAGAATCTATTATTGAAAGATATATTGTGGTATTAAATAAATGAGTGGGAAAAAGTTACTTAGACTAAAGCAAATGAATTATGAATATATGAATGATTTTGGCTGCCAATATACAGATTTTATATGGTTCAACCTAATAGTTTGACAATTTTTTTTTGCACTAAAGCATTGAGAGAAAGAGTTGTAGGTGTTTTCCATAACTGCAATATCTCGTTTTTGGATGTTTATTAATCTCTTGAAAGTTAACCAAACATGGCAAAGGAAGGAAAATGAGGTGTCAAGAATGACCTTCTCCTTCAGTTTATTTTTTAAAAATTATCATAACATACCATATTGTTTATATTATGGTTGTTTTAGGTCTGAAATGTTCAAACAACAATCTTTAACCTTCTTTCCATCAGGTCTCCTATTTTCCACTCACCTTCACCACTCTATCCTGTCACCTTGCAGGTACAAACAAGTTTACTTCTTATTGTTCATTATAACAAAAAAAAATAGAATTATCAAAACTTAGATCAGTAAGAGTCAATTTAAAATAAATTTTATATCTCAAAGTTACTAAATTAATTGAGAATTTACTGGTCTCTCATTGGAACTAGATGAGCTGTCTGTGTTACAGCTTAGGCTACTGAGTTTGATGGTCTTCTATGTAATTTTTCCATTGGGTTTGCTGGTCTTCTACTAGGCTGACACTACTGTGAAATTTTGAGGTGTTCTATGAATGCTTGCAACTAAAGGTTCAGAATCTATAGATTTGGGACAAAATTGGTGACTTTTCAGTTTGATAAGTTTAAGTTGAGGAGTTCAGTTGTTTTTATCAGAGGTGTCAAGTGTAGCAGTGAACTGCTGTGTTTTGGAGCAGAAAGTGGAATCTGTCCCCACCCATTCTGAGAAGGCATCCAAAGGTTTCATCCCAGACCACACCACCTGAAAGATTTAGGGGACTTTATTTTCTTTTGAAGTTTAGTAGAGAAGGGTCATTTTTCTGCTGGGAAGATGGTGGGTGTCTCTTTGGTTTCTGAAGTAAAGCAACTGGGTGTATAATAATGGTATATATAATTATAGGGCAAAGTGTGAAAATAACAGTAAGAGAGGGACATCAAAATGGGTTGGTAGGAGGAATATCCTTATGTACTCATCATATAAAGATTTGAGGAATTTCTATTTAAAATAAAGAAAATGAAAGTGAAAAGATAGTACAAAGGTTAAGGCACATGCATTGCATGTGACCAATCCCAGTTCAATTCCTGTCACTGAATGGTCTCCCAAGGATCAGTGGGTATGGCACTGGAGTTCCCAAAGCACCGCTGGGGTGACCTGGTTAATACCATAGTACCACAGGATCCGAGCAGAACTCATACTTTTCCTTTGCATTGAGCCAGCAGTCTAGTTGAACCAGAATATTTGGGAGGGACTAATGGTTCTCCTGAGCACTGCTTGGGAAAATCCTCCCAAAATATATAAGAAATTGAGTTAAAAAATGAATGATATTATATACAGATATATCATCCACTTATATTTAAAACAATAAAGCCCTTAAGCTAAATTGTCAATTCCCCATCTTTCTATAAAATAGATATCACTCTCAACTATAAAAGGACTCTTATTTTTACATACATTCATAATCTGACCTTCTCCAAATTGCCAAAGCCTAAGAAATAGCTTCAAGACTATAGATTAACCTTTATAGGGTCTACTTGACATGAATTTTTAAGAAATATAGTGTCTTTAAATAAATGATCCCAACACAAATTTAAGATTCAATCAGAATTAATGGTGGTATTAGAAATGATAACTTCAATTATAAGCATAATGTATTTTCCTTTGGGAGATTAATTATGTCAAGTAGGTACTTGAAGTTTGCCCTGGAATGTCAAACCTTCAGTGACTGAAAAAAAGCATTTGTGCAAGTTTTATTGAAGGCAATAGTAAATGTTTCAGAGAATCAATGATATGCAAAGTTTTCCAGAAAATATTTTTTCTACTTATCTGAGAAAAAAGAATGAATTGAAATTCAATTAGAAAAGATGAAAAATTAATTTTAAAATTTTGTAGTCTTTTTTATTATATTACAAAAGTATATATTCTCAGTATAGCTTTATATGAAGTAACTATAAAGCATTATGTCTCTTAATACAGTAAAGATTGGAGCTGTGTCACAGTGATAAAGAGCATATCTTAGATGAGGAAAGTTCTGATTCATTCCTTAGTAGTACAGGGTTACTAAATACCACTAAACATGGCCCCCATGACATAGTTTTACTATTAAAATAAGCAGTCTAAGAAAATAATACGGTGGGTAAGGCACTTGATTTGCATACAATTGACCTGGCTCCATTCTCCAGAACTACATACAGTTCCTCAAGTTCACCAGAAATAATGTCTTAGCAAAAAGCCAGAATTAAAAATAAAAAGCCAGAATAAAACCATATGTGTCCCCAAAACTTACCCTCCAAAAAACTAAAATAAGAAATATATCTTAGTATCATTTTTACCATTTAATTTAAAAAAAAGTCAATTATTTAACAAGATATGAATTAAAACTATAATGTTTTCACACCATTCTTATTGGAGCATGAGGATTTATAACAATATTCATTATGCTATCATCGTTCAGGAGTTTGACATCTATTGATTAAATTGAACATTGTAGCAACTCAAATAAAAACAAGATTATAATATCAGACATGTTTAAGCTGAAAACTCAGGATAACTTTTCCTATAATTTAGAAAAATATTTATTCATTTTAATTTTGGCACCACACCCAGCCATGCTGAGAGCATACTCTTGGCTCTGTGCTCAGAGATCACTTCTGGCTGACTTATGAAACCAAATGGGGTGCCAGACTTCAAAAACAGATATCAAAAACAAATCTTGTTTATAAAATTTATAGTTTGATGTCTATGTATAATATTTGTTAAATACGGGCCAGGAGAGATAGCACAGCGGCGTTTGCCTTGCAAGCAGCCGATCCGGGATCAAAGGTGGTTGGTTCGAATCCCGGTGTCCCATATGGTCCCCTGTGCCTGCCAGGAGCTATTTCTGAGCAGACAGCCAGGAGTAACCCCTGAGCACCGCCAGGTGTGACCCCCCCAAAAAATTTGTTAAATACATGAAATTAATATAATTAAATAATTTTTTTGTTTCTCTTTGGGCCAAAGGCAACTCTCAGGATATGCTTCTGGCTCTGGTCTATGCCTAACTGGACCCTGAGATGGAGGAGATTAACTCCAGGACTTCTTCTTGCAAAGTATGTACTCCTGCCCATTGAGTTACTTCCATAATCACTAACTTTACTTTCAAATGCAGAACAAAGTTCTAAGTATTAATAATTTTATATAACATTTGCTAACCGTTTTTAATATGCCATGCTGTGTTAGATAGTGAAGGCAATTACAATAATATTTTTGGTAGATAACAAACAAAGTTTGAAGTTACTAATTTCTGTCTACTGGGCTAGGGGAATGCAAAAGTAGCTCTCCATCTCTAATATGCATACCTATAAAGCATGGGTTTAATGAATAATCCAATTATACGCATCCCCTCTATTGAAATGTCAAATGACCTGACATCAAGTTTATTTCAAGTCAGTCTGTTTTTCATTGACAAATTTAACTAACAGGGGAAAGTGAAACTAAGATAAAAACTGGGTTATGTTGGGGGAAGGAGCTATAGTGCAGCGGTAGGGCATTTGTCTTGCATGCGGCTGACCCAGGACAGACCTGGGTTTGATCCTGGATGTCCCATATGGTTCCCAAGCCAGGAGCAATTTCTGAGCACACAGCCAGAAGTAACCCATGAGCATCATTACCAGATGTGGCCCAAAAAACATAAAAAAAAAACCAACAAATAAGGGATGTGAATAGAAATATACAGTTATTTTTCTGGCCTGATAATTGAATTTATACACATTGAATAATGTACCCTTTCAATGTTTCATATGCAAAAGTGAGAATTAGACTACATTAAATTAGTGTACCATTATGAATAAGTGATTTTTCTAATACTCTTATGGGTTATTACATAAATTTATCAAATAATTTTAAGCACACAAATCCCTCATAAAAACTAATTCATGGTAGTATAGTATTATAGTATTCATTAATTCAACTAATACACACTTCTTATAGATTCAAAACACTTTGGCAGTTACTTTGAGACACAGAAGTTAAAGAAAGTTTTTTTAAAAAAATCACTTTGAAAAATTAAAAACACATTAAAAACACAGTCAGCACAAACTTGTCAAGCAATATACAAAACTATGTAAACTAATATGAAAATCAATAAATAATAATAAATAATAGAAAATTAAAACAAAATCAGATGCTCTGGTATATTTCCAGAAAAGACAACTCAAGAATGGGTTTTGAGAACCAAAGGAAATGCCTCAAAGAGCTGGAGATCCAACACTTTATAGCCCCCTAAAAAACACTTGAACAACTTTCAATTAAAAAGCCAAGAGTAGTCCCTGAACACTGCAGGGTGTGAAAATATATCTACAAAGAAAATAACAAGATTTGACATAGAATGTCAAGAATATGATAAAAATGAATAACAAAAAGTAGTATAGATAAGATATATTCAATAATAAAAAAGTTCCAGATGAAACAAAGTATGGAAAGTTGACTTGGTAGATAACCTTAAAAATCATATTACACAGATAGAAGTAAAAATAGAAACAAACTTGTATTGTTTTGATTCAATTCACTTTATATTTTGGAAAGTGGTACTAATTAGAGTATGTTACAAACCCCAAATTTTTAACCTAAAGTATCCAACAAATCAATTAAATTGGTGTTTCTAAAATATACCACAGAGAATCTAACCCAAAAATTTCCACTGCAAAGGTGAATTTTCTTAGCCAAATCTTCCATTTAAAAATGTGTAATAATAATTTTATTTTTCTCTATCTCCTTAATGTTTTCTTAATTGCAGTATTTTAATTTAATGGCTATATATTAATTTAATATTTAATTGTATCTTCTGTTTAATTTAATCTCTCCTGTCTAACTTTCAGTGATTTATTAAAAATTTAGTATTCCAATCTGGAGCCAAAGAAATAATACTCGATGATTATTAAAAAATTTATGATCATTACAGAAAGAAATTACAAGTACTAGAGCAATAATGCAGTAGACACAGCCTTTGATTTGCCAGAAGCCAAATTGGCTTTGACCCCAGGTACCACATATGGTCCCCATGACCACCACCAGAAAAGAGCACAGAGGAGTAAGACCTTAGTAGCACCACTGGACATAATTCAAATCCAAAATAAGAAAATTATTGATTGACTTTTACAAGTCATGCTTATTGATATTAACAGCCTAAATTGTGCGTTTTTGAGATGGTGGTACAAGTTTGATGAGAAATCAAGACAGCATACATGGGATTGCATCTCAATGTATTCTATTTGTTATCAAATAGAGCTAAGAATGATAGTATATTATGTTCATGATGAACATAAATAAGTATCGCCCATTGTGTATTCAGACGTAAAAAATAAACCACATGCATGGTGTTCACTGGTGAAGGGTTGGATGTTGAAAGATAACATGTCAACTAATTTACTTTACTCATTTGTCAGTGAATTAAAACTATCTAACAACTGAAATATTTGATACATGTAAGATAGCAATAGATTTACAAAGAATTTTATTGGCCCCACTCAATCGCTATTTGTTGTGATTTTCAACTGAGCCCTTTTGAACCAAGAAAGCATTTTGCATTTCTAATAATGTTAAGTTTGAGTTCCATATTGGTCATTCTGAATCACCACATCCAACATATGAGGTACCATTTCACGCCACAGAGACTGGCACACATAACAAAGAACAAGAAAAACCAGTGCTGGTGGGGATATGTAGAGAAAGAAACTCTTATTCACTGCTGATGGGAATGCCGTCTAGTCCAACCTTTATGGAAAACAATTTGGAGATTCCTCAAAAAACTGGAAATTGAGCCCTCACATAATCCAGCTATACCACTCCTAGACATATACCCTAGAAAGGCAAAAATACAATTCAAAAATTCTTTTTTTTAATTCAACTTCTTTTTCTTAGACTTGAATTTGAATGCCTAGTAAATACTTTAAACTAAAAAGAAAAATCAATTCTGAAGTTATATAAAGTAAATCTACACAAAAAAAAATCTCTTGAATTTTCTGTAAAAGTTCTCAACCCAGGTCAACATTATCAGTTCAATTTGAAAAATACAAACAATTTTATGTATTATGGAACTTGCCACTTATTTTAATTTTTATTTTGACCATATTAGCTTACATATCTTTCACAGTAGTATTTTAGTACCTATATTCATTGCAGTACTCTTTACAATAGCTAGACTCTGTAAACGACCACGATATCTTTCAACAGATGAATGGCTAAAGAAACATGGTACATATACACAATGGAATATTATGCATCCGTCAGGAAAGATAAAGTCATGAAATTTTCCTATACATAGATGTACATGGAATCTGTTATGCTGAGTGAAATAAGTCAGAGAAAGGGAGATAGACACAGAATAGTCTCATTCATCTGTGAGTTTTAAGAAACATTAAAGACATTGTTGTAATAATGTCCAGAGACAATAAAGATGAGAGCTGGAATGACCGGCTCACAATATGAAAATCACCACAAAGGGTGGTGAGTGCATTAGGGAAATAACTACACTAAAGACTAGCAGTACAACGTTAATGACTGAGAAAAGTATAGAGCCTGTCTCGAATACAGGCAGGGGTGGGGTCATTCAAAAAGGAATTCCCTTGGCCTAAGAAAAACAGGGTTTCTCCACCCTTGAAGTATATTGTCATGGGATTAACTATAGACTCCTTTCGGGTTCATTTACTCTCCCCTTGGTGCTTTTGTGGTGTATGGAAGACTTCTGCTCCATCCTGGGTGATAAAATCAGACCTCTGTATCTAGAGATCTCAGTATCTGCACAGGTCAGGGAGTGGAACTTATGATGAAGTCTTTCTTTGTGTTTCTAGAAGTTCTGTTCCCTCCATGTCATTTTAATCCGTTTTTTGTGGTTGGTGGTCTTGATCTTTGCGCTGATCCTAGAACGGGGCCTGGGATAGTGTCTTCTGTTATGTTTCCAGAAGCCCCATTCCGTTCCAGTTGTCTCTGCCAGACCTTTGGAACTGGGCATCATGGTTGTTGTGCAGGTCGTAGCTCAAACCCTAGACTAGGGCTTTTTTATTGGTCCCAGGATACATACAGTCCGGTCATGGTTCTATCAGCCAGTCATCTGTAAATCGCGATCCTGGCATTTGGACAGACCAAAGGGTGACAAGTCTTCTGATTTTGTCTTATCATTAGCTGGTGAGGTAGAATAACCTGCTCTTAGGTCAAGTTGTTCCCAGTTTCCTCATTGTCAGGATTTCATATTAGAGCTGGCACTTGTTGATGTCCGAGCAGTATTAAGAATGTCCTGATGGGATTTGTTTCCTGTGGCTGTTGTGAAGAACTGTCATTTCTATGTCTGGGATCCATTGTTCAAGGCTGGATGGTTGGTGTCTAATCACCTGGGGTCTAAGTTGGGTCCACATGACATATTTTCAAGGTGGGAGATGCCCCTGGTTGTAAAGAAGTATGAGTTCTTATCTCTAGCAGGTAAGAGCTCGTTTTTATACGTAAGATTTCCCCCCTTTTTTTAGTGTGCCTTTGCAGGGAGGAATAGTACTACATTAAATTGCCGGTGCATTTGAGGGTGGAAGAGAAGAAAACAGAAATAGGTCACACATCCAAAAAAGATAAAAATAGAAATAAAAATATATGTCCCAAATCTCCAACCCCCGCCAGTATATATATATAAAAGATTTTAAAAAATGAAATAAAAAAAGTGATTAAAGGAACAGAGTGATGCAAGAGACTATCTTATATTTGGGGAAAAGCAGGTAAAGAGGTGGTGTAATACAGGTCTTATACTTATGATGGAAGTATAGGTTTCCCCATTATCTTTTGAGATTTTCTTGAGGTGTGTGGGTTCCCGGGTACCTTTTCATCACACAAACTGACCCTCTTGAGAATGGCAAAAGTTTTGCTGCACAGAGGTCTTGGAAGAGCTCTTGCATTGGGGATACTTTTATGGCTAAGTCCGGTTTCAAGTAACAGTCCACGATAGGAATGATGGTAAGGAGGACCACGCAGCAGGACTCAACAGGGGAGTTGGTTGTCTTTTTTTGCAGGGGACAAGGTGTGGAGACAATTGTCTCTTTGCTTGGGTGCTGGATACTGGTTTGGTGGGGTAGGAGATCAGTCTTGTTGTCTAATGGGTTAAGAACTGAGGGTGAACAGTTTTAATGAAGTGGGAAATGTGGGTGGCATTGAGGGGTGAAGGGATAGTTGGATTTCCAAAGGGGGGAAAGGTGAAAGTATATGGAAGGGGCAGGAGAGAAGGAAAGAGAAAATCAATTTAAAAGAAAAAGAGATATAAAAAAAAGAAAGTAGTGAGAAGAGAGGAGAAAAGAGCACGGGAATGCTAGTTTGCTTGACTGTGTTCCATGAATAGGGCCTGTAGTATAAGTCTGATGGCCCCAGTTGCTGCTTTGGTGGTCTGGCTGCTCACGTGTTTTAGGTCCTAAAAGAAGGTATAACCTAGAGATAAAGGGTATGTTAAAGAGTTTTATCAGGACATTCTTATATTGCAAGCTGAGTATGGTATCTCATGTGACAGAGCCCCGAGATGCCATCTTAGTTAGTCCACTGTTTGTATCCAAGAATGCCTGTGGGAAGAAAAGCTGAGAGGTTATTTTAAATATACTAAGATTAAGGCATTAAAACAAATTGTTATAAAATGCTTCCGTTGGGGTCAGTGATTTCCCATGGTATTCTTTACCTGTAATCCTGTATAAGATCCCTAAAGGATAATTATGGGCCTTTGTAGTAGAAGGCTGATTACATACCTATTCTCTCTATGCTGCTGTTTCTGTTGTTGCTGGTTTCTTTGTGGTATAATGTGTAGTCAAGAGTTTGTGTTGTACCTCTTTCATGTGTTTTGGGCATACATGATTGTGTTTGGGTTTCAGTCATGTAAAGAACACCACCCATCACCAGTGCAACATTCCCATCACCAATGTCCCAAATCTCCCTCCTCCCCACACAACCCCCGCCTGTACTCTAGACAGGCTTTCTATTTCCCTCGTACATTCTCATTATTAGCATAGTTCAAAATGTAGTTATTTCTCTAACTAAACTCATCCCTGTTTGTGGAGAGCTTCATGAGGTGAGCTGTTACTTCCAGCTCTTTTCCCTTTTGTGTCTGAAAGTTATTATTGCAAGAATGTCTTTCATATTTCTTAAAACACATAGATGAGTGAGACCATTCTGCGTCTTTCTCTCTCTCTCTCTCTCTCTCTCTCTCTCTCTGACTTATTTCACTCAGCAAAATAGATTTCATGTACATCCACGTAATGGAAAACTTCATGACTTCATCTCTCCTGACAGCTGCATAGTATTTCATTGTGTATATGTACCACAGTTTCTTTAGCCATTCATCTGTTGAAGGGTATCTTGGCTGTTTCCAGAGTCTTGCTATGGTAAATAGTGCTGCAAAGAATATAGGTGTAAGGAAGGGATATTTGTATTGTATTTTTGTGTTCCTAGGGTATATTCCCAGGAGTGGTATAGCTGGGTCATATGAGAGCTCGATTTCCAGTTTTTATTGCTTTCCATAAAGGTTAAACTAGATGGCATTTCCACCGGCAGTGGATAAGAGTTCCTTTCTCTCCACATCCCCACCAACAATGCTTGTTCTCATTCTTTGTGATGTGTGTGAATCTCTGGGGTGTGAGGTGGTACTTCATAGTTGTTTTGATTTGAATTTCCCTGATGATTAGTGATGTGGAGCATTTTTTTATGTATCTTTTGGCCATTTGTATTTCTTCTTTGTCAAAGTGTCTGTTCATTTCTTCTTCCCTTTTTTGATGGGATTAGACTTTTTTTTTGTAAAGTTCGGTCAGTGCTTTGTATATTTTGGAGATTAGCCCCTTATCTGATGGGTATTGGGTGAATAGTTTCTCCCACTCAGTGGGGGGCTCTTGTATCCTGGGTGCTATTTCTTTTAAGATACAGACGCTTCTCAGTTTAACATATTCCCATCTATTAATTTCTGCTTTCACTTGCTTTGAGAGTGCAGTTTCCTCCTTGAAGTTGCCTTTAGTCTCAATGTCCTGGAGTATTTTACCTACGTGTTGTTCTATATATCTTATGGTTTCGGGTCTGATATTGAGGTCTTTAATCCATTTGGATTTAACCTTCACACATGATGTTAGCTGGGGGTCTAAGTTCAATTTTTTGCAAGTGGCTAGCCAGTTGTGCCAACACCACTTGTTGAAGAGGCTTTCTTTGCTCCATTTAGGATTTCTTGCTCCTTTATCAAAAATTAGGTGATTATATGTCTGGAGAACATTTTCTGAATATTCAAGCCTATTCCACTGATCTGAGGGCCTGTCCTTATTCCAATACCATGCTGTTTTGATAACTTTTGCTTTGTAGTACAGTTTAAAGTTGGGGAAAGTAATTCCTCCCATATTCTTTTTCCCAATGATTGCTTTAGCTATTCTAGAGTGTTTATTGTTTTAAATGAATTTCAAAAGTGCCTGATCCACTTCTTTGAAGAATGTCATAGGTATCTTTAGAGGGATTGCATTAAATCTGTACAATGCTTTGGGGAGTATTGCCATTTTAATATTGTTAATCCTGCCAATTCATGAGCAGCTTATGTGCTTCCATTTCCACGTGCCCTCTCTTATTTCTTGGAGCAGAGTTTTATAGTTTTCTTTCTATAGGTCCTTCCCATTTTTAGTCAAGTTGATTCCAAGATATTTGAGTTTGTGTGGCACTATTGTGAATGGGGTTGTTTTCTTAATGTCCATTTTTTCCTTATTACTATTGGTGTATAGAAAGGCCATTGATTATTGTGTGTTAATTTTGTAGCCTGCCACCTTGCTATATGAGTCTATTGTTTCTAGAAGCTTTTTCGTAGAGACTTTATGGTTTTCTAGGTAGAGTAACATGTCATCTGCAAACAGCAAGAGCTTGACTTCTTCCTTTCCTATCTGGATTCCCTTGATATCTTTTTCTTGCCTAATCGCTATAGCAAGTATTCCAGTGCTGTGTTGAATAGGAGTGGTGAAAGAGGACAGCCTTGTCATGTACCAGAATTTAGAGGAAAGGCTTTCAGTTTTTCTCCATTGAGGACAATATTTGCCTCTGGCTTGTGGTAGATGGCCTTAACTATATTGAGAAAGGTTCCTTCCATTCCCATTTTGCTGAGAGTTTTGATCAAGAATGGGTGTTGGACCTTATCAAATGCTTTCTCTGCGTCTATTTATATGATCATGTGATTTCTATTTTTCTTGTTGTTGATGTTGTGTATTATGTTGATAGATATAGGATGTTAAACCAGCCTTGCATTCCTGGGATGAAACCTACTTGATCAGTGTGGATGATCTTCTTAATGAGGCATTGAATCCTATTCGCCAGGATTTTGTTGAGGATATTTGCATCTGTATTCATCAGCGATATTGGTCTGTAATTTTCTTTTTTCGTAGCATCTCAGTCTGGTTTAGGTATCAAGGTGATGTTGGCTTCATAAAAGCTATTTGGATGTGTTCCTGTTTTTTTGATTTTATGAAAGAGTCTTTCCAGGATTGGTAGAAATTCCTCTTGAAAAGTATGAAGGAATTCATTAGTAAATCCATCTGGGCCTGGACATCTGTTTTTGGGCAGACATTTGATTACTGTCTTAATTTCCTCAATAGTGATGGGTGTGTTTGGATATGCTACATCCTCTTCATTCAACCGTGAAAGATTATAAAAGTCCAAAAATTTATCCATTTCTTCCAGGTTTTAATTTTACTGGAATAGAGTTTCCAAAGTAGTTTCTGATTACCCTTTGGATCTCTGTCATATCAGTAGTGATTTCTCCTTTTTCATTCCTAATACGAATTATCAATTTTCTCTCTCTCTTTTTCTTTGTTAATTTTGCCAGTGGTCTCTCAATCTTGTTTTTTTTTTTTTTCAAAGAACAAACTTCTGCTTTCTTGGTTCCTTTGGATTGTTTTTCGGGTTTTCCACTTTATTGATTTCTGCTCTAAGGTTTGTTATTTCCTACTGTCTCCCTATTTTTGGGTCATTTTGGTGAGTGCTTCCTAATTCTATAAGCTGCATCATTAAGCTATTCAGGAATGCCCCTTCTTCTTTCCTGATATGTGCTTGCAAAGCTATAAATTTTCCTCTCAGTACCACTTTTGCTGTGTCCCATAGGTTCTGTTAGTTTGTGTCTCCATTGTCATTTGTTTCTAGGAAGCTTTTGATTTCTTATTGGATTTCATCTTAGACCCACTGGTTATTTAGTATTAGGCTGTTTAACTTCCAGGTATTAAAGTTTTTTTTTCTGTGTTCCTTTGTAGTTCACATATAATTTCAGGGCCTTGTGGTCAGCGAAGGTAGCCTGCAAAATTTCTATCCTCTTGATATTATGGAGGTATGTTTTATGTGCTAGCATGTAGTCTGTCCTGGAGAATGGCCCATGTACATTAGAAAAGAATGTGTATCCAGACTTCTGGGGGTGGAGTGTCCTGTTTATATCTACTACGCCTAATTCTTCCACTTCTCTTTTCAGGTCTAGTATATTCTTGTTGGGTTTCAGTCTGGTTGACCTGTCAAGTGTTGACAATGCCGTGTTGAGGTCTCCCACAATTATTGTGTTGTTATTGATATTTTATTTTTCAGATTTGTCAACAATTTTATTAAATATTTTTCTGACCCCTCATTCGGTGCATATATGTTTAGGAGAGTAATTTTTCCTGCTGTATATATCACTTGATTAATAAAAAATGTCCATCTTTTTCCCTTACAGCTTTCCGAAGTATAAAGTTTGCATCATCTGATATTAGTACGGCCACTCCATCTTTTTTATGGGTGTTCTTTGCTTGGATGATTTTCATCCAGCCTTTTATTTTGAGTTTATGTTTGTTCTGACTATTCAGGTGCGTTTCTTGTAGGCAGCAGAAGGTTGGATTAAGTTTTTTGATCCATTTTGCCACTCTGTGTCATTTAACTGGTGCATTTAGTCCATTGACATTGAGAGAAATAATTGTCCTGGGAGTTAGTGCCATCTTTATATCAAAGTTTGGTGTGTCTGTTGGTCAGTCTTGTCTTAAAGTAGCTTTCAGTTTTTCTTTTAAGACTGTTTTTGAAGGGCCCGGAGAGATAGCACAGGAGCGTTTGCCTTGCAAGCAGCCGACCCAGGACCAAAGGTGGTTGGTTCGAATCCTGGTGTCCCATATGGTCCCCCGTGCCTGTCAGGAGCTATTTCTGAGCAGACAGCCAGGAGTAACCCCTGAGCAATGCCAGGTGTGGCCCAAAAACCAAAAAAAAAAAAAAAAAAAAAAAAAAAGACTGTTTTTGAGTTTGTAATGTTTCTGAGCTGTTTTTTGTCTGTGAAACCATGTATTGTTCCTTCAAACCTGAAAGTGAGTTTTGCTGGGTGCAGTATTCTAGGCGAAGCATTTATTTCATTGAGTTTTGTCACTATGTCTCACCACTGCCTTCTGGCCTTGAGTGTTTCTGATGACAGGTCTGCAGTAAATTTCAAGGATGTTCCCTTGAATGTAATTTCTTTTTTTGATCTTGCTGCATTAAGAATTTTGTCTCTATCTGTGGGATTCGTTATTGTGACTAGGATGTGTCTTGGGGTGTTTTTTCTGGGGTCTCTTTTAGTTGGTACTCTTCGGGCATGCAGGATTTGATCGCATGCATTCATTAGCTCTCGTAGTTTCTCTTTAATTATGTTCTTGACCGTTGATTCTTCCTTGAGGTTTTCTTCCTAGGTCTCTGGGACTCCAAAGATTCTTAAGTTGTTTCTGTTGAGCTTATCATAGACTTCTATTTTCATCTGTTCCCATTCTTTGAGTAATTTTTCCATTGTTTGATCTTTTGCTTTAAGGCTTTTTTCCTATTTCTTCTGCTGTATGGAATTGTTATGTATCTCATCTTCCACTGTACTAATTCTATCCTCAGTTGCTGTTAACCAGTGGTAAAGCTCAACCATGTTTTTCTTCAATTCATCTACTGAGTTTTTCAGACCTGTTATTTGACCTGAAATTTCAGTTTGGAGTTTTCTGATTTCTATCTTCATATTCTCTTGATTCTAATTAGTGTTATCTTATATACTTTCTTTGAGTTCTTTGAACATCTTCTAATATTGCGACTCTAAAACCTTATCTGAAAGACTGACTAGTTGGTTGGTCATGTTCAAGTCATCAGAGTTGTCATCATCATTCTCTATATCTGGCACTGGCCTGTGCTGTTTCCCCATTGTCACACTTGTATTGTGGGTTTTTCTATGTGTTGTGGTTTTATTCATTGGCTAAATGATGTGCACGGCCTGGAAGCTCTACCCTTTCTGGCTTGTAAACTCACCTCCAGAGAAGGCTCCAAGGAAGGCAGCCATCCGCAGAAGACAGGCAGATAGGGGTACTGGCATCTGAGATCCAGCAGAATTCAGCGGCTTCCCCTTTCTGGGTGTGTAAGCTCACCTCCTGGGAAGGCTCCAGGGAAGATGAGCCGTCCGCACTGAGCCACACACAGGATGAAATCAGGCCAAAAATGAAGCACAGCACAGAAGACAGGCTTATAAGTGTGCTGGCATCTGAGTTCCAGCAGAGTTCAGTGGCTTCCCCTTTCTGGGCTTGTAAACTCACCTCCAGAGAAGGCTCTAGGGAAGGCGAGCCTTCCGCAGATGAGCCACACACAGGATAAAATCAGGCCAAAAATGGAGCACAGCACAGAAGACAGGCAGATAGGGGTGCTGGCATCTGAGTTCCAGCAGAGTTCAGCGGCTTCCCCTTTCTGGGCTTGTAAAGTCAGCCATTTCTTACTCACTCACTTACTCACTGGGTAGCTTCAGAATGCAGTTTTTTGGGGGTTTGCTTCCCAGGGCTCTGAGGAGAGCTTCAAGGATTCAGAAAAACAGAGAAGCACAGGACAGGGCTCCCTTCAGGTCCTCAGTTTCCTCAGAAGAGCAGAGTTGTATTCTTAATCTCTCCTCTACTTCATTATTTGTATAGAGAAATGCTACTGCCTTTTGTGTATTGACTTTGTAACCAGCCACTTTGCCTTATTGGTTTATTGTTTCTAGGAGTTTTATTGAGGATTCTTTAGAGTTTTTCATTTATATCATCATGTCATCTGCAAAAAGAAATAGTTTTAATTCCTCTTTCCCTATTTGAATTCCTTTGATTCCCTTCTCTTGTCTGATTGCTATTGCTAGAACTTCTAAGACTATGTTGAATAAGAGTGGAGAGAGTGAACATCCTTGCCTAGTTCCTGATCTTAGTGGGAATGCTTTCAGTTTCTCACCATTAAGGATAATGTTACCCGTGGGCTTTTCATAGATAGCTGTAACTATCTTGAGAAAGGTTCCTTCCAGACCTATTTTGCTTAGTGTTTTCAACATGAATGGGTGTTGGATTTTGTTTAAATGCCTTCTCTGCATCAATTGATATGATCATATGTTTTTTGTCTTTTTTATTATTGATGTGGTGTATGATGTTGATTGATTTGTGTATGTTGTGTATGTTGAACCAGCCTTGCATCCCTAGGATGAAAACCACTTGGTCATGTATAATCTTTTTGATGTAGTGCTGGATTAGGCTCACTAAGATTTTGTTGAGTATTTTTGCGTCTATATTCATTAGTGAGATTGGTCTGTAGTTTTCTTTCTTGGTGGTATCTTTGCCCTCTTTTGTAATCAGAATGATATTGGCCTCATGAAAGGAATTGGAGAGGATTTTTGTCTTTTCAATGGTTTGGTAGAGCCTGTGGATCAGTGGAAGTAATTCTTCTTGGACTGTTTGATATAATTCACCTGTAAAACCATCTGGGCCTGGACTTTTGTTCTTGGGGAGTTTCTTAATTACTGTTTCAATTTCCTCCAATGTGATTGGCCTGTTTAGGTTTTCTATATTCTCCTTTTCTAGTCTTGGAAGCTGGTATTTTTCCAAGAATCTATCACTTTCTTCTCGGTTCTCTAGCCTGAGTATAGTTGCTCATAATATGTCCTCATGATGTGTTGAATTTCTTGGGTTCTGTTGTAATCTCTCCCCTTTTCCTGCTTATTTGGGTGTTTTCCCTCAATTTTTGGTGAATCTTGCCAGTGGTTTGTCTATCTTGTTTATTCTTTCAAAAAACCAACTCTTGGTCTCATTGATTTTCTGTATTGTTTTCTTAGTTGCTATGTTGTTTATTTCTTCTCTGGTTTTTATTATTTTGTGTCTTCTGGTTGTGTTTGGGTTTTTTTGTTGCTGTTGTTCCAGCTCCTTAAAATGGTCCTTTAAGCTGCTAATTTAGTCGTTTTCCTCTTTCCTGACATAGGATTGTATTGCTTTGAGTTTCCCTCTCATTAATGCTTTTGCTGTGTCCCATAAGTTTTGACAAGTTGTTTCTTCATTCTTGTTTGTCTAAAGGAATCTTTTTTAATTCTTCCTTGAGTATCTCTTTGATCCAGCCATTTTTGAATAGCATGTTGCTTAATCTCCACATGTTGGATTTTCTCCATTGTTTCTTTTTACAATCAATTTTGACCTCTGTTGCATAGTGATCTGACAGGGTGCTCCTAATGATCCTTACCTTTTTGATTTTATGCAGGTTAGATTTGTATCCTAAGGCATGGTCTGTTCTGGAGAAGGTTCCATGTGGACTTGAGAAGAATGTGTATTCCTCTTTCTGGGGGTGGAGGGCCCTATATAAGTCTATTAGCCCTAGTTCTTCTAATTTTTCATTTAGGGCTCTTATTTCTTTGTTAGTTTTCTGTCTGGTGGATCTGTCCAGTGGTGATAGTGGAGTATTAAAATCTCTTACTATCACATTTCCCTTCATGTGTTTCTCCAGTTTTGCAAGTGGTTTCAGTACATATTTTGCTGGCTCTGCATTAGGTGCGCAGATATTAACCAGTGTTAGCACTTCTTGGTCTAGTGTTCCCCTGATTAGTAAGTAGTGACCCTCTTTGTCTCTGATCACTTTCTTGAGGTTGAATGCAATTTGGTCTGATATAAGAATAGCCGTCCCTGCTTTTTTTTATTCCCATTGGCCTGGATAATTGATTTCCATCCTTTTATTCTAAGCCTGTGCCTATCTTATACTTGTAAGTGTTTTTCTTGTAGGCAGCAAAAAATCTGGTTTATGTTTTCTAATCCAGATCCCTATTATGTGTCTTTTAATGGGAGAGTTTAGTCCATTAACGTTTAAGGAGATTATTGACAGAGAAGGCTGTTGGGCAGTTGTGTTGTTTAGGGTGGTTGTTACAATTGGGGGTTTAGATTGTGTAATTCGTCTCTGAGTAGGTCATTTAGGGTTGGTTTTGTTTGCGCAAATAGTGCGAGTTCATTTTTGTTTGAGAATGATTTTAGTCTTCCCTCCCATATAAATGAGAGTTTTGCTGGATAGTGGACTCTAGGTTGAAAATTTCTTTCATTCAGTTGTTTAAATATGTCATTCCACTGCCTTCTTGCTTAAAGTATTTCATATGGGAGATCTGGTTTTATTCTAATGTTCCTTCCTTTGTATGTGAGGGTTTTTTTTTTCTCCCTTATTGCTTTAAGTAGGTCGCCTTTCTCTTTGTTTCTTACCATTTGAATTACAATGTGTCTTGGAGTTGGTTTGTTAGGGTCTATTTTTTGGGGGACTCTTTTAACCTCCTGAATTTGCTCAGATTTGTCTTTCCAGAGGGTGGGAAAATTTTCCGCTATTATCTCCCTGACTAATTGTTCTTCCCCTTTCCCTGTTTCCTTCTCTTCTGGTATACCTACAATTCTTAAATTGTTTCTTTTGTCTTTGTTCATTAAATACTGAACTTTTACTTCCAGTGCTTTGCCTTCTATTTCTTTGTTGGCTTCTTTGTTGTCTTTTGTTTGCAGTTTATCTTTGAGTTGTTCTATGTGATTCTCGAGCTGTGCAATTCTGTTCTTCTGGCTTTCTACGGTTTTACGAATTTCTTTTAATTCTGTTTGTATGGAGTCTTTCATATTTTGTAGGAATTCTTGTTTAAATTGGTTCATTTGTTCATCTATTGATTTATTGTAATCTCTGGCCAGTGTGTCTTTCATTTCTTATAGCCTGGCTTGGAATTCTATTCTCATGGCTGCTTTTAGGTCTTCCTCTCTTGGGTCTGTTCATTTTGGTGGACTTGGGAACTTGTTCTGATTTCTGATTTCTCTCCATCTCCCCTGTTGTTAATGTTTTCTTTGGTTTACCCATCTTTCTTTGCATTTATTGGCTTGGCCTGGAGTGCAGTGCCTTCAGGTTTCAGCCCACTTTTGCCACCTGTGGTGTGGGGCTCGGTCCCTTCTCAGGGTGTGGCTCTACGTGAGTATGTTGGGTGATGTCACTGAGTTTAGGACCTTCCCTTGTCCTCAGCCAAGCCTGGCCAATCACCACCCCCTTCAAGCCAGACAGTGCAGGTTCACTCTCTGGCCTGTCCCGGGAGCTCAAGGTTTCCTTGAATGGCCGCCTTCCACCCGCTCCAGTCGGAGACCTCCTGCACACACTCTGGCCTGTCCCGGGAGCTCAAGGTTCCCTTGAATGGCCACCTTCTGCCCTCTCTAGTCGGTGACCTCCTGCACTCACTCTGGCTTGTTCCAGGAGCTCAAGGTTCCCTTAAATGGCCACCTTCCAACTGCTCCAGTTGGCAACCTCCTGCCAGTGCTTAAATATTTTATTAAAAAAGAAATAATGCCTACCTTTCATTTTTAGTTTTACTTTAAAGGTAAAATAATGAGGTTAATGGGGTTAAAGTAACTAATCCGAAAAGTACCTCTTGGCCCAGAGAGATAGCACAGCAGGGTGTTTGCCTTGCAAGCAGCCGATCCAGGACCAAAGGTGGTTGGTTCGAATCCCGGTGTCCCATATAGTCCCCTGTGCCAGCCAGGAGCTATTTCTGAGCAGACAGCCAGGAGTAACCCTGAGCATCGCCAGGTGTGGCCCAAAAACCAAAAAAGAGGAAAAAAAAGAAAAGAAAAGAAAGAAAGAAAAAAGAAAAGGACCTCTAGATGACTGAGGTAGGGCTGGAATCCAGCTCTCTTGACTCTAAAATACACACCATTTTTCATGTATCATACCTTTCTTCATGGCTCGTCCTTGGAAAAATCGTTTGCCTCACTATACAAAAGCTAATAATGCAGCAAAATTAGTTTACCAGAAAAAATCTACTCTGTATTGATTTTAACAAGTCATTCAAATTCTCATTTGTAAGCTGGGATCCTACAGGTTGGACTTCCCTTATTCATCTGATTCCAGCAGATGAATCTCTCAGAGAATATTTTGATAGTCTTTCCTTACATCCACTGAGCGTGAGATTAGGCCTTCCTTGGACTTTGCTCTTACTCTGATTTTTGCTTCCCAGTACATTGTGGAGAATTCCTTAGAGTGATCCCCTTACTGACTTGGCCAACTATATGGAATTTAATCTTTTTTTTTAATTTTTATTGTGCTCAAAGTGAATGACAATTATTTCACAAAAATATTTAAGGCTCAGTACTGGAGAGATAGTATGGAGGTAGAGTGTTTGCCTTGCATGCAGAAGGACGGAGGTTCAAATCCTAGCATCCCATATGGTCCCTGAGCCTGCCAGGAGCAATTTTTTTTGGCTTTTTCGGCCACACCCATTTGATCCTCAGGGGTTACTCCTGGCTAAGTGCTCAGAAATTGTCCCTGGCTTGGGGGGACCATATGGGATGTGGGGGGATCAAACCACGGTCCTTTATTGATTAGTGCTTGCAAGGCAGACACCTTAACTCTAGCGCCACCTCATCGGCCCCCCTTTTTTTAAATAATATTTTTATTTAAACAACTTGGTTACAAACATGATTGAAGTTGTGTTTCAGTCATATAAGAGGACACTCCCCATTACCAGTGCTACATTCCCACCACCAATGTCCAAAATATCCCTCTTCCTCACCCCGCCTCCACCTGTACTCTAGACAGGCTTTCTATTTACCTCATACAATTTCATTGTTAGGTTAGTTCACAATGTAGTTATTTCTCTAACTAAACTCATCACTTTTTGTGGTGAGGTTCATGAAGTGGGCTGTAACTTCCAGCCCTCCTCTCTTTTGTCTCTGAAGATTATTGCAAGAATGTCTTTCATTTTTCTTAAAACCCATAGATGAGTGAGATCATTCTGCATCTTTCTCTCTCTCTGACTTATTTCACTCAGCATAATAGATTCCATGTACATACATGTGTAGGAAAATTTCATGACTTCATCTCTCCTGATGGCTGCATAATATTCATTGTGTATATGTACCACAGTTTCTTTAGCCATTCATCTGTTGAAGGGCTACAAAATTAACACACAAAAATCAATGGCCTTTCTATAGGGAAGAAATGGACATTAAGAAAATAACCCCATTCACATTAGTGCCACACAAACTCAAATATCTTAGAGTCAACTTGACTAAAGATGTGAAGGACCTATACAAAGAAAACTATAAAACTCTGCTCCAAGAAATAAGAGAGGACACATGGAAATGGAAACACATACCCTGCTCATGGATTGGCAGGATTAACATCATTAAAATGGCAATACTTTCCAAAGCATTGAATAGATTTAATGTGATCCCTCTAAAGGAACGATTTCTGAGCATAGAGCCAGGAGGAATCCCTGAGCACTACTGAGTGTGACCCCCCCCCAAAAAAAAACAAAAAAAAATTAAGGCACATAGTGACAATGAATGAGGGGCATTCCCACCACTTGTGTTGTCTTCCCTCCACCCCTGTTCACAGCATACATCATATATCTCCCTCCTTTCCCTCTCCCCCCTAAAGCTAGTGTAACAAGTGTTCTCCACTTGTACAGCTTGTTGTAAATTGGGTATAGATTCTGTTATCCTTGACTATGTGTTTGATGTTGGTATAGAATCTTGACTTCATTGAAGCCATGGATGACTTTTTCTACTTCTCTTTATGTGGAAGATTGATATTTCTTAGGGAAGCCACCAAATAAATGGTTCCTTTCATATTGATGTAGCAGAGATTATACTATTTTATTAAAGGGATTCTATAGCCTAATCTACAAGCCAATGTATATCAGTCAGCTGCCTGTGTTCACTTTAGAAAAAAATATAAAATAGTAAAAGCAGGATCCTCATGACTTGGATATTAAAATAGTCACTTTGGGTAAGAGTGATAATAGAGCAGGTAAAGCACTAAACTTGCATATGGCCAACCCAGGTTAGATTCAAGGCACTCCATGTAGTTCCCAGAGTTTGCCAAAAGTAATTTCTGAGTGCAGAGCCAGGAGTAAACCTTGAGCACCTCTGGGTGTAGCCAAAACTAAAAACAATAGTAACTTCACCAAACCATAGCATTAGAAACTGGATTCTTTTCTTTTTGTTTGTTTGTTTTTTGGACCACACCCAGTGGTACTCGAGGATTACTCCTGGCTCTGTGCTCAGAATTGCTTCTGGCAGACTAAGGGGACTATAGAGGATGCCAGGGATCAAACCCAGGTTCAGCCTGGGTCGGCAGCTTTCAAACGTCAATACCACTGTGCTATCACTCTGGCCCCTGGGTTATTTCTAAATATATTTAAATATAATATTTATAAAATATATATTTATAAAATATTTATAATTTATATTTTATTGTTTTTATTTTATAAACTTTATGAATATTTTATAGTTTTTGATTTATGTTTTAATTTATATTATATAATTTATATTTAAATTTATAAAAATTGATAAAATATTATATATATATTTGGTTTTGGAGCCACAATGGGTGACGTTCAGGGGTTACTTCTGGCTATGAGCTCAGAAATCACTCCTGTCTTGGGGAACTATATTGGGGAGGGGAATCGAACAAATGTCAGCCTTAGGTCAGCAGTTTGCAATGCAAAGGCCCTATTGCTGTGCCACCACTCCAGCCTCTCTAACTATAATTTTTAAAGCTATTTATTTTACCTTTATGAAGTAAATTTTTTCTCGAGGAAGTAGAAATAGAAATACATGCAATAAAACACCAAGATAGCCGGCAGTACTAAGCCTGCTACTGTTATTTTATTTAACAGAATTTACAGATAATGTTTCTAGAAGAATTTCTGAATATTGATATATGCTTTTGTCATCCAAAAGTAGTGGTACTTTGGCTCCAGTTAAAACATAGATATATCAGCCACTCCGCCATTACTGGGCGGGGACAGGAGCTATCCTCGGGAACAGTGGTGGGCAACCTTTTTTTTTCAACTGAGCCAAATCTCGCCAAAACCACGATTGAAATTTATTTTAAGAGCCACATTTTTTAAAACCGAAAGTACATAGGATGGTACACTGTTTTTATTTTCAATAAGTTTTTATTGAGAATATTCTGCATGCAAGTATCCACATAGGTCAGGAGGATACAAATAACACAACTAATAAAACAAAAACTTTACAATGATATTATTTATTGATAACGTTAAATTCTGTAAAATTTGCCTTACAATGTAGCAGCCGCCTGGCACACAAAAGAGCTGATTAAAAAGTATAAAGAGCCACACGTGGCTCACGAGCCATGTCTTGCCGACCACTGCAGGAACCACACTGTCTGACAGGTAGAGCAGGAGGTTGAAATTGACCAGGGAGTGTGAAATTGAACAGGCCCGACTGGCAGAGCTCAGGCAGTAGCTCCACCATCCAGAGCGGGGACAGGTACTATCAGAGGGACCACGAGGTCTGACAGGTAGAGGGGGAGGGGGAAATTGACACAGGCCAGACCTCTGCCACACATTCTGACAGGTGAGGAGAAAGGAGAAACCTTGCTGGGGTTGGGCAAGGAGGTGACCTACGCCTTCAGGCAGGTAAAGTGAGGGAGAAGTCTTGAGCGAGGGGCCAAACCTCAGTGACTGAACCATATACCCACCTAGAGTTGCATGCTGAAAAAGAGACCCAGCCCCACGCCACAGGTGACAAAGGAAGGATTGAAAGCTGCAGGCAGTACACTCCAAACCAAACCAGCAAATAAATACAAAGAAATAGGGGTAAACTAAGGAAGGCACTAACAACCAGGGATATGAAGAGAAATCCTAGCAAGTTTATGAGGCTAATATCACACTCATTCCCGAAGATGGCAAAGACACTTCCAAGAAAGAAAAATACAGACAAATCTCACTAATAAACATAGATACAAAAATCCTCAATAAAAACTTAGCAAACCGAACTCAGCAGTACATCAAAAAGATTATACAACATGGTCAAGTGGGTTTCATCCCAGGGATGCAAAGATGATTCAACATATGCAAATCAATCAACATCATACACTACATCAACAAGAAAGACAAAAATCACATTATTATATCAATCAAAGCAGAGAAGGCATTTGACAAAATCCAACACCCTTTCGTGATGAAAACACTCAGAAATATAGGACTGGAAGGAACCTTCCTCAATATAGTTACAGCTATCTATGAAAAGCCACAGCCAACATTATCCTTAATGGTGAAAATTGAAAGTATTTCCACTAAGGTCAGGAAATATGCCAGGCTGTCAACTCCCTCCTCTCTTATTTAAATTAGTTTTAGAAGTCTTAGCAATAGCAATCAGACAAGAGAAGGAAATCGAATGAATGCAAATAGGGAAAGAGGAACTCAAACTATTTCTTTTCACAGATGATATGATGATTTACATCAAAACCCTAAAGAATCCACAGTAAAACTACTAGAAACAATTAACCAATACAGCAAAGTGGCGGGCTACAAAGCCAATACACAAAAGGCAGTAGCGTTACTCTATACAAATAACCAAGTAGAGGAGAAATAAATTAAGGACACAATCCCATTTAAAATATATCAAAAATTTAAAAAATCACATATCAAGTACCTAAAATCAACCTACAAGAGAAGTGAAGGACCTATACTATGAAAACTTCAAAACACTTCAGAAAGAAATAGAAGAGGAGCTAAGGAAATGGAAGAACATCCCATGCTCATGGATAGGTAGAATCAACATCATCAAAATGACTATCTTACCTAAACTCCATATAGATTCAATGCAATTCCTATTCAAATTCAGACATCATTTTTTTAAGGACTTAGAACAATAAATTACAAAGTTTATCTGGAAACACAAAAGAACCAGGTTAGCCAAATACATACTAAAAAACAAGAAGCTGGGTGGCATCACTATACATAACCTGAAGCTTTACTATAAAGCCATAGTGATCACATCTCACATCAGCATGGTACTGGAACAAAGACAGATTCTCAGACCAGTGGGTTAGAGCAAATATACAGTCAACTAATATTTGACAAAAGAGCAAAGAACTTGAAATGGATCAAAGACAGTCTCTTCATCAAATGGTGTTGCAACAACTGAATAACCATGTGTTAGAAATTAAAAATTGATCCATACCTCACACCTTACATAAAAGTCAACTCAAAATGAATCAAAGACCTTAAAATCAGACCCAGATCTTGACTATCCATTATACCATAAAGAAACTAGCAGCAATGGAAACAACAGTTTAGTGAACAGGTATGTAATCAGTCTTTTAATACAAAGGCCTATAATAATGTCTTAAGGAGCTCATATATAGATACTGGTGAAGAATATGATTGGAAGCCAGTGGCAGTGTTTCCTAACAATATGTTTTAGTGCCTTAATATTAATAGGTATAAAATAACCTCTCAGCTTCTCTGTCCATATGAATTCTTGGACACAAAGGGTGGACACCCTAATTTGACACATCAGTGCTCAGTTATACTAGATACCATATTCAGTTTGCATTATGAAAATGTCTTGATAAAACACCCAATATACCCCTTTTCTCTGGTTTATGTCCTCTATTAGGACTTGAGGCATATGACCTTTCAGACCATTGAAACAGTCAACTGTGAACCACAGATTTCTATTACAGGACACATTTGGGAAAATTAACATTTCCTCTCTCTTTCTCTCTCTCTTCTCCCTACTTCTCCTTCTCCCCTTTCTTCTTCTTCCTCTTCTTCCTCATCATCATCAATTCAATCTATGTCAAATAAAACCTACACTGATAGTTTCTCTTTAGGAAATGAACTTCGATATACAAGATGCAGCAGACAATACTACATAGGGTAGTCTCCCACATAGGTAGGCCTCCTTAACACATTGTTTAGTACTCTAGATGCAAAACCTATGTGTATCCTAAACTGCTCCAGCCATTATCTAACCCTGAAACCTTCATTTAGCAAGGCCCAACCCCATCACTGACAAAATGCCTAGAAACTGGGAAAACATCCCCACTCCAATGCACCAACCCAATCTTTTTTATTTGATTTATTAATTTTTTATTTATTTTTACTATATTTACCTATTTTTCTGTTCTCCTCTCTCTTATCCTCTGCTTACCCTTCCTCTCTTTCTTAAGCTATACCTAAGATAATTATTTATCTTAATTCAACCAATCCTTAAGAGCTCAGATTCATCCTATTAGGGTCACACCTCTAACAACACTTTAAGAATAGATTACTAATGTAGGTCTTTATGTGAGCATGAATACATAGAAAGAAAACTCCTCTATAAGAGCCAAACCTAAATTGTAAACAATTCATGCCTATAGTGTATATAACCCCTCCTATATACTATCCCTTCGCACCCCCTTTTAGTCAAGTCCTTCAGAAATCCTACTATCCCTTCACCCTCCAATCCCAATTTGATATCCCACCTTATTAATGATCTTACCCTCAGTTCTTAACCCATTTTGTATCAAATCCGAACTCCTGCCCCCATAAGCCATTACTTAGCTCCCAAGGAAAGGGACACCCACTCAGCCCCACATCTCGTCCCCCAGTAAGAAACTACAACCAACTCTCCTGCTGACTCATGCTCTGCAGCCCTCCTTCTCACCCCTCAAATGTGGACTGTTGCTTGATACCAGATTCAGTTCTAGAAGGATTCCCAGTGAAAGAACTCTACCTGAACCCTTTCTGCTGCAAATCATTTCTAAAACTCAACAAGACATAGGTGTGTGATGAAAATGTGCCCTGATCCCACCCCCCACAAAAATATCTCAAAAGACAATGGGGAAGCTTATATTCCTTTATAAGTTTAAGACCTCTATAACACTACCTCTTAACCTGTTTATCTCCAAATGTAAGATGGTCTCCTGCATCACTTTGTTCCCTTAATTCCTTTTTTTAACTCATTTTTATTTATTTTTTCCTTAATATATATATGTGTGTGTGTATATAAATATATATGTATATATAGTCATGTTTTTGCTTTCTTCTCCTCCTTAACTTCATCTGTTTTGGTTGTGTTTGGTGCAAAAACCTACAAGAAAAAGTCTTGCCCAGGATTAAAACTCAAGTCAAAACCAGAGCACAGAGATGATGGAGTCTGACACTCTCATCCCCCAATACACCAGCAATATAATATAGCACCATTTCTTTTTGAACAGACACACTAAAAAGGGTGAAATTTTATGAATAGAAACAAGCTCTTATATTACTAGGCATAAGAATTCATACATTCTACAATACAGGGGCACCTCCCACCTTGAATATATGTCATGTAGTCCCAACTTAGACTCCATGTGACTAGACAGTGACCATCCAACCCTGAATCCTAAATCTCAGACATAGAACCAACACAGTTCTCCACAACAGCTCCAGGAACCAAACTTTCTCTGGGACATTCTTAAAACTGCTCTGATACCAACAAGTGCTAGTTTTGATAAGACATCCTGACAATGAGGGAGTGGCAACAACTTGACCTAAGAGCAGATTGTCTTACTTCACCACCTAATGATAACATGAAATCAGAAGACATGTCATCCTTTAATCTATGCAAAAGCCAAGATCGCCGCTAATTTCAGAAGACTGTGACAACCATGAGCGGGCAGAACTAACCCCTGGACCAATAAAAAAAGACCCTAGTCTAGGCTTTGGCCCATGTCCTGTACAACAACCAAGATCTCTAATTCTAGAGGTCTGACTGAGACAACTGCAACTGAGCAGAACTTCTGGAAAAATAATGAAAGATTCTATCCTAGGTTTCACCCTAGGATTGGTGCAAAACCCAAAACCACCAACTACAGTAGATTAAAACAAGAATGATGGAACAGAACTTCTATTTTTATTTTATTTTATTTTATTTCATTTCTTTACCATTAAATAAAAGACTCCATTCTAGGCTCCGTCCTATGACCTGTGCAAATACCAACATCTTTATTTACAGAGGCCTGATTTTATCATCCATGGCTGAGCAGAAAGTTTCCAGACATTACAAATGGACCTAGAGGAGAGAATAAGAGCATGTACAGAGCCTGTAGTTATTCTCATGACAGTATACTTCAAGGGCAGAGAAACCCTGTATTTCTTAGGCCAAGGGAATTCCCTTTCTAATCTCCCAAATATTTACTGTGCCTAAGCAAAAAAAAGGCACAAATTAAGTTTTATTGTTGTTTTTGCTTGTTTTGGGTTTTTTGTTTGTTTGTTTTTATTTTTTGTGCTTTGTTTTTATCTCAGAACCATGGTATTGTTTGGTTGTTGTCTTTATTGCTGTGGAGCTTATTGCTGTGGTGCTCTTTGGGTTTTTTGTTTATTTGTTTATTTTTTTGTATTCTTGTTATGTTTTTCTTCCTTTTTCCCTTTCTTCTCTTAAATTGATATTTATAGCATCTAGAAGGACTACTCCCCTTTTTTTTTTGCTTGTTTGATTTTTGCCCCCCCCCCTTTGTTTTTCTTTCCTTCTAACAGAACCACATAACTTGAACCATCTTGTTCTGCCTCACAAATTGGAGGAGAAATAATGGAGGGTACCAAGACCAAACAGTCCTATGAACATCAAGTAGAAATAAAAAATGATCAGACTTAGACACCAAATCCAAAGCCAACAACAACGGAATCAATATCCAATCTACAACAAGCTAGACACAGAGGGGACCACTTATACTAGCAGCCCGGGGCAAAGGAGGGAGATATAGGATGCATGCTGGGAACAAGGGTGGAGGAAAGACAACATTGGTGGTGGGAATGTCCCTGATTCAATGTCACTATGTACCTAAAATATTACTGTGAAAGATTCGTAATCCACTGTGGTCAAAATATAAATTATTTTAAAATATAAAATAAAAATAAACATTAAAAATTCTATCTGCAAAGTAAGATAACTAATATGAACTGTTAAAACAATTTTCAACATTTAAAAAATAAACAAATAAAAAATACCTAGATATATCTTGGGGCCGGAGTTGTGGCGCAATGATAGGTTATTTTCCTTGTATGCTGCTGACCTAGGACGGATATAGGTTTGATGCTCTAGGAGCGATTTTTGAGCACACAGCCAGGTGTTACCCCTGAGAATCACCGGGTGTGGCCAAAAAAAAAAAAAACAGAAAAAACAAAGCCCATAGATATATCACTTCATAGTGAGCTGGTGGGCTGTAAATCAGGAGGAGTTCTCATCACTTTGACCAAAAAATGATATTCTTCTTAATATGTCATAATCACTCAATAATTCCTTTTTTCTAAGGAGACAAGAAATGTCGTCACTTTTTTTTTGGTTTTTGGGCCTCACCCGGCGGTGCTCAGGGGTTACTCCTGGCTGTCTGCTCAGAAATAGCTCCTGGCAGGCATGGGGGACCATATGGGACACCGAAATTCAAACCAACCACCTTTGGTACTGGATCAGCTGTTTGCAAGGCAAACGCCGCTGTGCTATCTCTCCGGGCCCGAGATGTAGTCACTTTTAATCATGATAGTTTGACCATGTTAATCCATGACTTGTGATCTGTGAAAGTAACTAAATCTCTAATTCTTTGTTCCATATAATTATAATAGGTAAAATATGAATTAATCAGTATAACTATCAATAGAATTAAACTAAATTAGAACTAAACTAGAAAATAGTTTCATATCAGAATGATTCAATTGATTTCATTTTTCTGTTGGAGAATATAATTAAGAGGATGTGATGGTTTAATCCATACTGAGCCCCTCCACCCACCCATCATAAGAAGGTAACTTCCAACTACAATTTTAAACAGAAAACATCTTCTAGGAGGCTGACTTGAGAGAGTGACATTATATTGATATTTTATTTGACTGCACCCCATTAAAACTTCATTATAATATCTTAAGTCTAAGTCAACAAGGGCAGAAATACACTCATTTATCTACCCAAGACAAGCCTTCCTGATAAATTTCTTGCTGATTAAAACTACCACCTACTTATCTGGACTGGTCCATGTCTTCTGTCTCTTCTTATTTTAGTATACAAGGATTTAGTTACAAATTTCATAGTTGTGAAGTACCATTCTTTTGTTTCCAGATAGCCAGATTTTTTTTTATAAATAAGGCAAAGTTTAATTTAAGGCAATCATAGTTCATTTTATTTTATTTTGTTAATATCTTTATTTAAGCACCAAATGATTACAAACATGCTTGTACTTGGGTTTTTGTCATAAAAAGTATACCCATTTCAGTTGCACTAGCATTACAGGGGGTAGAAGAGGAGAAAGTGGGATGCATGCTAGGAACAGGGGTGGAGGGAGGACAACACTGGTGGTGGGAATGCCCCTCATTCATTATTACTATGTGCCTTAAATATTACTGTGAAAGATTTGGAATTCACTTTGCCCACAATAAAAAAAATCATGCACAGGTAATTTGGATCCATAAAATTAACTTACAGAAGCTTTCTTTATTAGCTAAATACTTTCAAAGCTATTATTATGCAATGAATGAGCAAGAAAAACTAATGTGTACTCTATAAGAAAAATTTAATAAGAAACCAGCAACTGTAAAAATATTTTAGTTTTTGTGGAAAAAAAATGTATACCCATTTCACCAGTGCAACATACCTGCCACCATCTCCCAACTCCCCCACCTTGTGTCTGACTTCAAGGCAGACATTCTATTTCTCTCACTCTCTACTATTGTCATGATAGTTGTTAGTGTAGTTATTTCTTTAACTGCACTCACCACTCTTTGTGGTAAGCTTTATATCATGGGCTTCATATCATCTTCTCAGCCATCATCTGTATTGTCTCTGGGTATTATTCTCATACTGTCTTTTATTTTTCTTAAATCCAACAAATGAGTGAGACTATTCTATTTTTATCTCTCTCCCTCTGACTCATTTCACTCAGCATAATCATTTCCATGTCCATCTATGTATAGGAAAATTTTATGATTTTATTTTTTCTGACAGCTACATATCCAGATTTTTAATAATGATGGTTCAAATAATTAAAATAAAAAAAGAAGGGGCCAGTAAGATGGTTCATCAAGTAGGGAGCTTGCCATTCATGAGCCAAATGGGATCTGATCCCTAACATTCTGTGTGATCCAACTGGAGAACCAAGCCAGGAGTAATTCCTGAGCATTGTCAAGTGTGGAGCCCCACCCCACCCCGTAAAAGGGAAAATTACAAAAGCCTTGCATGTGAGCAATTCTGGGATTTGTTACGGGTTCTACATGGTCACGCTATCTCACCCCAATTCATCTCTGTTGGGGGTGGTCTCTATAACTAACAATAATAAAAAGGGTGAAACAAAATGATAGTAGCAGGTACTCTATAACATTCAATGTGGAATTTAAATTTTCCTGTGAACAAATGAGAATTAATTATTCATATGTGGAAGTCCCTTTCCTACCTACAGTCCCACCTGCTTGACAAATTTTCTGCTTTATTCTGATTCAGACAACTCAAGACTACTGCTAGAAAAGGCTAGAGAAATTCAGAAATATAGGTACCTATATATTGCAATCAGAATTTAAAAAAAAAAAAAATCAGGTAAAAACCTTTTATGGGACAGGGATTGAGTGTCAAGTTTACTCTGTCCTTCAGGCAACAGGGTTTTGGGATGTGCTGGGAATTGTGCCTGTGCTCCACCTCAGTTAGATTCAGATTGACCCTCCCATTGTCTGAAAGTTAATCAAATGCCTCTGAAATAAAGCTCAGTACTGTTCTACTCTTTGAGCTTTAGATACAATCGGATACGTAGGGGGGAGGGAAGGAATTAACCAATTGCTACTAATAAAGACTTTAGTGAATTTGATTATAGATCTTTACCTTTTCTGGCCATCCTGCTATTGTGCCTCACCCTATCAAACTTCTTCTTTTTTTTTTTTTTAATAATTTTTATTTTGTCCAAAGTGGATTACAAATATTTCACAGTAATATTTTAGGTACATTCACCTACACACACACACACACACACACACACACACACACACACACACACACACACACACACACACACACACCGCACCTTTTATTCTCTGAACTCCCAACTGTTTAAGTGGACCAAAGTGTGCTGGCTAATCCTAGAACAGCTGACGCTGTCACAAAGCCATCTCTCCCTGACATATAAGTCAGCCAAATTGCCACAGCCAAGGAGCAATCATTTTTCTCTCTCATCTCCACAGAACAGAGACTGATGTTTGGGGTGGGTTGAGTCTATGGACAGGGAGCTCTACCACCAGAAAGACAACTGACATCTTCCCCTCCCCTTCCCTGCTCTGCACTTGTGCCTCCTCTCAGGCTTGAATGCAGGTCTCCAGAGGTGAAAAGAGCATGGATTAGCCCACTGCGCTGCCTTGCCCACAGCATAGTATAATATTAATTAGTCGCCTTCCTTATTATTCAGTCAAAATATGCCAGACTGAAATAAATTACATTCTTAGCACATATTTCACACCCCTGGATCAAGTCTTCCAAGGGTTTTCTTTTATTATTTATAAGATCATGTGCTGTCTTCCTGCAGAAAATGAGATGGTCTGCATGAGGAAAAAGGTAAAAGAAATGCAGAGAAATGAAACAATCAGATATTCCCTAATGATATTTAAAAATAGAAAATTTGCTACTGTTACATACAGCATGTTCCATCTTTTGAGATTTAATGGCTCTCTTGTGGTTTAATGGAGAATTACTTTCAGTAATTGATTATTAAAATTTAAAATTGCTAACCATCTTCATTATTAGATGAGCGAACATGTTATCCTTGTAATTAAAAAAGCCTGAAACTCACTTTCATCCTGTTGACAGAGCAGGCAGACTGTCTCCCTGCTCAGACTTGATGGTTTCAGGCTTCTTCTTTGACAAAAATAGCTGGCCAGTCATTTGATGATGAAAATGCAGAACATCCACAGAGACTGAGCAGAAAATATAATGAACAAAAAATAAAATAATAAAAAGCTCTATAAGCTAATTAAAGTTTTCAGTCCCGACTCATTAAATGCTCTGCATCACTTACATGATATCTCAATGTGCTGTGCTCAGGTAACATGGGGTGCTGTCAGCTAGTCAGCCTTCCTCCATGTGCCTACAGAAAGCAGCCCCACCTTTTCTCCCCCACCAGCAATAGAATCTGCCCTTTCACATTCCACTTCAAGATGTTACCATTCCAAATTGTTGGTTTGGGCAGGAGACTACACAAAGGGGTACTAGAAAAAAATAGAGTGTGATTTCCCACTTTGCAATGTGGTTAGGGTTTCTCTAGACAGGCAGAAAGAGCTCCCAGGCTTAAGTGCCCTCTGTGTCAAAACAGTAGAACCTCAAAATCCTTAAGCCCCACATTCTAAAAGAGAAAGCTTTATCAGTCCTTTATCAACACACAAAAGGTGGGGGAATTTGCCTTTCTGGGATCTTACATTTCCTTCAAAGGTTTCATCATATTAAATTGTTCATTTTGTGAAGGCAACACTCAGTGATTTCGAAAAGGAAAATTTGAAACTGTCAATGAAAAGAGCCTATCAAAAGGGACATTTTTCACAACTCAAATATTAGACAGATGTCAGCCTTCTGGAGAGGAAAATTCGGCAGACTTGAAAAACAAACATAAATAAAGCAAGGTTTTTGTATACACGTTTATTTCCCCCTAAAAGTCAAGGAAAGCTTTCTGAATTTCAGCATCCCTATAAAGTCTTGGTTGTTTAGCTGATTGATAATTGTGCTTAAAGATTGACATCTATGCAGAGATTAATTGACTAGTCAATGATTTGTCAATATTTTCCTAAGTTTCAGGCCTTTAAAAAAATCTACTTTCTGCTTCAACTTAACCAACCTTGATTTTCTTTAATGTAAATCACCACCCTCCCTTTGTTAACATTAAAAGACTTTGATACAATTGGAGGGGATCTAGATTATGCTAAAAGTTTTTCTTTTTAATGTAAATAGTTCTCTTCTTTAATTTTTAAATGTAATTACTTTATTTAAGCCTAATTATTCATGTTGAATTTTAGTCATAGAATGTACATCACACTATAAATATCCCCAGTTTCCCTCCCACCCGCCCTCCTCACCTGCTTCTAAGGCAGGTATTTTACTTTCTCCCTTTCTCTTTCTCTCTGTTTCTCTCTCTCTTCCTTTCTCTCTATCTCTCTTTGTTTCACTCTTTCTCTCTCATCTATTTTGACATTATGGTTTGCACTATTGCTAAGAAAGATAATTCTTATCTACTTGTCCCTGTATATAGCTTCCAAATTATATGATCATCAATAGTGATAAAATTTTATTTTATTTCTTTTGCCAATTTTACTAATGATGTTTCCTCTTACATCATGTCAAGCTCAACAGGCATTAAGATGACCACCCATCTCATTTGCTTACTGAATTAATTGTGGACTTTTCACAAAAAGCAGAATTATTCTAGGCTAACTAAAGTTGGCCCTAAATGCAGTGTCCACATGACTAAGTTAACTTTTTAAACCATAGAATAGTATCCTCAATTCTCCAACAGATGCCATATTCTAGATGCATATTACATAAATAAATTTATTACATAAATAACTTTAAGGGCTAAATCATTCTTAGAAAAGGTGTTGAAATATCTCTGGTAAAGATTGTTCTTTCAGTTTACTTTCAATAGTTTTGTTTCCTAAAGTCACTAACAGGGTGGAAGCTCCCATTCCCTTTTAATACTTCTGCCAATTTGGGGGATGTAGCAATATTTCCCTGGAAATATAAAGTGTCTATATATTTTTACCTACCCTTTGTTGTAATTGTTTGAAAATCACCCAACAATAGGGAATATGTATGCTAGGGACTCACACACCTATTCACTGTATGCCGTAGTGGCATATTTGATTGTAGCACCAGCGAACCCATTGGCAAACAAGGAACCACTCCTCAACGTGGAGTGGTAAGAGCAATTAAACTCAGGGTTCAGCATGGCAGTGCTAGACCTAGCAAGGCATGGATTCCACTAGAGCTACATAACTAGTGCTCAGTGAGCCTCAGACACCCCAAGAATCAAGCAGTGTCCCATTTGTTAGTCAGGTGTTCTACCACTTAAGCTACTTTCCTGTTTCCAGATCAATTACTATTTTAAATCATCTCTCACATCATCTCTTACACTTTTTTTCTATACAACCAAGTACTTTGGAACTTTATCTGGGACAATGACACACATTTCTACTCTCTATCAGGCACTACAAATAAATTGTTGGCACATTTGTAGCATAATTCACATTTTAACATGTTTATCTCTGCCTCAGCTTTTACTACTTCCTTTAAATGTTTAAGATGGCTGGTAGGGAGCATAACTTGCACACAATAAACCTAGGTTCAATTCCCTGCACTATAAACGGTCCCCCAAGCCCACCTTGTAGAGTCAGCCTTGAACATTGCCACATGTGGTCTGAAAATAAAATGTTTAAGAAATTATAATTCATATTAGCTGAAAAAACTAAATAATAAGTCGACAAATTCTAGAGAATGAGCTTGTTCTAGACTCCCCTTTCTATTTCTTACTCTAATTACATCAATATAAATATAAATAAATACCTACTAAAAGTGAAATTTTATTTTTATTACAAGCTACCTAATAAAATATATTTATTAGGGATCCACAAAAAAAGGAATTTATTTTTTGCTCCATAGTCATTAAAAACTTATGCATAAAAACATGGGGCTGGAGAGATAACATGGAGGTAAGGCGTTTTCCTTTCATTTGGTGGTTCGAATTCCGGCATCCCATATGGTCCCCTGAACCTGCCAGGAGCGATTTCTGAGCATAGAGGCAGGAGTAACCCCTGAGTGCTGCTGAGTGTGACCCAAAAACCAAAAAACAAATAAACAAACAAAACTTATGCATAAAAAATCCCTTATTCTTTCATCATAGCTTCAGTTTCTCAAGCTAGCCATAAACTCTGAATCAAACTAGGCATTTCTCTTTTTTCTCATATTCATCATATTAATCAATAGTTGATGTTAGATCCAGACCATTTCCCACCAGCTCTGTGTCTTCCCTCATTTTTAGATGGCATTATTTGTTCCCAGGATTATTCTGATTGCTCGCAAATAGCTCTGTTTATTATCAGAAATATTTGACTATAACAACACTTGTTTCAAGTCATTCCTCTGTCTAAATCCTTCAGTGATTTTCAATTTTATTACACATCCAACAAAGTTCTTATAAGATCCACCTCCTCCTCCTCATCTTTCACTTCATCCTCCACTAACCATCCTCCTGGTCAGTCAACAGGCAATTTGGTGCTTGCTCTTCCTCATCCAAGTACTCTCCTGCCTCAAGAAATGTCATGAGACATTTACATTTGTTATTTCCTCAGTATGATTTGCTATTCATCATCATAGATGGAGAAAATGACGTTCTCCCTTGCTTTGTAAGATTTCTATTCAAATATCACTATCATTTTGCTATTACTTTACAGATGTTTTAAGCTGTTCCTTCCTTCCATTCTCCCTCACTCTCTCTTTTTCTCTTTTATTTTTATCAGTACTCGTGACTTTTTCCTGACTCTGAACTAAGGAGTCACACACTGGTAGCATCCAGGTGCTGGCTTTTGAGGTGCTTGAGATAAAATCAGGGTTTTATCTGTGTACAAGAATGAAAGTTGCAGTTCCCAAATCTCATTTTTTGTTAATGAGTTTAATCCAGTTAAGTTACCAACGTGCATTTAAAATGGATAACAAAAAAAGTTGTAATCTACAAACTAACACTATTCGGGAGAAGATCAAATATAGACAAACTTTGCATGTGTCAGAGGGACACCTAATAAAGGGTGGAATGACTTTCTAGGAGACCTCTAAAAAGTTCTTTCATCTTTCTCAAATGATGATATTGCTTAAGAAAGATAATTAGAAGTCATGACAAAGATCTAGAAACAACCCAGTCTCACAGAACAAGTGATTGGATTAAAAATAATAGCAAAAAGGCATCTAGACCCCTATGTTCATTGCAACCAGAATCTAGAAATAACCCAAGTGCCAGAGAAGAGATAAGCAAACTGATACATATCCATAATGGAAAACTATGCAGCTGTTAGGAAAAATAAAGCCATGAAATTTTTTTATACATGATGGATATGGTGAGTATTATACTGAATAAAATAAGTCAGAGGGAAAGAGATAGACATATAATGGTCACATTCATTTGTGGTACACTAAAAAGTGATAGCATAGTAGTAATAAAGAAAGAATATGAGGACTAGGAGACTGGCACATAGTAAGAAGCTAGCCATAAAAAGTGGGGAAGTGAAGTTAGGGCAGAGAAAGGACCACTATGATAATATTAGTTGGAAATGATTAGTTGCTGAGAGAAGGTAAAGTAATATGCATGGTAACCTTTCAGTGGCAATATTTCAAATCACAGTGTCTTAAAAGAAAAAAAGGAAGAGTGAGATAATGAGATAGAGAGAAAGAGAGAGAAGAAAAATATCAGCCATAGAGGCACAGAGGGAGGGCAGGATGAAAGGTGGGTAGTTAGCTGGTGGCATTGGTGGTAGGAAACATGCACTAGTGAAGGGGCAGGTGCTGGACATTGTATGACTGAAGCTCAAACATAAATTACTTTTTAAATGTGTATTTCATAGTGATTCGATTCAAAAGTTAAATAAAATGAACTGTGGTATATATATATATATATATATGTGTGTGTATATATATATATATATATATATATATATATATATACATAGTAGAAACTACTGGGCTATAAAGAAAAACAAATTCATGCAGTTTTCCACTACATATATAGATCTAAAGAATATTATGCTGAATGAATTGAGCCAGAAAGAGAGGGACAGATAAAGAATGATCCCTTTTATATGTGTGAAACAAAGAAATATTGTATGGGAACAACAAATGGCCAAAGTTAATATTTTCAGATATTGAATCCATCAATAATACACCCCTATAAATTATATTAAAATTACAAAGAAAGAAACACTTATTGATACTTCTTAGCAATTATAAATATCAGACCAATGGTAAAAATCATATAGAGTTTTTGTTTTTATTTGCATTTTTAATTAGTTCTTTCTATACATTATCATGTCCTGGCAGCAATAAAGATGTTAACAGCCTGTTGGCATTGAAACAATTTCAGGAAAATACTACTATTTTGACAAATTATCACAACCTAGCATATTATAAGGCCTGTATTAAACCTAATTTTCTTGGTTGAAGGAAGTAGTTTATAGTAATAACATTTATGTTTATGTAAGACATAAATTGTATATTTTTAAAAGGTTTCAATTTCAGGCTCATTGCCTTATCTATTCTTTCTGCTTTACTATGATTGTAACTAATATGATAATCATTCTAATTTGAAACTTACAGTGAAAATACAATATTGTCATCCCTATTGTCAAGGAAAATGAAATTCAAGACTTGAAACCAAAAAGATTGTATGAAAATATCTTAATCATAGTTCCAATGAACTTTGTTCCCTGACTTAGAACATAGAATCTTTAAAATTGAGTAGAAATAAAAAATGATCAGACGTAAACACCAAATCCAAAGCCAACTACAACAGAATCTATACCCAATCTATAACAAGCTAGACACAGAAGTGACCACTTATACTAGCAGCCCAGGGGGGGCAAAAAAGGGGCGATATGGGATGCATGCTGGGAACAGGGGTGGAGAGAGGACAACATTGGTGGTAGGAATGCCCCTGATTCAATGTTACTATGTACCTAAAATACTACTGTGAATGATTTGTAATCCACTTTGGTCAAAATAAAATTATTAATTAAAAAATGTTTTCAAGTATATCACTTCATTTTATCTTGAAAAAAACATGACAAAAGTTATCAATAGAAAATATTATATAAATAAAAATAAATAACATTGACAGTTTCAGTGTGTTGAGATTGGAGTGATAGCACAGTGGGTCGGACATTTGCTTTGCACACAACTAACTAACTAACTAACTAACCAGTGTTAGATCCCTGGCATCCCATAGGGTCCCTCAAGCTTGCCAGGAGCTAGTTATGAGCACAGATCAAGGAGTAACTCCTGATAGATGCCAATTGTGCTACCCCTCAAAACAAAACAAAACCAAACAAAAAGAAAAAAACTTTAGTGTGGTTTCTGGTGAATGATTAAGAAAGAAAAGTTCCTGCAAATTTTTCTATGTAGGAAAAGAAAGTTTCTCACCAATTGTACATTTGCTATCTATCTGCAGGTCTTAAAAACATTATTTAAGAGGATATATGCACAACATTATCAATTTTTGCACTTACTATATAGCTAAGAGATAAAATCAAGCTAGGTATTCAACAACAGATGAATGGATTAGAAAGGTGTAGTACATATACGTAATGAAATACTATGCAGCTTCAAAAAATAATGAAATCAGGGTTGGGGGGATAGTACAGCGGTAGGGTGTTTGCCTTGAAAGCAACTGAGCCGGGATCAACATTAGTTTGAATCCCAGCAACTCATATGGTCCCCTGTGTCTGCCAGGAGCGATTTCTGAGCACGGAGCCAGGAGTTAACCCTGAGCACCAACGGGTATGGCCCAAAAACCAAAAAAAAAAAAAAAAAAAAAAAGGAAAAAAAATAATGAAATCATGCATCACTACAAACTGATTGGAGTTGGAAGATAACATGTGGAGTCAAGTAAGTCAGAAGAAAGACAAACACAAGATGATTTCACTTATCTGTGGAATCTAGAACTGGATGAGGAAATGTCATATAGTAAAGGAGGCATGATTGTTTCACCCTTGACACCAGAGCTTAGGGAATTGAAGAACAGAGAAGAAAATAACTTAAGGCAGGAAAGAATATGAGAAAGGGAAATAATGGGGAGCTGAGGTCAAGGCTTCAGTTATATTAGTAATGTGGGCAAATAGAATAGCTACACACCCAAAACACAGACTCAACAACATTGAAAACATGATATCTATGCTGCAATCTCTGAAATTAGTAATGGTAATAATAGGGTTGGGGGTGACAAAGAACACTGTTGATGATTGTTGATGGAAGTTGACACTGGTGATACTATTGGTATCAAAAGGTTATATACTTAAAAAATAACTATCAATAATTTGGCAAACCACAGTTCTTCAATTATTATTTTAAAAACCAAAAGTAGGGTTCTCACCAATTATTCTGAGTGTCATTCAGTTTTCAGGATCCCCTTAATTTATACATTAATTTATCCCCTTAATTTATACCTACATTATATGTAGGTAAAAATATGCATACATGTACATGTGTATGTATATATGTGTACATGTATGTATAAATATATGTTTAAATGTGTGTACACATATTATTTTCACCTCCTTTCTCACAGTAATATTTGGACTCCACTAATACTCTTTGTTATATTCATGTGTCAGCACAGACGAAAGCTATCTCAGAGCTCTGGAAATGACAGAGAGTGAATAATTAAGATCAGGCATCAAGACATTGACATGTCATTCACTGGTAACATGGAAGGACAGGATGCCAATAGTACTTTCTAAATATGCCACCAAGGGAGGGATTTCCTAGATTCTTAATAAAATTGCCCTCCATACATTATGGATACTACCAGTCAGTACCTCCTTTCCACTGCATAGCTTATGTCAAAATTATGAAGGAAAAAAGAAGAAAATAATATTGTCTATTTGCTTAGGGAGTAGAAAACTGCCTATTTCATAAAATTTGAATGGAGTCAGGCAGGGCCTCTGGCCAAACGTATATGCCTCCACAAATGTCATACTGACAGCAATTCTACCACTATGGACTCAGTCTTTTGTGTCTTGAAATTTTTTAGGACTTAAGCAAGCATATTAAAATGCACTCACTCTTAATCTGACTAAAATCTTCTCACAGTTTAGACCTGTAATTCATAGAACACAGGAACACATGAAAAATAAGTTGAATGATATTAGAGAGGTGTTTCAAAAATAATATAAGTGTAATTTGAAATTTGAAAACTTGGCCTAGAGTCATTATATATGCCAGAATATTGAGTAGACTTTCCTTGTTGCTTCTAAATGGGCATTAGTACCACAGTTCTATAATAACAGACATAAATTGTGCAAAGTAAATCATTATCAATCAAGGCCAGGTTGAAGGAATTTGAGCCCTTAAAATATACCTAAAACTTGATTTTTGAATGGAGACCAAAAGAAGATTCTTTATAAAATATTATGTGGGGCAAGGTGGCAATGGGGGTAATTTTATTTTAATAAATATTTAGTTACTTTAACTTGAACAATTTTAATATATGTACTATTTTATTTTCTGTTGTGGTCTATAATACTGCAAATGGAAGGTTTTTTTCTGTATAGCCTTATATAAACATGCATAACTCATTACAGTAGCATACTCCCTACCAGTGTATTTATTTCCCTCTGCATTATCCCAAGATACCCCCTTCACCATCTTGTTCCTCTGCATACCCCCCCCCCCACTCTGCTAAACTTCCTACTGAATACAAACTCTCAGTTTCGGTTATCTTTGTTTGTTATTCCTCTACTGTTTTTTTTTCTTTAGATCACACATATAAGATAAATCTTCTGTCTATCCTGATTTGCTTTTAAAATATATGAGGCACCTGAGAGATGATACAGTGGTAGAGTATTTACTTGTATTTGTCTGACTCTTCTTGTATACATAGAACCCTATATGGTCCTCTGAGCATGGCCAGGAATGATCTCTTAGCATAGAACCAGGAGTGATTTGTGAGCACAGATGTATGTGGCCAAAAAATTATTTTAGAAAATGAAACATATTTGAGTCCCTTTCTAAGAAACTTCCAAACCAATCTTATGAGAGAGCTGGGCCTGGAGATATGGCCTAGAGGTAGCATACATGCCTAACAAGTGAGTTTGATCACTGTCTTCAATGCACTCCTCCAATTTCCTTTTTTTGTTTTTATTTTTGTTTTGGGGCCACACCCAGAGGTTCTCAGGAGTTTCTCCTGGCTCTGTGCTCAGAAAATGCTCCTGGCAGGCTCAGGGGACCATCTGGGATGCTGGAATTCGAACCAGGGTTCGTCCTGTGTTGGCATGTGCAAGGCAAATGCCTTACCACTGTGCTATCGCTCCAGCCCCCAATTTTATTTTTCATTAAGTCACTTTCAGAAGATTTATTAAGCTCTTGTTGATAGTTGATCATTTTGTTAGTTTTTATTTTTGTTTTTGACTATCAGGTGACTTCAAAAACTCATTGGTGTCTAAGTTTCTGTGTTCCTATGGGATGAAATTATTGTAAAGTTAAAGTTGATACCTGGTTGCAATGTGGCCACATGGTCCAGGAAAGCCAAACAATATCACTAATACTGCAAGGGTAGTGTGCTTGCACTCATTCTAAAATCTTGGTGATGTCATCCCAACTAACTGCATACTTGGATTTTTGGTCAAGTTGGCATGCCTACATGGAGAATTGATGACTGGTGAAGCAGGGCCATTGGTAAAGAGGGGATTATGGGTGATAGCCACAGCAGGCATGGCTTTAGCAGGACAGGAACTTGCCCTCCCTCTCTTCCTGAGGTTCCTAAATTTCAGTTGCAGGTTCAGTATACCCATGATTTTTCATAGCTTGGTTTATGTCTCTTTTGAGATGAGATTAAGTCTAGGGAGAGGGCTGAATACTAATATGCAAACTGCATTTGTAAGGTATGTTTTCAACTCTCTGCTCTAATTTTTAAAGTATCAGGTACCTTTTAGATGAAAATAAAAAAAGTATTCTGGGGCTGAGGACATAATTCAAGAGACTAGGGTACTTGTTTTTCACTCAAAAGACTCTCAGACTCTCAAGCAATAATAAGAGCAAACTCCAAGTATTGAGTTTGGGGATAGTCCCTGCCACAAGTACTACAAATTTCTCCTTCAAAAATAAATGAGAACTATTTATACATTAATGTATACTTTAAAACAAGATAAAGTATTTAGATAAGCAACAGTATAAACTACAAAGAAAAAAGGGAAAATAAAATATGTACCAAACTGACTAAAATTTTATACTCAATATATTTAAGATCATTAATGCTGTAGGTCAGACTCTCCTTGAGCTGACCTTAGGATTGTTCTCAGACCAGTCCCATCCTTTTCTTACAATATAAACATCTCAGAGTGTCAAGCTCCCAGCCACAAGATAGGCCACAATATTTAGATTCATAATATTTGCTTTTTATTTTTTTATTTTTAATTTGGGGCCATACCCAACGACACTCAGGTGTTACTCCTGGCTCTGTGATCAGAAATTACTCATGGCAGGCTTGAGGGACCATATGTTATGCTGGGGATTAGACTTGGGTCGGGCGCATGTAAGGTAAATGCCCTATCTGCTGTGCTATCATTTAGTCCCCAAAATCTTTTCTTGTGCAGGGCCAACAGCCACCAACACACTCAGTCATCACCCTCTTAGATGCCTGAGAATCCCTCCTCCCCTTAATACTCATCACCAACTGACAACACTACTTTCTAATTTAATTCTAAATCCAGCCATAGAATTTAGTGTGTGTTCTGGGGGCCAGTGCAGTGGCTCAGCAGTAGGCGTTTTACCTTGCACGCGGCTGACCTAGGACAGACTGCAAGCCAGGAGCGACTTCTGAGCGCACATCCAGGAGTAACCCCTGAGAGTCACTGGGTGAGGCTCAAAAACCTTTTTTTTAAAAAGGGAAATTTAGTGCCTGTTTTACAGCATTTTATTTTTACTTTATCATAAAAATCAAATATTTTGATTGGTTTGCCACCAGAAAATCCAGATTCTAAGTGACAATATTAGCAATGCTCATATCTCAAAAAGGTATTTTGTTTTAATTAATGCATGACTGTTGTAATGGTCGTTAATTACATCATTTTTACAATTTAAGAAGATAATAAGATGGACAAAGAAGGGTTAGGCAAAATCTCCCAGATACTCCGGTAGCACTGAAAGGCTGAGATCCGCTCTGATGTGAGCTTAATGGTAGCTTCTGTACTCTCTAGAACACAGTAAGAAAATGTTCCTTTATTTTATGCATCTGTTTCTTTGACTTCTTGGGAAGTAGTGAGGGGGAAAGTCCCCAGATTTTCTACAAGAAACTCTCCTTATGGTTGAAAAAATTGGGGTTGGGGTTGAGAACATTACACATGATCTTCCTCATATTTAAGTAGGTATGAAGCAAAGCAGAAGGGCAATGAAACCTACTATCGTTTTCCTTGTCCCGTTTTAGCTAGAAAGCACAAGGTCATCTGAAATAAAGATGTCCTAGGACCCCTTGAAGGGTCAATATTGCTCAGTGATAGATTCCACAAACTCACAGAAACTGAGTGGAATATGGTTGTGTTCCCTCACTGGAATTCACTGAAACTTCCACAAATGTCAGTAAATATTGGTCTCATGGGTTATGATGTTTCAATGATACAAAAGTTGTGACAGCAGCATCTGAAAATAAAGTAATGCAGGGAAATATATGAGTCTGTCCAGGAAAGCTGGGCCATTCTCAAGGCAACTTATCAGTACAGAGCGGGATTTGACACCCACAAAGTCCTTCAAAGAATCTGTTTCATTGATACAATTATTAGATCATTGATTACAGTGCTGAGTGGGCTATGTGAGTTGCCTTTATTACAATTCACTCTAGCCATTGCCAGCTGTTTCTGTGGCAAAATCTTTCAGCTACAGAAACGTTGGCATTGTGCCCAGATGCAGCCTGGAGCTCCACTGCTTCAAAGTGATGTTTTTTTTACTTCCTGGTCCCCAGCGAGTGCTTCTCCCTGTCATTACATGGTTTCCCCGTGCTCTCATCATTACAATAGAATCCATAAAACCAAACATAGAAACAAAGGGATAAGTTATTGGCAACTAATGAAACACAGAAAGACTGTTCAAGCAATGTAAATGTGAAAAAGCTTTGAACCACTTTAAATGATCTACTTGTATCCGATTGCCCATGGTTCACACAGGCATAAAGGCAAGCATCTCTGTCTCAAAAATTATAGAATCTTTGCCTTAAAAATCTACTCACTTATATCCACTGTTGCAAATCTTTTTTGGAGTGAGGATTTCTTTTCTATCCACTCCTCCAAATTCAACCTATTTACCAAGGCTGGCTAAAGAATCAGAAACCTATCCTGACCACAGAATACTGAATTTTCTTTTCTTTCCATTCTTCCAAGAATTTATGTACTACTCATTGGCCTTCAGGCACTAGGGAAAATATAGAAAATGCAGGCAAACAATGTTACATCAAAGATGGCCACCCATCTGAACCCGGATGTACCCTTAAAATTATACTCTATTAACACCCCAACTAGCTACATCAATTCATCAGCATCTGATGCAGGTGAACTTAAATTTGTCTTCTATTCTGGGTATAGGCATTAGTAGCACACAAATAGTTACACCATGGTTGCTGTGTTTCTTTCCTTATTTGCTTGAGATTCCATATGTCTTAATATATAAAATTCAAACAATATGATCGCACTTAAATTATGAGTTATGCCCAACATTGTGATTGTTTTCTGTTGATGGTACTATGTGAAGTTAATAGAGTAAGATACAGACTAACCCATTTTTGCCACAGATATATAACAACCTTAATAAACTGTTCATGAGAGTATGTCTCTCTGTTCTCTGAGAATATTATGATCCATTCTATTAATACTCCATAATATCTGCTCAAGTCAAGAGATGAGCATCCTGGTTTGATCAGGCACAGGTTTGACAAATGGCAAGTGAGAACATATCTACCATATTAGCTTGATGCTTTCTGCCAAATAGTGTCTGAAAACCACATTTCTAAAGAAGTGGTATTAACATGGGTTATCCTTCTTGAAATAAGCAAGTCTGTCATGAGTCTGAAGCTGAACCTTTCTCTCACCTGGGCCAGCAGGATTTAATGCTTTAATGCCCTCCCACACAGTGTTTTACTAAATAGCCCATTACAATATATGAACCAAAATATATCAAAGATCAATTTACTTAATTTAAACATCTTCACTCTCTTCCTTTTGAAACCCAACTTGCAATACAAGTAAAATTTAAATTTTTTCGATATAAAAATCACCTCTTTGTCTATATGCAGTAAACATAAAAACTTTAATTACTAAGAAATAGATAAAATAATCATAGAATCATCAAATTTTCAACATTGAAAGGAAGCTTAGATAACAGGGAATCTAACCTGTTCATGGTAACAGATGAGGAGACTGATGTTAATGGATGATTATAGTCTCAGGGGTAAGAATTTCAGAAAGGACCTAAAGAAAGATAATATCAGGAATTTTAGAAAGAACCTAAATTTGTTGATAGATGGTTACATGATTTCAATTCCATGCCATCTCCTTTATTCAGAAAGTTTATCATACGCCTTTTTCTTTTGTCTGTGTACCATGACAATTGCTGGAATAATATAGCTCTGAGTATAAAAATAGCCTCATTAGCATCAACAAGGAGCTCTCCAATCAACTTGGACCTATTAAAGGAGTGATAACCACCTGCCCTGCCTTGCAGTTAGCAACATACACTTCTACTGACTCCTCCCTTAGGCTGTCTCTTATTCTTCTGAGGCTCTGTTCGTCACAGTTTGACAGCTGGGATTTACAAGTAGAATCCTACCTGAGAAAGCCCTGTTCTCAAGCAGGCTCAACGGGATCTTGCCTTAGGATTTCTGGCCAGCAATTCTTTTCAAGAACCTATAATATCATGTCTAAGGCAAAAGGGAACATTTTATCTTTGTGTATATAGCAGGAGAGAAAGAAAAATTAGTTATAGCTTAGAAATAACCACATTTGTTAAAAGGACTCATTTAAGTGCCTTGGTGTTTATTTGTTTGGCTCTTTAATTTTTTTTCTCACTTCTACTCTTTCCTTACCACAAGCAATTTGACAATTTATGACAATGTCTGAAAGCTGAAGATTTGACACAATAGTTATGATATTTTTACCACAACTGAAGTACCTTCCCACCACCCCATAAAGAGCTCAATTGAAAATGGGGTAGGGGGGTAAATTAGTAAAGAGTAGAAAAGTTATAGGCACAGTTGGAGTCAAAGACTATAGTTGGTTAAATTTTCTTGAAAGAGAAAATTAAACCAAGCTATTCAATTAAGCTATGTGGAAGAAGGTGGAGAGTGAAGGAATGGTGCTCAAGGCAAACTGTCTTGAGAATTAAGAGGATGCCCAATTTGTAGCAAGCAAAACCTAGAAATAATTCAAATTGTCTAGATAGGTAAGTGGATATATAATAAAAGTATAATTATAGAGTAAAATATGATCCAATAAGAAAAGAACACATTATTTGTATATGCAGCAGTACAGATGCTACTTAGGTATAAAAAATTTTGATGGGATCAAAATATTTTCTCTGAGAGGCCTGAGAGTTAGTACAGTGGGTAAGGTCCCTGCCTTGAAAATGGCCAACCTCTCTCTCTCTCTCTCTCTCTCTCTCTCTCTCTCTCTCTCTCTCTCTCTCTCTCTCTCTCACTCCTTCCCCCTCCCCCTCCCTCTCCCTCTCCCCCTCCCTCTCCCTCTCCCCCTCCCCCTCCCTCTCCCCTCTCCCTCCCCCCTCTCAAAAAAAGAGAAATAAAAAGAAAAAAAAGAAAATGGCCAACCCAAATTTAATTTCCAGAGCCTTCTTGTAGGCAGCAGAAAGTTGTATTCAACTTTTTGACCCATTTTGCCACTCTGTGTCTTTTAATTGCTGAATTTAGTCCATTGACATTGAGGGAGATAATTGTCATAGGATTTAATGTCATCTTTGTAGATAAGTTTGCTGTGTTTGTTGGTTTCTCTTGTCTTAGAGTTGACCTGTCAGTTTTTCCTTTAAGGCTGGTTTATCATCTGTAAAGTTTCTGAGCTGTTGTTTATCCATGAAACTATGTATTCTTCCTTCAAACCTGAACATGAGTCGGGCTGGGTGCAGTATTCTCGGTGAGGCGTTCATTTCATTCAGTCTTGTCACAATATTTTACCACTGTCTTCTGGCCTTGAGAGTTTCTTGTGACATGTCTGCTGTAAGTCTTAGGGATGCTCCTTTGAATGTAATTTTCCTTTTTGATCTTGCTGCTTTCAGTATTCTATGTCTGTGGGATTTGTCATTGAAATGAGGATGTGTCTTGGGGTGTTTTTCTTTGGGTCTCTTTTAGCTGGTACTCTTCGGGCATGCAGGATTTGATTGCATGTAGTCTTTAACTCTGGGAGTATCTCTTTGATGATGTCTTTGACAGTTGATTCTTCCTGGAGATCTCTACCTGGGTCTTTGGGACTCCAATGATTCTTATGTTGTTTCTGTTGAGTTTATTAAAGACTTCTATTTTCATCTGTTCGCATTCCTTGAGTACTTTTTCCATTGCCTGTTCGTTTGTCTTAAGGTTCTTTTCCAATTTCTTCTGTTGTGTTGAGTTTTTCTGCATCACATCTTCCAGTACTCTGATTCTCTCCTCAGCTGCTGTTACCCTGGTGGCGAGGCTATCCATTGAGGTTTTCAGTTGAGCTACCGTGTCTTTCAAATCTGTTATTTCAGTTTGGAGTTTTCTGATTTCTGTCTTTGTGTTCTCTTCAGATCGATCTATGCTTTCTTTGAGTTCTTCAAACATCTTCCATATTGCTATTTTAAGTTCCTTATCCGAGAGGTTAATCAGGTGATTGGAATTCGTTAGGTCATCCTAGCTTTCCTCTTCATTCTCTGTGTATGGTGTTTGCCTGTGAGGTTTCCCCATTGTCATGCTTGTAGTGTGGATTTTCCTGCGTGTTGTGGTGGGTTTCATTGGTTAGAAAGAGTGCGGGCCGCTAAGCGAAGCCGCTCTTCTGCTCCCTCTAGTTGACAGCCTCAGAGTGAACAAATGCACAGCAGGGTGGTGGAGCCTCCACAGACCAGAGAGCTCAGCTTATTGGACGGCGACCCCCACAGCCAGAATGTACTCACTGGGCAGCTTCAAAAAGCAGTTTTTGGGGGGTGCGTTCCCTAGGCATCTGAGGAGACTTTCAGGGATTCAGAAACACAGGCAGACAGGTGCAGAAGTTTCCCTTGAACTCCTCAGAGTCCCAGAGCCTTCTAAGTACAGAGATAGGATAATCTCTAAGCACTATCTGGTGTAGCTAAAAATACAGAAAAATAAGGGTTTCTTCTTTGAAAATATACACTGAAATAGCTATAATAAATAAATTAAATCCATCAAAATAATATTAACTCTAAGGAGTATATACCATATAGAAGTTTGCAAAATTCTAGAAAATGCCAATTATTTTATTTGACAGAAAGATCAGTGGTCATTTGGCAATAAGGCAGTAATTTTTAAGGAATTGTGACAAATTTAAAAAAATGTGCAAAAACCTTTGTAGGATTATGTAAATATTAATGAGCTTTTCTGTGGTAAAATTTCTATGGGCATAGATATTTATCAAAACTCATTTAATTTTATATTAGGTAATTAACAAACATATGCATATATACACTGTTCACTAATTTATTTAATTTTTAATTTGGGCATCACAGGGGTTATTCCTATCACTGTACTCAAGAATTACTCTTAGTAGTACTTTGGGAACCAAATGGAATGCCAAATCTTGAACCCAAGTTAGTTTTGCATGCAAGGCAAACACCGTACCCACTGTATTATCTTTTTAGTCCCTGAATTTATTTATTAATATTTATTTTTTGAGGATCAGTGTGCCATATTTGAGAGGGTGGACCAAGGGGAAATAAAGTATGATGGAAGCACTGTAAATACTATTTAGAAAACTGTTCATAAAGTATTTTCAATTTAGATAATAAAATATGCTTTTTTTTAATTGCTACTTTTTAAAACATTATTCTCAGAGCTTTAAATATTGTTTTGACTGAGTAGTCTGAGGCTTGCATGTTATCAAACACTTTATATTCTCCCCAAAAATAGTGTAGTATCTATTTGCAAGTGATAAAATTAGGGCTTGTAAAGCTGATAAGAAGCAAGTAGCACATGTCAGGGAGAAAAGAAAAAGAAAAAGAAAAGAAAAAGAAAAAACAAATCTTAATCCCAAACACAATGTCCTAATATGTGATTGCTTATTCAGAATATAGAAGAAGTAGAATGGATGTAAAAATGACATAGAATCTTTAGATTTCCTTGCCCTCTCCCCTTGCAGTCCCTGCCCTCCTCCACTGCATGCTCTCGTCTTCATGTAGTTTATCAAAAGGCATCCTAGTCCATAATCCTTAGCAGAGTTTACTCTTTAGAACAGTTTTAGACCATCTATATGATCCCTCTAGAACCCTTAGGACTGCAAGGAGACCACAGGTGAGAAACATGAAAATGGGGGTTCACAGTATAAAATTAGATGGTCTACACACAGAATGGGGGCCTTAGAAAAAATGCATGGAAAGGACCAAAATTAGAAAAAAAGTTGAAGAACACTGCTTTAGAACATGGTTAATCTAGAATCTAGCTTCTTAAAATGTGGGATATTGACTCCATATGGAAACTGACTACACTGGTCTTAAAATAGTTTTAATGGGGCCCAAGAGATAATACAGAAGGTAAGCACTTTCTATACATGTGCCAGACCTGGATTTAATCCATGACACCCCCTGCACAACAGAGAAGAGTGATCCCATAGCACAGAGCCAGGAAAAAAAACGTTGAGTAAGCCAAGAGTGGTACAAAACCAAATAAAATAATTTTAATGTGTTTTAAAATAAATTTATTCATGTTTTATTATCAACAATATTAGAATTGTATACCTGTTTTTTATGCCCCTCTACCAAGGGTCATACTAAAATTTCTCATTCAAAAAGTGATTACAAAAAGAAAACAAATTAAACAACTTGGCCTAGAGAAGTCTATTCCTAAATGTAGAATTAAAAGAATTAAAAGGCAGATGAAGTCATGGATGGAGATAAGTATAGATTAATGACTATAGGTAAGTAAAATAGGGGAGGCAGATAGTCACTTAGGGAAGTCATACACAGTGGTGCAATTTGTTCACTGTGCAAGGGCATATGACAAAATTTGCTAGTGGAAATTCACATTTCAACAGACTTCATTCACTCTGCTTGGTATCATGCCTTTGTCCAGGACTTCACTAACAGAGGGAAGGTCACTTTAAACAAAATATGCACAAAGCTGCTACATAAGTTAGGATGAACAGATTTCTTTTGTCTTTTGTTCTTTTACTATTATCCAAACTCATGGCATTACATTACTGTGTAATGGATTTTACATTATTCATATCAAATAATCTGCTAAACAACATGTCCTCAAAGGCACCATCTGAGTCGAGGTAATGCTCAAAAAAAAAAAGAGAGAGAAAATAATAATGGCATAAATGATAAATGAAATAAAGATTTTTTAAAGGAAATTTTATGGTATTTAATTAATCTACCAGTTTTACTAAGTTGCTTTCAAGTGAAATGGCTCTTTACCAGAGCCTTTTGAAAAGGTTAGAAGTGAATTCCCTGAGCTACAATCATTAGCATATAGATGTCTCTAAGTGTTAATTTCTGTTTTCACTGAAAGAATGTAATTTAAAATGAGGCCCTTTCAAATCAGTTAACTTCGGCCATTTGAGAAAGATAAGGAAAATGGACTCAAGCATGAACCCCCAGCAGAACCTGCTTCTTTAGGATAAGTACTGTATGCCACAGCCACGCACTACTTTGGGAAATTAGAGATCTGCTCAGAAAGAGAAAGAGGGTTTGAGGTGAGCAGGTTAAAAGGACCCCAAACATTTGCTTCCAAGTTAGTTAATTATGAAAAGAAAATTGAAAATGAATAAAGAAATCAATTTTGAAAAATATGACTGTTGTATCCTTCAAATAAGAAAACAGTGATATTGTTTATAAAATCCAGTAACACCAACTTTTTTTATTTCTGCACAGTGCTTGGCACATAGAAGTTACTCAATACATTTCTGCCAAGCTGAATTATTATAAGTGGATGAGCATATCAAGAAGTGAGCTGAAGATCATTAAATCTTTTACTCATGTTCTTTTTTACAATTACTTCCTTTCTAGCAGCAAGCCCTTAAAATATGAATCTGATCCTTTCAGTACTATACCTCCTATAGGTCAGTGACTTTCTCTTGTTCTTTTTTAAAATATTATTTAAACTCCACTATTGTTCATAAGGTCCAGCATGTTCCATTACTGTGACCTCCTGTCATATCTATCTCTACTAGGTTCAGCTGCACTGGTTTCCCTTGTTCTTCCCTGGTTCAATATGGACAGTTACTTTTTGATTCTAGCTTCTTCTTTTAGCTCTTCTATGGACAACCCATGACCATCACTCAAGCCTCAAATTAAAAAGCACATACTCAGAAGGCCACCCTTCATCAGCCTATCTAAAATGACCAACCCTAGTTCCCTAGATTTTCTATTTTATCACACTTCTTCTACCATTATACTTTAAAGAATATAACATTTTACATTAAAGAAATTTAATGTCTCTTTCTTGTGTAAAATATAGGTTCTTATCTGTATTATTCCCAGAAGTATTTATGATATCTAGTATACATATGGCCTCAGAAAAATACATTGGCTAGTCTCACTAGATTTTTTTGTATGGCATAAGTATGTAAAAGTATATAGTTCATTGCTTACTCAGAAAAGATTAATTTAGAGGCTATATAGTCTCATACTTTTTAAATGATAGTTTAAGAGTGAAGTATTACCCATAATGCTTAGTACACATTATTACAATTACATTTACTGTGTAATGCTGGCTTGTCAAAGCTCTCACACTAAAATTACCTATTTATAAGACAATTTCCACATTGTAAAATGTGATGAGAAGATCAAATCTGGTTCAACATTGTACTCCAAGTTTGGGAACATAACATACATTAAATATTCCACCAATACTTTTTATCACTGGCACTACCACTAGCATACTTCTGCTTGAAGTCCAACTCTCAGTAGACTTCTGATCACATAATTGTCCTAAAGCAGAAAGATACAAGTGAATATTAAAATGAAGAACTTTCATAAGCATATGAAGTATAGACAAGGAGCTCCTATTCATCAAATTGATTTGTTAATAGAGCTTTCACAGTCTTATCAAATAGAAAAGACTATTGATTCATTCATTTTTTATTAATCAAGTGCTAGCAGTTTCCTATAGACTATATTTTAGACAGTAAACTAAGCATTATCTATAGAGTCATGATAAAAAAAATTAACCTCTGTCTACAGAAAAAAAATCACCAAACACACAGTGTTTGGAACAAGTCAATAAAATATAATTTAAACCAAAATATGCTAGGAATAGTTTTATGAGTACTTATTAATAGGGCTAATGATATACAATAAAAAATCACTGGGCAATGATGCCATTTAAATGAATATCTTAAAAATAAAAGAAGCTGTCTTTAAATGTCTTTGGGAAATGCCTTATAGGTTCAGAGAATAGAAAATCTGTCAGTCTTTGTTAAAAAAATTGTTGAGTGCATGAAATGACAAGAAACCCCTGGATCTGTAATCATAAATAGTAAGAAGACTGACTGATTTTACAAAGGAAAGATGGATTTTCATCCAGGATAAATTTTTAAGTTGTAACATATCTTTTTAGTTAATAATATTGAAATGAACTATTGAAAACCATTGAAGAGATTTGAACAATCTATATTCTCATTTTAAAAGATTGTTCTTACTAGTACAAAGAGTCTATATGGGTCATAGAGATACACAAGTGTCTTTCCTTAATATATTGATTTTCAGTACGTTGTATCTTAAAAAGTATTTCCTGAACTAAAGGAACATTCTCCCATATTCCCGAAAACTGTGGTATCTAATTTGGGTATATGGCCACAATATCATAGCTTTCTAATACCCTGTGGCACTAATGATAGGGATATGGTATATTTCTTATGGTTTTCACTCTATAAGGGATTTATTCTTTTGAGAGGTGGTCTTTCCATTTTGGCTTCTGAGTCTACTTACAAAGACTTCAGTTTTGTAACACAAAGTTCACATTTTGAAAGAAGAAACTTTAGAACTATGCTACCTACCTCCCACTACCTCCCAAACTTTATCCACAAAGGTGATGTGTGGGTTACATCTCTTTTTCCACAGACATACAGAAACACACTAGGGGTGAAAAAAAGAAGAGAAGCAAGAGTTTTGTTCTTCTCTTTTTTAGGGCAAAGAAAGAATAATACCTTGAAGGTCATGGAGCAACTCAATGGCCAGGATTGCTTACTCTACAATATCTCCTTCACTCTGCTTCAAGGGACTATTTAAAGTACTTAAATAATATTCTATGTCCATCCATCCTTCTTCCTTCAGTTCAAAATTAATCAATGCATAAAAATATCTCCAATAATATGTCCTAACTAATATGCTATATAGCCTTAAATGATAGACCAACTAAGATGACAAAGTTATTACCAAAAAAAAACCCCTAAATTTCAGATGACATATCTTATTAAAAGGACATTTTATGGTAGGTTTTAGCTACAGAGTTGAAGAAACAAATGTGTCACTAGAAAGGAAATTTAGTATATAACTTTACTTATCTGTAACTCCCATAGCCTTATTTATAAATCAAATCTCTACTTCTAGGATAATATACAGATTAAAATTACCATAACAACAATCAATATTAAGAAACAATGTAGTTAATGCATCTAGTCCTATTTTAAAATTATGATAAATCAACCATTATCTTCAATTTAATGATAAGAAAAACTGAGCTCCCATGGTTTATAAAATTTGCCATATTGTCATTTCATGGAAGACCTAGGAATCAGATCTAAATCTGTCTAATCTCACATTAAAATTCTTAATCCTATATAAAAACCTCATATTGTTTTCAATCTACTGAAAGAAACAAAATAAAACCTACAAAGAAGCAGTATATAAGTGGTTCTGTGGATACTTGGAAAAAGATTTCCTGGCTAGAAAAATAATATTAAGAGAACACTAAGTATGAATCTGGAGAGGCAATGGAAATTATAATAGTTTATCCTATAAATACTGAAATTTAATTTTAATGTAATATGACTTTGTGTCCTGTACTAATTATTTAAAATTTCAGTGTCTCAGCTTTTCCATATGTCAAACAGGGATAATAATATTACATTCTTTATAGGATTTTTATATGAGTGTAATATGTTAATTGATGAGATATGGTTAAAATAGTGCTTGACTCATGGTGAACAGTGAAATTTAGTAATCAAATAAAATATAGAATAACATCAGCATGGAGTAAGAGGAGATGGCAAGTAAATATCATTCTAAACTGAAGAAATATTAATAAAAATCTGTGAGTTAGATGATCTAAGAAGCAAAGCATTTTGAGATATTCTTTAGGTAGGTAGAGAGGGAAAATATATTATTAAATGACAGAAGAGAGTCATACACACTAGGTTATAATAAACACCTATACAATATTCAAATTAGGAAATACTTTTACTTGTTTTTTCAACCAAATAATAGGACCCTTTTTTAAAATGAACATTGTACATCTTTCAGTGCTACTATAACCATTATCTATATCTCTGTCACTATCCATTGTCAAGTTCTTTTTTTATATATATAATTTTTATTGAGACCAATGTGATTTACAAGTCTTTCACAGTTATACTTAAGGTATTTAGAGTCAGTGAATTAGGGCAATTCCCACCACCAGTGTTGGGCTCCCTCTGCCGTAGTTCCCAGCATGCATCCCATATTTCCACCCTTAGCCTCCTGGAATGCTAGTGTAACAGGTACCTTTTGTGTATAGCTGTTGTAGTTTGGGCCTTTTGATTTTATTATCGTTGACTTTGGGTGGGTATTTAGAGTTGATTTTTTTAATTTCCACTTAATGTTCATGAGAATGCTGCCCCTGGTACCATCTACTTTTTGTTTCCTCAAGTTATGAGGCAGAACAAGCTGATTCAATGTCTATGGTTCTGTTGAACAAGAAAAAAAAGGGAAAAAAGCAGGGGCAGTGATGTCAAGTTCTTATACAATTTATTACATCTTTTTTTTTTGAGCTCAGGTATAGATGGAAACCTTACATGTTTATTGAAAAACACTTAATCACCTCATACAAAGTTTTGATTTACATTTAATTCTATCAAATTCAACCATGTTCATATTACAGTAAGAGATAACCTTGAAGTTTGGGGGACTTTTGTATACAAAGAAATTTTTGATAACCTTTTATTATCTAAATATTGCTAAACCTATACTACATACTTTTATTTAAAAAATATAAATGTTCTGGAACTGGAGAGCTACCTCAAAATTTGTAGTCTAATCTTTGCATGCCTGAGGCCTGTGTCTGATCTCAAGCACCTCATTGTTCCCTAAACATCACCAGTGACAATAGCCAAGTACAGAAACAGGAGTAGCCCCAAGCATCACCAAGTGTGGCCCCAAAATAAAATAAAATAAAATAAAATAAAATAATATATATAAAAATGGTCTTCAAAAATATTAATGAAGATAAACATTAAGGACATAAATACTAGTTTAGTTTATGCCAAATAGTAATGTATGTCTAATGAATATTTACAGTGCTATTGATATTCCCCTGATATCAATTTATTTTATTTAGTATTTTTAATGTATGATAGCACAAGTGTATGCGAATAGTAAATTTTCTTTGTGAAAAAAGACTACTCTCATAAAAAATATACATCTTTTTTAATACCTTGTTGACACATTTATTAGAGAAGAAAGCAGAGATCAATAATCATTCACAGGACTGCTATTAGGGAAATCATTTGTTTCCAGTCAGACTAAATACTGTAAAAAAAAAAATATATATATATATAGGAATAGCCATTGTGCTCTAGATCACAACATTATGTAATTTATAAAGTGCTGCAGTGGGACAAAGCAATGCCATTCATCAGGATCCAATCAGCAATGAAGCTGGCAGAAGAAAGTAGGCTGTATAAGAATGCATTGGCACAGGCCATTTAAACTGGCAAATTCTAGAGCTTGGCAGTGTTTTTTAAAACTAATTTATTTGTTATTTGCGGAAAAGGGTTACCATTTGAAATTCACTGAAAAAGTTTCCAATTTCAGGACATTGAATAGTCAGACACTGCTACTAGTATTCTTGTGTGATTTCCTCTCTGCACCCCTTAGTCCCATCCATACAGCTGATAAGATGTCATTTCATTTCCTGCCATCACTACATATTTTTTTCCTCATTCCCTATTTCTGTTTTAAAATTGAATCCTCTCCAAATTCTTTTCCATTTTTAAACACCACCTGCTCTTCTTTCTAAAGTACTTACAACATAGGTTCATATCTCTTGAAGAATCCCATTAGATTTGGAATTGATGTACACATGCTATTTGTGGTTTGGTATTAAATGCTGGAGGACATACCGATTCTTTATTTAAATATATTAGTACAATGTGGACAAAGTCACAATGCCATGGCCATCTATAAATTCAAGGCGATTCTAGTAGAAAACACAATAGGATTTTTCATACATCTTGACACACTGATGTTTCAATCCATTTGAGAGAACAAAGCTCTAAGCCTAGCCAAACATGTTTGGAAAAAAGAACAAGAAACAAAGAGGTCTTGCTTCACTAGAAGTAATGATTTTATTTAAGGTATAGTAGTTAAACAATGTGATTATAAAATGGGAGAAAGACAAGTTATCAAAGGGATTAAATGAGAATCCCAGGAAAAAGTTTGCATACAGGCAAGCTAGTTAGATTACAAAATTGGCACTGAAAAGACATCATCGATCAACAAGTTGTTCAAAGGTATATTTGAATAATAGCTCCATGTATGAAGCAATGCTAACAATAAAAATCAGGCTTTCAACAAACATTATACATACATACACAGACACACACACATATATAATACTAAGGTTTTAAAATTTGCATATTAAAAAATAGAAAATATTTGTGATCACAGGGTCCTATCAGAAGCTTTAAAAATAATTTAATTAGGGGCTGTAATGATAGCGCAGCAGTAGTGCATTTGCCTTGCATGTGGCTAACCCAGAACAGACCGCAGTTCAATACCTCAGTGTCCATATGGTCCCCCAAGCCAGAAGCGATTTCTGAGCGCATAGGCAGACCCCTGAGTGTCACTGGGTGTGGCCCCAAAACCAATAATAATAATAATAATTAAATTGGATAGATCATGTTTAAAATATCTGAACACTGTATGATACAAACCACACATTAAAAGAAGATATTAATAATATCACAGGGAGAAAGCCTCATATATATTTTAGATTTATTTCTATTGCAGTTTTGATATCATGGTTACAATAGTTAACATTTATAATTTTGATGTACAGTTACAGCATCTCTCTACTAACTTGTCAAAGACCTTCCACTTTGGAGGGTCTTGGGCACCTTGACATTCAAATCTGACACTTTCTCCCTTAGCTCAGCCCCTCCACCCACTATTAGTATCAGACATTTTGTAGTCTAGGTAAAAGGTATGTCATTGCTTGATCATGTCTATTCCCTTGGAAAAAAACTCATATATTATAAAACAAAAGTAAATTATAAAATGAACTAAATATCTGCACAAATACCAAAGATGAAACATGTGGCTAATTAACAAAGTCAGGTGTAAAGAAATTCACATACAGCACATCAATATCATAAAAATGCAATTTCACAGCAATCAGATAAATACACAATAAAATTGGTCTGTAAAATTAAATGCTGGTGAAGATTTTGGTAATTCATTTGAGTTATTTAGGTCAATAAAATCATTTTCTTTCTTTGTTTTGGGGCCACACCCAGTAATATTCAGGGTTTAGTCTTGGCTTTGTGCTCAGAGGTCATGCCTGACAGGCTTGGGGTCCTTAAAAGGTGCCAAATATCAAACTCTGGTTGGTGGAATGAAAGTTAAATTCCCTACCTACTGTATATCATTATGAGCCTCAATAAAAGCATTTTGGTCAATTAAAAGTAATATTAATATCTAAGAAATAAATTATTTAATGCTAACATACTCTAACAATCTGCGTGAAGTCACAGAAGGAAATATGTATGACTTATAATGTTTTGGAGGTCTGTTTGTACAGAAACAATTTTGAAACAACCCCTAAGTTTACAAAAGGAAATGAATGCAATTTTCATATAATAATGTGAAAGAAGCAGCACGAATTGAATACACAAAATTAGAGCTAGATACTACCACATAGTCACCACCACTTCATATTCCTTGTACCTTATTTTCTAGTAATACTGATGCTTAACATTTTTAATATTTTGATTAATTTTTACAAAAGATTAGTTGTAGGGGAGGCTATAAAATAGTTATGTTTTTTTGTTCAGTTGTTTTAGTTTTGGAGCTACACCAGTAGTGCTCAGGTCTTATGACTGAGCTCAAGGAAAACACATGAGGTTCTAGGGATCAAACCCTGGTCTGTGGAATGCAAAGCAAATAAGTGCCTTACTTGCTGTACTATTTCTGGCTCATAGTTTTGCTTCTGATACACTGAAGGAGATAATGGAATTATCTCAGTTTTCACATGATATGCTTTTCTAAAATTAAGGCATAGCTGCTTTTCACATTAACGCTTGGATAAAATTTACATTAAAGCTAATATATATGTTTGTATATATTTTAAGTGTTACTCAACTTTTGCATACATACATACATATATATATATACACACATATATACATTTGTTAGAACCCCAGGCAGAAATTAGGGAAGGTTCTCTGAGTGATCCTTCCTTCCTAGTGAGCAGTAGAGCTCTATATTCTACCTATGGTTTATATTGGGGGAATCATAGTATTTTTACTAACTTTTGTTCTCTCATCCTCTTCTTTGCACTATTATAAAGTAATTATTTGATTAAAATAAACCTATAATTTCTTTCACATATGTAAAAATTTTAGCTCCTTTCTAGTCATTCTACAAAACCTGCCTTATGAAGGACGTTTTCATAGAAAAAAAAAGAGGCAATATCTCTGCCATAACATTAATTAATGAGGTTTATTTATAGTCTAATTTATTAATTAAGCTAGACTAGGTCTGTTTAATGAGAATAAAAATAACAAAGCAGCTCCAAAAATCTCATTGGCTTAACTGAAAAAAATAATCGACTAAGATCTTGTATACAAAACAGACTGATAGAAGGTCAACTCTTTTCTTTATTTCTTCCTTTTTTAAAATCTGTTTTTGGGCCATGTCCATCTATTCTCAGGGCTTATTCCTGGTTCTGAACTCAGGAATTAGCCCTCATAAGCTCAGGGTACCTTATGGGATGCCAGGTATCAAATCATTTGGGTTGGCAGGGTGCAAGGCAAACGTCTTACCTGCTACAATATTCCTTTAGCCCCAAAGGTTCATTTATTTTTTCACCCTTAATGACAAGTGATGGCAATTTCACCATTTCATAGCTATTATGAAAGAGCTGAAAGAGACTACCTTAGTAAATTATTGGGTCAAGAATACATATACCAGGGATATTCCATATTAATTATTTATACCAAAAAGTTATAGGATTTGTTCACTACAGAAATTGTTTTCTGCGTGCCTAGAAGAGAGACGATTGAATGTTGGTAATTACTATTAATCTCCACAAAGATATAGAGCTAAGCTGGACCTGAAATAGTTATTATACATTTAAAGAGGACAGTCTATGCAAGGTTGAACAGAGGACTAAGAAAGAAGTGGCTTCTCAATACCAACCAAAAATAGTTCTTGCCAGATCGAAAAACACAGAAATTGGGAGAAAATTATATATCCTAATGCTTTTCATGTAGGTTGTTAGTGCAGTCTGTTTGAAAGGCTTTGAATCAGAAATGTAGAACAACCAGTGTTAGGACTTTTAGTTTTCCCAAACAATTTTGCTGATAATAATTGATGTATTGGTATTTAGACCTCCCATAATTTAATAGGCTTATATAAAAGCATAAACAGTCAAAGATTTGTTCATTCATTCTCATTCTTTCATTTTTGATTATTGTATCCAGGACAAGAAAATAAAAATTTGTTAAAGTACAGAATTATTTTGTGCTGATTAAAAAATATATTAAGGTGGTTATATTGTTTGTGTTCAGTGCTATAAAGATTTGTGCAATATGTCTAAAGATAATCTTATTAGGAGGAGTCTCTTTACTAAAATTAATTTATTATAGTATAGCTTCCATAATATATTTGATTATTTTCTAGTCACAGATAAATTGCAATCATCTATGCTGGCAGTTCTCCATGTAAAGTTGCATATTAGATATTTTTGTGTCCAAGGCAATTTAATGCCATAACATATCCATGTTATCCAACAAGAGATTCTAAACAAATTTAGAAGTTTGTCTGCTTCCTTTATCTTTTAAAAAACTATTAGTAGTCATAAAACTAACATATGTGTTCTAGACATAGTATTTAATTATTGGCTCATAATTTTATTAAATTTAATGCAGCAAGTTTAATGTGCTTGTGTTCAGTTCTGTAGTCAGGATCACAATCTAGGAATCAAGTAATCTTATTATCTTAATTTATATCTAAAATCTAAAGTTACTATTTCAGTTTGATAATATGCTAAATTCTAAGGAATTATTGTGGTCAACTAGTACTGTTAATTTTGTCAAGAGAGATAGTATAATAAACTTTTAAAATATTTTCTTATATTTATTCATATCCTACTGCATTTATTTATGTGTATTGCTAACAACAAATCACATTTGTTTTCTTTTGTTTTTATCCCCTTATCTATTCTTTTAGACAAAAGAGAAACAGAAAACAAGTCAAGGAACATTCTTTTCCCAGAACAGTGCAGTGGATTCTTTAAAGAAAGTCATTGTTTTATAAGGTAATGTTCACAGTTCTCAAACATATTGGTATAGCTGTCAGCAAGTATATTCAGTTTGATAATAAAGTTCCAGTTAATGAGCCTCTTAGAACTATTTATTATTAAATTTCATTGCTTTCTGCAAATGTCCATGTTGATTAATCCCATCCTTTCAAGCTCTACCACACACTTAGACCAATCACTTATATTTTCAGTGTGACGAGATGGTAAAATTTGAGCTATCATGCTTTCCACAGGACCTGTCTTGTCAAATCTTTAAATATAATGTAATAAAATGGCTGTTGATGTAACTATCAAAAGTGGAAAAACTCATTTATAAAAGCAACCAACCATACCTGAAGAACATTTGCATTCTTTCACATGACAAGGATTACTTAAACATTTTGGATAATCTGTGTAAAAAAGAATTGCCATGTGTGGTATTTGTCTACTATTCTGTCAACTGTACTCTGTCATAATTGTATCACATATTTCCTAAAAAAAAACACTCCCAGGCAAACAAATTTTCTTAAAAATGACTTGAAATTTTCAAATAATATACAAGTATAATATTACAATATATTAAAAAGCTATGCATATTTACATGTGTTCATAGAAGTCTTTTCTTAATATTTTATGATTTTGTAAAGTGATAAGCAAATGCTTTAGGGATATATTTTATATTATTAGTATTGCCATAAGATGAAATTTGGAGAATAATTTCTTGCATAGAATGGAAAATAGATGAGAATGCAATATATATTACAGAAATGTGTACATTTGTATGTAATTTGCAATACAAAATATAAAAACACTGACATTTTCTAATTCAATAAGAAGAGGAGGAAATAGGCCCACTAAATCAAATTTTCATTGGCAAACAATGAGACAAGAAAATATTTTAAAAATGTAGTATCAAAATGTAGGTAGAATTTGCACATTTGGGAAGCTCCCATATCACCTGAGTTCTTATCAATTCAACAAACATATTTTTATACTTAGTTGTGACTGGGTTTATACTCCTCACTTTTCATGAGTTTTGAGAAAATGAACCCTGGTCTTTCATATGTTCATTTTAATCCCTTAGAAAAGTATATAAGATTTAAATTGATCAACTTATGTTCAATTCATTAATTGAGAACATAATTATGGATAGAATAATAATATTTTGTTACTAATTTTCTTGTAATTATATTCAATATTATTTTAAAGAAAAACAAAAGATATTATTAAAGATGGAGAGAGTAAATCTTAACCCTGAAGAAGGGTCATTTATATTCTTTCTGATATGATTGGTTACACGGTATCTATTATTCAAATCAGGACATATGTAAGTGCCTATCTTACTAGATATTATCAAGAGGATAGAAAGTAATATATAAAATATGTACTCATGAGTACCTCATAGTCTGTTCAAACACATGCTAATTTTACAAAGCCCCTGTCAACATATTCTTAGAAATGAAAAGATTCAAGAGAGCTGTGTGCTATGTGAATCTAATATTTTTCTTTTGGAAGGTTTCATCACAAAGTTATATTTCAAGATGTTCTTTGAAGTATAGCACAATACTAAATAAGTGAAGGGTGTCTTAAAATTTTTAATAATGTTTATTTTTGGAGAAGTATATATGAAAAAGATGTGTGGCACAACAATATGCAGTAATAAGCAAGAAGGAAACCCAGAGAGAATGTGACAGTAGGCTTATATTTGAAATAATGTGATATGGAAGGAAAGGAGCATAAGGACAATGATGAATAGACAGGGTCAGTTTTGTGGTGGTATGGTATAGTAAACTTCCATAGCTTTGAAACACAACAATATTTACATTTTAATATACATACTTATATGCATATATTCATATATCTATTTTGTTTGTAATGAAAACATTTTATAACAATGTAAAGACAAGGCAGTAAAAGATTGTGAGAATAAAAAATAATAAATGTTCAAAAGTTATTTATACAGTATTAATCTTTTCATCTTTTAACCACTAGTTTTAAATTATTATAATAGCACAGAGAAAAAAGAAAGAAATGGGAGTTTAGAATCATACGATTTACTTAGCTACTTTTGTAATAGGAAATAGACTTCAATTTTACCATCTGTTATCTATTATCACGGTCCTTATGTAATTCCTTTTATAAAAAAGAACCAAGTATTGAGAAGTTATTTGTCTCAAAATAACTGAACTATTAAGTAGACTTAACTTCTCTGCATTTGTGTATCAATATATCATTTGGACCACCCCCCGATGATGCTCAGAGTTACTCTTGGCTATGTGCTCAGAAATCGCACCTGTCTTGGGGGACCATATGGGATGCAGGGGATCGAACCACTGTCAGTCCTAGGTCAGTGCATGCAAGGCAAACACCCTACTGCTTGTGCTATCCCTCTGGTCCCTCAATAGTATATGTTTATATATTGCTGATATATTTAGTTCCAACTTAAATGTTCTGTTTCAGGGTTGCCTTTAGAAAAGCTTTTTGTGTCTGACTTCCAAAAAATAAATTAATATATTTTCAGCTAGTAGAAGATATAGATATAACATATACTGATGGATATTGATAATGAAAGGTATTTATTGATACACAACTATTAGACAGAATCTGGAAAACAAGACATATAAACTCAGCAAAATAAAATTAATTTTCAAAATCCTGAACAGAAAGCAACCAGACTAAAGCATGAAAATTAAACTACCTATAAACTTAATAATACACATACACACAACATATGGTTTCATAAATTCAGACCATTATATCTTCATCATTTAACATGTATTAATTTATTGTATAAATGTTATTTTGTTCATACAGAATAATTACCCACACATATAATAATTATGATAGACTAAATTTGGGATGAAATTAGAATACCTTCTTATTAATAACCCAGTGGAGGCAGGAGTCATGAAAAAAAGCTGTATAAATGTCTCCAGAAGAAGTAGGATTGACAGAAGTACCATACTGGTAATATTTATACTCTAACATAAGAACTGGATTGCTTTGGATTCAAATTCAAAGACGTCTGATCTATTGTTTATATTCACTTTGGTTTCCACTTCGAAATTCGGGTGAAAATGTCTTGGCGTTTCCTATCTTTTTATTAATGGACAAACTCAGAAATTAATGTTCCACTGTCTTAGACCCCACATTCTCTAACATGTAAGTATCTTTAATCCTATGAGTGGGATCATAGAGAACCCATTTCATTCCAAATTTCTCTGGAAAAAGTATTAGCAGATAGTCTCGGTACAGAAACATTGTACATTGGAATCACTGATATAAATAGAGCCAGTCCCCCGCCCAGAGTATTGTGCATGGAACATTTAGTGCAATTGTATGCAATGCCTAATCTTAAAAGCATCATAGCTGCATTTTATCCATTGGTAAGAACCAGCATAAAAAAGATCATAGACGGGGCCGGTGTGACGGCGCTAGAGGTAAGGTGTCTGCCTTGCCAGTGCTAGCCTAGGACGGACCGCGGTTCGATCCCCTGGCGTCCCATATGGTCCCCCAAGCCAGGAGCGACTTCTGAGCACATATCCAGGAGAAACCCCTGAGCGTCACCGGGTGTGGCCCAAAAACCAAAAAAAAAAAAAACACCAAAAACAAAACAAAAACAAAAAAGCAGATCATAGACATCTGAATTCAATACTTCATGATTAGAAAGCAAGATTCATTTTAGTTCTCTATTTTCTGTATCAGAATAACTAAGCATATCCCTGGGCTTTAACAAAATTATTTAATCACTATTTGATACCAATATTTAAAAATTAATCACTTTTAAAATTATTACACTAGAAAATTCATTCATCAGTGTCTGACACATAACAAAGACCCCAGAAAATAGTGATGTCTCCAGATTAGAAAGATAGCACAGCAAGTAGACTCCTTGCTTTGCATGAAGCTAACTAGAATTCATGTCTATCACGCAATTTGGTTCCCGAGCAAAGAAAGAGACAGAATCAAGTGGGTGGAGTGGGGTCCATTCCCCAAATAGTTATTCCCAGTATTATCTAATTGTCCTCAGTATAGAAATTTTTAAAAATCAATGTCTTTTTTTGGTTTTGTTGCCACTTTTAGTTATGCTCATGGCTTATTCCTGATTATACATTCAGGGATCAGTCTGAAGGACTATATGGCAAGCAGGAAATCAAACAGTGCTGGCACCATTCAAAATAAATGCCCTACTTGCTATACTATCTCTTCAGCCCAATTTTTAATTACATAATAAAAAATACCTATACTGAGTCTTAAGTTGTGAATTAGTACAAATGGACAAAAAACACATAAAAATGCTCCATATCACTAATCATCAGGGTTATGAAAATGAAAACAGAAATGAGATATCACCTCACACCAGAGACTAGCACATGTAAAAAAGAACAAGAACAACCAGCACTAGAGCAAATGATGGGGGGGTGGGCGCAGGGGGAACAGTCTCATTTACTGCCAGTAGGAATGTAGACTATTTGGAAAACAATATATGCTTTTCTCAAAAAACTAGAAATTGAGCTTCCACTTGATCCAGCAATATCACTCCTGGAAATATATAGTAGGAGCCACCAAACGCAATACAGTAAAGGAATCTGCACTTCTATATTCATTAAAGCACTATTCACAATATCCAGGATTTGGAAGTAACCCAAATGCCACAAAGAATAGTCACACTCATTTATAGTATATTAAAAAAAAGAATGTAGTGAGAACAAAGAGAGTGAAGAGTGTAGGACACACCTGAGAAAAGATGGGTATTAGAACGTTGTATGACTAAAATTCCATCATGAGATTCAATAAAACAAAAAATAAGAATAAAACTAATGTTTGAATGAAAAGTTGTGAAATAGAGTTGGTACTAGAAAAATTCACGATTTGGAAAATATATATATTAAAAACAATAATTACAGGTTCAGGGTTGCCAGAGCATATTTCATGATTTTATAATTAACAAAAGTTGCTTTATTATGAGTAAAGGAATCGCAACAGCAGTGACAATTTGATAAGGACATCTACACTTCACTACATATATTTCACAACAGACTTTTAAATAAGAAAATTGGAAGAGTAATTAAAGCTTTTAATTGGTGGTAAAATATGCAATTCATAAAATCTATTTAATTAGTTCACAGAACAACTCAGTGATCCAACAAATAAGTTTCTAAACAAATGTGAACTTCAATAAAAAGAGAACCATATTATTAAACATAACCAGTTAGTACTTATAGGGTAAATGAGTCTAGATTGAATGAAATGTAGTCTTACTTTTTAGCATTAAACCCAATTCCCTTAGATAGTTCAATTATCTTTTTTAAGCTTTTTTTTTATTAAGTATACAAGTCATTAGTATTAAAAGGCAAAATAATGATTTCAAGAAGAAGCTTCAGACTTTCTGCATATTTAATCAACTGCCTCTAAATTTTTAATCATTTGAATCCAGGTTCTTGTCTTGAAGCTTAACTTGATCATAAACTTACCAACTTGTAGAAATAATTGGTACAAAATCAGTCAATAATTTATAAGGAAAGAAAATATATATTAGAAGTTGCAAAGGTAAAAAGTTACCAGCTTTAGTTATTTCTGAAATGTAAAAGCAAAAACAATGTCTAGCTCTAAAATTTCTATGGAACACTGGTGACATCCTCTGGCTGTCCATTAGCATTGTTCAAAAGCTTGAGAATTTTTAAATGCAGGACTATTAATTGATAAAATTTACATTTAATACCTTTCTTTAATGTTAACACCAGTTATATAAACTATACATATTTTATATACAGTATAGCATATGTCTAAGTTTTAAAAGCTTAAAAGCCAATAATATATGAGAATGGTGCTCTACTCTGCATTAGAATGACTCCAGTGAAACTCCTCACTACTATTTGAAAAAGTATCTTTCACACTGAGAAAAAAGTGAGAGAAGAAATGGCATCACTGATGATCTGATAAAAATTTATATTGTCGTTTTATACAAATGGCAATTTGGTGAACTGTTTTGCATGGTCACTTTGAAACAATGAGGAATATATATGATAAAGTTTAGAAATGTGCAAAAAATGTTGAATGCACTTAAAGGTTCTGGAAGTTTAGCAAGCATCAGGTGATGAATTCTTATCATCTATTATAGAGAAATATTTCTGAGTCCTGTTGCAGAAATACACCAGGATATTTGAGAGAATTTTTCTGATGTCACTGATTCACAAATCGCATTCCTAACCTTAATACTCCAAATACATATTTGCACATAGAATGCATTCTATATACTGTTTGGATTCCCTACTGGAGACAGGCAACACAGAAAAGATGCCCGACTTAATCAGTGGAATCAATTCTTTAAATAATTTATTTTATATTATGTAACTTCCTAAATTGAATCACCTAATAAAAACATATTTTAAACTGCATTTTACTCCTCTTTTTTTGCTGTTGCAATTTCTGAAGACTGCTCACACACTTGGTTAGGGAGGTTGCACATTGAGATAAAACACACCACATGCATGTATAAGTCACATACCAGGTAATGGTAGAGAGCAGTGAACCCAGAGTTGCAGCCTGACACAACACACGCCATGACAGGCAGGACATGCAGGACAGGCAGGACATTGGGGGAATTGTGTCTTTGGGATGCGGAAATGGTGACATAAGAATGCATCCCCACTGTGGGAATACAAGGATACGATAGAGGTCATTGTACCCTCGCTGCAGAATGCAAGGGCAAGATAGAGACCCTTTCAAAGTCTTCTAACATGTTAGCGGAAAAAGGATATCTAGATTCAACCCCCAGACATAGGAGGAAAGAATTGACAGCAAGAACCCTTGATTGTCACAAGGTTGCACTCCTTTGTTACTTTTGAACTAATGCATCTGTGTGCACCAATGAGATACTTGTATTGCTAAGCCTATGCAACCCTTTATAAACTCTGGGCTTCCTCAGTTCAGGGTCCACAGACCAGCTTGCTTCAACAGGAAACTGGAGACTGTTGGATCCTTGGTGGCCAGGTAATAAATCCCACTTGTTATTGCATTACCGATTGGTAGTCTCTTTCTCTGGGTTTTAGGGTGGTGGGCTACCCGGACTCTTAACTCACTTTCCTGTCTTTCCTTCTTTTCTGGCTCTCTGTACCTCTAAATGTCTATTCATTAGAGCAGTCTGAATATTCCCCCCTGGGCCTGGGACCACCAACTAAAAATTTCTAGACCAGTGACTATGAAGACTCCTATGGCAGGATGAGGGGGTCACGAGCAGGTCTCCCCTGTCGCCTGCAGAAGAAAATTTCTGCAATGGTGTTAGACACATATTGGTTAAAGCAAAACACTCTCCCAATATTATTTGGCAGACTGCTTCTACCTCTTCCACCTGTGGCTTCACGAACCCTAACAGTAAGATAGCCCCAGTGTTCCTGAGCCCTGTACTCTTTTTTTTTTTTTTTTGGTTTTTGGGCCACACCCGGCATTGCTCAGGGGTTACTCCTGGCTGTCTGCTCAGAAATAGCTCCTGGCAGGCACTGGGGACCATATGGGACACCGGGATTTGAACCAACCACCTTTGGTCCTGGATCGGCTGCTTGCAAGGCAAAAGCCGCTGTGCTATCTCTCCAGAGCCCTGTACTCTTAAATGGTCTGTTTGCACACATGTTTAACTACCAGGGTCATGCTCTTTAACTGTGGTGTTGATTCAGTCGTGATGCTTACAAGATATCACTTGTGGTGTTCACATGGGCACTTATCACAGGTCAGACTTCTTTATTGGGGGGAGAGGGAAACATCCAGTGACACTCAGGGGCTACTTCTGGCTATGCGCTCAGAAATCACTCCTGGCTTGGGGGACCATATGGGATGCTGTGGCATCGAACCTTGATCTGTCGTAGCCGCATAGAAGGCAAAGGCCCTACCACTTTGCCACCTCTCTGGCCCCTCAGGTCAGACTTCTTGGTCATAGTGCTCAAGCATTTTTTTTTTTACATGGCACAGTCCAGTGGTTGCATAAATTTAGTGGAGGTGCTCACAAACACTTAACTACAGTGCAGCCAGAAATTATATACAGCTCTGGAATCACAGATTGTAGACAGAGCTTCCAAAACTGTTATCAGCACAGGGGACAACTAAAAGCGAGTTTACATTTGCAAGATAGTAATTCTAGGTCGGTAAATAGGGCCAGAGTAATAGCATAGCAGTAGGATTTTTCCCTTGCATGCTGCTGAATGGGGATGGACCAGGACAAACCTGGGTTTGATCCCCAGCTTCTCGTGATTCCCACGAGTCTTCCAGGAGCATTTTCTGAGCGTAGAGCCAGGAGTAATCCCTGACTAGTGCCAGGTGTGGCCCAGTAAAAAAAAAATATTTCCCTGGGATTTTTTCTAGGATCCATCTCTAGGAACTGTACACAAGAAAAACAGAACTATTATTATTTAAAGTTTAACATTAAATACCCAGTTTCTAGCTGGTAGTTCAAATGGCAGAGCATATGCCATTATGTGTGAGTTTAACCCTTTGAACTAATGACCTCTGAGAACCACTGTGCTCAGCATCACTGGGAGCAATTTTCTGGCTCTCTAGTCCCACCACTATTATTTTGGTTCTTATTTTAAAGTCAGAGACTCAAAATAAAGTGATATTTAATAAATGTCAGATAATTAATATAAAACATTATAAGGCAACACAATTGTATGCACTACACTGCGCATATCAATGTTAGAAATGCTGTGTAATTTGTGGATATCAAAAATTCAGATGTCAGATTTTTGTTGTCTTCATTTTCTACAATAAAAATGTAGTATATATGAAATTGTTTTCAATTTAGTCAAATATACACTACTACAGATTTTAGCAAAATCATGGTTAGACTGGGAAGAAATAGTGTGAATAGAGCAGTCTTTCTCCCACTCGTGATCTTCTTCATCATCATTTACTTTGTTTTCAATCAACCAGAATCTTCATGGATGACTTTTAAGAACTGAGTCACCAAACAAAGATTGGGATATTTACTTGGAAGCTATGGTTTAATAACTTAAAGTTAATAATTGTGACTTGGAGTAAAAGACAATTTTGAGAAGCACAAAGAAGGTAAGATACACAGGGCAAGAAAGCAAAAAGGCTAAGCTATTTTCTATGAGAAACCAAGAAAAGGTATTAGAGATAAGGGGTTATAAAAGAGTAAGAGCAGGAGAGATGCATTTTGGACATAGGTAAGAATCTACTTTTCTTATTTTATTCCTTCTTCCTTCCTTCTCTGTATCTCTTTCTTCTTTCTCTTTCCTTCCCTTTCTTTCTAGAAGCTCTTTCATCCATAATACTGTGTATCAGTTCTATTTGGTATTTTTCATTCTTTATTTTCAAAAAATATCTCATTGATGTATTAGTTTATAACATTACATAACTTCAAGTATACAACATTGTATATCAAAATCTATACAGCCTACATGTTTGCCTTAAAAACCTAGTTTCCACTTTTTACCATACAATTTACTCTTTAAATATGATTTACTACACTTTCACTTCCACTTACTTTCCTTCTGGTGACATTTTGTTTTTTTAGTCTAAGAGATCTAAGAATTGTTATTGATGTAATTTTTTGATGTTTTATTTGTTGTTTCATTACCTTGCACATATGGTGAAATTAAAGTTTTTTTTAATTTCTTCATCTGACATTTCACTAATCATAACTCTAAATCCATCCACTATTTTGTAAATGACGGAGTTTTATCTTTTTTATAATTAGGTAGTTTTCCATCATTTTAATCTTACAATGTCTTGATAGACATTTGGGATATTTTTAATTCTTATTATTTTGCACTTGATCTTAGCCAAAAGGCCGAGAAGTGATAATTCTTGATTATTTTGAATAATGCTGCAAAGTGGGGGAAAATGTCCATTTCTATTGGCGATTTTAGTTTTGAAGTAAAGATTTCAAAGTGGGGACAGATGGATCATATGGTATTTCAGTTCTTAATATTCTGAAGAATTTCTAAGCTGCTTTTCATAATGGCTGCACTGACTCCCTTTTCTCCGCATCCTTAATAAAAGAGATAATGATGTTCATATTTTCATATATCCGTAGGTCATCTGTACGTCCTGTTTGAGGAAATATTTGTTGCAATCTTCTACCATTTTTTTTTGTTTTTGGGCCACACCCGTTTGACGCTCAGGGATTACTCCTGGCTATGCGCTCAGAAATTGCCCCTGGCTTGGGGGGACCATATGGGATGGGGGAAAGGGGGATCAAACCGTGGTTCATCCTATGCTAGCGCTTGCAAGGCAGACACCTTACCTCTAGCACCACCTTTCCGGCCCAATTTTCTACAATTTTTAATCAGGTATTGTTGAGTTTTATGAGTTTTCATCTAATTTTGATATTGATTATGGTTTACAGGTATGAAATTTTTGTATTATGTTTTCTTGTAAGGGCTGAGAATAAGCTAAGGCAAGTTGGGTATAATAGGCATAATTATTAATTAGAATTAACCATGCTTCTGGCTTGTTTTTGCTTGCTTTTAGAAACTCTTGAGTTGATTAGTTGACATAAGCACTGATATTACAGGCTGCCATTATAAAGTAAAAAGACTAGGCCTGAAGCAGCAGTTAATTCTGGAAACCAGACCTTAGGGGTAGAAAATCAGGCATGACGCATCCCCTCCCCTAGCTGACCCTCAAGATAACCATAAGAGCATTCCAGAACAAGATGTCTTAGACGGTCACAAGAGGGAGAGACCAAGGTATAGCAAATGGCCCTTGAGTATTAGAAAGGGCCGGAGAGATAGCATGGAGGTAAGGTGTTTGCCTTGCATGCAGACAGTTTGTGGTTCAAATCCTGGTATCCCATATGGTCCCTGAGCCTGCCAGGAATGATTTCTGAGCATAGAGCCAGGAGTAATCCCTGAGTGCTGCCAAACCAAAAAATATAAAAAATAAATAAATAAAAGGGATGACTGCATGTGTTTCCAACTGCTGGTTACTCTTTTTGTGTACATGCATCACTGAAGGAGTAACTAGCAGTTGAAAAACATGATTTAAAGTGATAACTAATAACTCAAGAACACATAGGATGGAGCAATGGCTATAGAATAAGAGTGAGATAGAGATTGTTATTCTTCACTTCTGTTACTGGCCTGCTTTGAGCTAAAGTAGTATAAGAAACCAGACTCCCTCCCTTCCTCCCCCCCCCACCCCCCACCCCCCCACCCCCGTCAGCCCTTGTAACTGCCTTACCAAGCAGACAAGGCCTCCACCCTGCCAGATCAGAAATCTCCCAAGAGTCATATAGAGGGAACAGGCCATATCTTTACAGACCACCAGGAGGGGGCTAGGGTGGCTGACGTTAAAGAGGATTTGGGATAGTTAAGGAATTGCACCTTTTTCTGTTTGCACTATTGTTTTTGAATTGTAACAGTTGTGTGAACCAATGACGTGTTTGAAGTTTGAAACCTTATTATCATATGGATTACTCTAAAAGCCCTGGGTTTCTAAGGCTCTGGGTCCGCTGGTGAACCTGCTGCGTCAGGAGATGGTGGACCCCAGAGCTCTGGATGAATAAACCCTGCGCTGCTGATTACATTCTCTGAAGGCTCGTGGTCTTTATTTGAGAAGGTGGGCTCTTTTCGAACCCATTAATGGACTCTTTTAACATTCTTGGGATCTGTCTCGCGGTTGTATGCTTTAACCAAAAATAAGCAATAGAAATCATTGATTATATCATTCACATAGATCAGTTGCCCACAGTAATCACAAAGTGAAAACTAACAAAATAATTCTTGTATGAATGTTGAGCAACTACATGAATGACAAGCACATCTGGACACAACATTAATCAATTTTATACATAGAATAAGTTTCTAAAAAAAGGAAAGTCACATTTCTATTACATATAAATATTTTCAACTATCATTAAAATGAAGGAACTTTTGCTGTAAATTACAGCAAAACTAAAATGTAAGAGTATTATGTAATGTGGAGAAATTTCCATCACACTCTATAAAAGATATTTTAAACATTTTGTCAAGAAATTTCTTAGTCTTGGTCTCACAATTGCCTGTAGTCTTTTCATGTACAGAACAGCTCCAAATGCAAAAAAAATAAAACAAAAAAAAAAACAAAACAAAAAACAAAACAAAACAAAACAAAAACCTATAGCTTAGTTGCACAGTAGGCCCTTTTTAAAACTTAGAGAGTCTAAACATTAACAAATGTGTTATAATTAGGGTGGTGAAGGGGGAATTAAAAGATATGGGAAAATTATTTTGCCTCATCCAAATAGTGAATTACCTCCAAAATTCATCATGAACTTGACTCTTTACTAAAAACCTGGAAAAATAAATCTCCTTCATATGAACTACTGCCAAAATTTTAGACCTTTTGAAGTTTCTTTAGCACTCCCATTGCTATCAAACTTAATGAAATTTCTAGTTAGGTTCATCTGTCCAGAATAACATGAGCTCTAACTTCATCATCCAGTGATCAGACTCTGAGAGAGTGGATCAGACTATAAAGTGACCCATGACTTATTGAGGACTTGAAACTTCTTTTAAGTAAATCCAAACTTAAAAGCTAAGTTGTTTCTCTTAACTTTGAACATGTCTTCACAGGTGATCAGAAAAAGAGAAATATAGTTTTCTTTTATAGCACAGTCATCAAAATGCAAAAGAAAAGAACAAAAGTTTATGCAATGGCAATTTTTTTTTCTTCTCTTAAACACTCTGCCCTCCCTGGGCCAGAGAAAACTTTTTTCTTTTAGAGTAATTTTTTTTAAATCTATCTATCTGGTTTTCAGATTGAGAACTGTGCAATCCTATAAGCCTTTATTTGTGCCATATTAATACTGTTAGCATGAGATTTCATCTTAACCCCAATACATCTTAGCAAAATTTAAGGGAGTGAAATCTCTGGGGGGAAGTGTGGTGATAGGAGGGTCAAAGTAATGATCTTTTCAGAAATAATAAAACTTAAGAAATTGCCCCACCCTGAAATAGCCAAAAGACATCAAGAACACATCCCACTAAAATGTAAAACTTGAAATCCTAAAAAATGAAGAAGCTGTAGCAAAAACTCAAATGCAGAAACTGAGACCCTCTGAGAAATACAAAAGGCAGAGGACAGTTTAAAGGTCATGATAAGAATATAAAAGGACCATCAACTGTGGAAGGCTTTCCCTGTTGCAACAATTATGTATACCAAGAGTTCAAGGCTAAGACAATTTGGAGAAATTGTATATACCTCCACCCAAAAGCTATTCCCTGCTCCCCAAAGCCCTTTTCTTTCTTGAACACTTATCTCTCTCTTTCTCCCCTCACATTTTTCTAAATTTCTCTCAAAACCTATTTTGCTTCACTAATAGAAGGAAACTAAAATACAAAATAATGCATAGTCTCAACATACAGAATCAAACAAAATAAGATACAGAAAATGTATTGGTAATTGCCAGTGATGAAGGGATGGTGGGGATTAAAAAAAAACCAGCAAGATAATCATTAGAAAATAATATACAGTATGATGAATGTAGGTAATAATTACACATCTATATTAAAAGTTTATCAAGGAACTCTTAAGCTTTAATCACAAAAAGTTAAATTATGATACCTGATATCAACTAAGTTTATTGGGATAACCACTTTGCAATATATGTAATATGTAAATATATATTCACACACATAAAATACATATAAAATTGCCATACTATTCATTTAAAACTAACATGTTATGTCAATTAATCAAATTAAATTGATTTATTTTAAAAATTGAAATAAATTTCTTCTTGAAAATAAGATAGCACTTAAACATCCACTAATAATATCTTAGTATGTATAATATACTAAGAGAATTAATATATAATTCCCTCACCCCTTTTCTTTTACTTAGGGTTTTCACAACACAGTTGTGGTACATTGGTGGTCTCACACTTGGCTAGGATGCTCACACTTGGCTAGGATGCTAAGGATCAACTCTACAGTGATACAAGATAGTACTGGGATCTAGATTGAGACCACACATATGATATGCATTCTATCACTGAGCCATATTCAAAGATCCTGGATACTTAATTTACCCCACTTCATTGCTAGTATTTAATTTATCTACTAGACAAATACCAGAATCTAATGAAAATTTAAATTTGTTTTTGAATGCTAATGAGCCTCACTATCTTTTAATGTTTATAGGCTACATATATTCTCATTTGCAGTTGATTCCATTACTTTTTCTATTGGAATGAATATCGTGATTAAGATATTTTTCACAATATGATTATTTTATTAATTATTAGGCTTTATTTGGGGAAAAGGGCAACTAAATCATGGAAGCTCCTGTATTAGAGAGGGAGACGGAGGGTCTCCTAAAAGCATTCCAGAAAAAGCCATAAGCCTTCCCCTTTTATGCTTTTTTTTAAGAAAGGTGAGTGCAGAATTAAATCTGGTACTCTAGATGGTCTAGCCTACAGTGGTCGGCAACCTGCGGCTCTTGAGCCACATGTGGCTTTACACTTTTAATTTGTCTCTTCTGTGTCCCGGACGGCTGCTCCAGGAGTCAGGACTCTGGTCCTAGCCTCTGTCAGTGCGCGCCCTGTGTGGCTCTCAAAATAAAATTCAATCGTGGTTTTGGCGAGATTTGGCTCAGTTGAAAAACAAGGTTGCCGACCACTGGACGGCATGTAGTTATCATAAAATTCACTGTTGCACTTTTCAAATAAGAATACATTTTTTATTAAAAAAAAAAAGCAAAAAGCAAGATAAAAATCATTGGAACAATATTAAGTGAATGATCACAGCCTACCTAAATTCAGATTTTATGCTATAATTTTTAAAGCTATATGCACATAAGTGTATACATATAGATATATTCAAACATAGCTATTTTATATTTATAAAGCTCTGGAATTATTACCTTATACGATTTCACCAGAAATCCAGAATAAAAAGTTCCAGAACTACCTTATTCTGTTCCTATCCATTGCTATATTAATTCATTAAACAAATCTCTATTGAGGGACTGCAGCAGTGGTGTAAGTGGTAGGGTGTTTGCCTTGAATGTGTAAACCTAGGACGGATCTCGGTTTGATCCCCCAGCAGCGCATATAAGTTCCCCAAGCCAGGAGTGATTTCTGAGCACATAGCCAGGAGCAACCCCAGGGTGTCACAGGGTGTGGCTCCAAAACCAACCAACCAACCAAACAAACCCAAATTTCTATTGAGTTCATTTAATAGGGCTTTAGGCAATCTGTTATGTTCTGAGACTAGAAATTTGAAAAATATAGTGATTCATTGTCTGAAACTTATATTTAACGTAGAAAAACTATTAATAATATTTTAACAGTGTTGCAATGATCATAACAGAAACAATGGGTTACTGAAAACCTTACTTCTTTCCCAAAAAAGAGATACATTATATTGGCTCTCAACGAAATAGGATAAACTAAGTTTTACAGAAGGGTAAAGGAATGTATTCAAAATAAAGGTAAGAAATGGAATGCATAATTTGGATGCAGGAATCCTAGATTCAATACCCAACACCATTTGTTCTCAAAGTATCACCCAAAACAAAACAAAAACATTAAAGAAAATTTTCTGTGCAAAAGTCCAAAATGTGTCAGAACAGAATAGGACAGAAAATAAATTGTAACAGAGAATGGCTAAAGATGATGCTACAAATACAAAGGTCAAAGCCTGAAAGCCCATAGCCATTTTAGGAAGAATAGTTTGCTTCAAGGGCAATCGGAAGTCACTGAAGCTTTTATGTAGAAAGATACTACAATCAAATAGTGTTTTTGAAAGAAAACCCTCACTATAGAGTGTAGTAAATGTAGAATTTGGGGAGTGTAGTAAATGTGGAATAAAGGCAAAGGAAGTACTTTCAAAAGTCTACTCAGGAATGCAACTGGATTAGCAATAATATAAGGACCTAGTGGTGGAGGGTCTTGAGCACGTGGATGGTAATTGTATGCAATGTCTTATTACACCAATACCATAAGTTTTAACACTATTAGAACCATGTACCTCACTATAATCAAACAAAAAATGAACGTGAAACCATAAACATAAATGAGTATTAAGGGTGCAGTAAAAGAAGAGAATTAAGACTATTCTTAGATTTGAATAATAGTATTTCAAGGTTGTATTGATATTAGAAGTCTGTAAAAATAAAGACCAAGGCAAAACACCCAAGCTAGGAAAAATAAAAATAAAAATATCAGCATGAAAACTAAGGGAGAAACTAAAACAAGAACAGGGTTGTCATTAGCACCGATGTCACTGAAATAGCTAATAGAAATATTTGAAAAATCTTTCATATGACTTCACAACTTATGATAGAGATGTCAGTAATATCAAGTAACATCAAGCAGATAAATGGTGATTGCAAAAAGATAGATTTAACAGTATGGTGACAAAGTGATTAAAGTTTTCTGCTAATGTTACTAAAGGAGGGAGACTTTTTGTTTTTTATTTTATTTTACTTTGGTTTTGGGGCCACACCTGGTGACACTCTGGGGTTACTCCTGGCTATGCACTCTGAAAAAGCTCCTAGTTTGGGGGATCATATGGGACACCAGGGAATCAAACCACGGGCTGTCCTAGGTCAGCTGCGTACAAGGCAAACGCCATACCACTACCGTACCGCTCCTACCTTGTTTTTCTTAAATGATTGCAGAAACTATATTCGCTTAAAACCATCAAATTTGCTTTGTGTAAAACAAAATATATATCCTCCTGGTAAGTTAATTCCTCAATCAAAAAATATTTGAATTACGGTTTGAATTTCTTATTCTGTTCAACTTTGATTAATTTATATTTTACTCAGACATAGCCTCTAAACCTAGATGTGAGGTATGATCTTTGCCCCAATCTTTCTACAACACTCCTCCAAGTTTCTGTACTTGAGTTTTGATTTCAAGTTTGGTATGATGGAACTAGGTTAGATGTAAATTTCAGAGGAATCAATGCCTAAAACACATATACTCTAAGTTCATGTTCTTAAGAGTTGTTTTGTCAGATGATCTCTGACCTTTCTCAACACCCATTTTTCCGTTATTTCAAGATGGTGGGAGACCTTTTCAACCCCCACCATCTTGCTAGGCACTTTCATTCTCTCACTACCTCTCCTCTATAATTCCATGAGAATTTTTCTAGGCAAACTGTAGTTGTTTGTATTTAACGACTTTTAGTATCAAGCTTTCAAGACTAACTTGTCTAAAAGATAATTTTTCACTCACAAAAAGAATTCTGTTCAAGTTGTTTAAAATATGTTTTTCACCATCATAATTATCCACATCTCCCTTTTTTCCCTGGCCTTAAACTTAAATTTTGTCTTCTTTCTCCTTGTCAATTACTAGTATATCCCTTTCTATAGAATTATTTTTAATTCTAGGGCACTCAGTCTCTATCCTGATTGTCACCATAACCACTTTATTTGATGTTTAATGCTGAACCCATGCATTGTAAAGGATATGTTCTACCACTGAGCTAAATTCTGTCAACTTTTGATGTTACCTAGATGGATTCTTTAGTATCTCTTTGACATTCTAGTTCATCTTATACACTTACTCTTCTAATCAAGGCATCTTCAAGGTACTTACATTGTTTCATTCAATCAAAATTTCTGAGAAATAATTTCCAAGATGCAAGAGAGAAATTAAAAGACAAAGTCCTTTCCTAATTACAACCACACAAATATTTAAAGTGGTGACACATTAATTTACCAGAATATGACTTTCCTTAACTAAATTTTTAGCCATTTTGCTAAGTATTGCAGTACATGCTTGAATATATAGACATGAATATTGATGAATACTTGCTATAAAGTAAAACTATCATTTACTGAACAAGTGGAATTCAATCATGCCCTTGCTATAGCACTTTTCATTGCCACTTTGATGACACTCGATAGTTATCCAAAGTTTTGTTAAATACATATCCTATAGATCTCTAAGACTCACTGTATTCCTGCCACTTTCAACAAGTATAACTAATGTCTTTTTCCTATTTATAACACCAGCTTGACTTAGAACACACACACACACACACACACTTATATAAATCAATACCTATTATTCAGTTTTGAATCTCTAAAAAAATCTTTCACAAAACAGGCTTTCAAAAATGCTAAAGCAAACTTAAAAGTGTACAAGTTAATCATGTTTTCAGTTCCTAATCTGATTGCTAATATTATAAGAGTAAAGGGAGCAGAATCTACTTTGAGTGTTTGACTAAGAGAACTGAAGGTCTTCTAATTTTAAAGATCACCGCTCACATTGTATTTTTTCATTTTCCTACATCAGCTCATTTTCTATATTTTCTGGTAGAGTTAGTTTTCTGTATTTCTCATTCTATTGTATTAATCACTGCTATTTGAGAGTATAAAATATGTGAATCCAAAATTTCATTTTGTATTCTTACTATGCAAGAGGAAGAAAACATGTATCTGGTGTATATGGGTACTTTTGTTCCATAGTCTCATTATACTATTACCATGACCACCTCCCATAAGAGAGTGATGTATACTATCAACAAAATGTCACCAGAGAAAATTGAATCCATTTGTTGTAGTAATCCCTAAGCAAAATGGCAAAGGTAGCAAAAGTTATCTAAACTGAAATAAGTTATAAGCCAAATAAATTCACATTTTTTTGAAAATCCATTTTAATACTCTTCTAACTCTGAAGATATGCAACATTCTCATTTAATTTTATATTAGATTTACACACACTCACACATTCAAAACCTTTTATCAGAAGGAATCAGGAATGATAATACTAACCTTTCCTTATTAATTTTTCTTGGCTCATGCTTTCAGATCAAAGTAAGCAATTACATACAAAATCTGGGATCCACAATAATAAATTTAGATTTTCAGTGAAGTTAAAGATACAAATAACAAAGACAAGCACATGTTGGTCAATTTATAAGACTATGATTAAAAATGTTACATTATATGATATTATTAAACTGAGTTGGGCACAAAATGAGAAAATGCATTTTAATTCAGGACAAAAAGTACTTTGATAAGTCAGAAAGAAATCAGAAATACTCAAATCTTTTTCTTAAGGAGCAAGTGTGCTTATCACTTAACCCTTTCACTTAGAGGTCTTATGAGTCCTCTAATATAGAAGATCAATATTTTACATCAGATTTAGATTCTAAATTTTAGAGGTTTAAAAATTAAGTTTGCATTGGCTAAACAAATGAATACTTTAAAATTTCCACCAATAATTATTTTTCACTAACAAATGATTTATTTGTATTTCATTTAAATATTTAAAATATTTAAAAATGCAATTTCCTTTAAAATTAAAGTATGCATTTAAAAATATGTTTTAGGGTTCAGAGCAATAGTAGATTGGGTAGGGCACATGCCTTGCAAGTGGCCAACTAGGGTTCAATCCCAGCATACCATATAGTCCCCTGAGCACCACCAGGAGTAATTACTGAGTGCAGAGTCATGAGTAACTGGGGGATGGGTAACCTGAGTTTTGCTGGGTGTGGCCTAAAAACAAACAAAATTCTTTTAATTTTTTCTCAACTTTATCAAAATTTGCATAAATTAATTAGAGATGGGCAATATTGAATATGATTTTAATATGTATATCTGATGTTTTTTCTTATTTTTCTTTTAAAACAATGAATATCTTCCCACAGAGTAAGAAAATAGAATAATAGAATTTCAGATGGTATTAAACTATAAGGGAGGTTACTTTCTCACATTTCCAAAATCTTTGGCTTCCATATCGATGCTGCCACGGTAAAAAAAAAAACACTTAAAAAAGAAAGAAAGAAAGAAAAAAAGAAAAACTATGGAAGGAAGCTGGGTGACAAGGAGAATAAAGTAGATTGCCTGTTAGCATTTTCATAGATTTTCAATCTTTGATTTTTCTTGTATTTGGTCAATAATCCAACAGTAAAAGAATCTGAACACAGAGTCTTCTAAAATTTGCAGCCTTGGATAAAACCTGAAAAAAAAATCATGAACTATTAAGGAGACAATGCCACACTGTCATAGATGATCTGCTTCAAGGCAGCATGTGCAAATTTTGATCATTTTCTTCAAAACAAGTAGTTCCAGTCAATTATTAAATGGACAAAAATGCAACGAGTAAGTTACCACTAATAGGTACAATACCAGTGTAATTATTACAGTAAATTAATAATTTAATAGTAAAAGTCATTTTGAAAAAATGCAATATATGTCAAAATAATTTTTAAGCTGCTACTTCAAAATATGATTTAGTTCTAAGGTTGTAATAAATTCAGAAAAAATATAATTCAGTGTAATTTTAAATTTTATTTCTAGGTTGTAGGTAGCTGCTTGTAATTGGTAACTCAACTATTTATCATTTTTTTAAATTACAAAAACATTTTGCAATTAAAATCTGGTCTGCAAATAATTCATTCTGAACCTCTAATTTTCACATTATTTTTCAATTGAGAACTCCAATGTCCTTAATGACATAAAGATGATTAAAATTTACTCATCTGAAGAAAATATCATAGTAATGTAAAATCACACAAGAATACACCACATCATTTTTTCTGAGGTTTAATTTTAACTAAGAAAATTTAAATGATGAAATGGAAATCCAAATCTTTGCTTCTATATAATGCTCAAACCATATTTGTAATCTGTAGGTGAAACAGATTCTTTTCACTATGGCAATAATTCCACTTTTATTTGTGGTCATTCTTTTTTCATTTGCTTGAGTCCTTTTTCCTTCAACAGTTTAACAAGTCACTTTTGGCTTTGCTAAAGAGCAATTCGGGCACAATAATGTTTCAGCTTGCAAGGAAGAACACCTTTATTGAGCTGATAGAATTCTACCAGCTGGATTAGATCTGTAAATCTTGTATGGCCTTCATCTAGGGTGTGGAACATTTCACCATCATCTTCTACCTGAAAACCAAAAACAGCAAACTCGTATGAAGGTCAAAATACTCAAATGAAATTACCATGTTCTATAGCATATTGTATCTTTATTACTGACAAGTTTAGAAAAATGATGGCTAGAAAAAAGAATAATGACTTTTTTATGTAAATCTATTAATATATATTGGTTTTTGGGCCACATGCATGATGCTCAGGGGTTGGTTACTCCTGGCTCTGCACTCAGAAATCACTTCTGGCTCAGGGGATCATATGGGATGCCAGGGATTGAATCCAGGTTTGTACTGGGTCAGCCTCATGCTAGGTAAATGCCCTACTGCTGTGCTATCGCTCTAGCCCCATAAATCTATTAATATTTTAAAAAAATATTTCATTCTAGGAAAAGCTGTAGATTTATTTTTCTTTCTCAACTCTCCCAAATCTCTGAAATTTGAGTGTTCTATTTTTCAATATACGGTGATATATTTTCACTATTCAGTGAAAAACTAATAATGTTTTAATACTCCATTATATAAAAATTAACTTCCTAATATTATCTTAATAATTTGATTTAGCATTAAAATGTGTATCAATAAATTGTATCATTAAATTGACTTTGAAACAATTAAATATTTTAGTAATAGAATGTTATCTGTTTTGTGAGAAGGAAAGTAAATGTATCATTAAATAATTATATTTTACAGGAATTGCTCTCTTAATAAATAAAATAGGGAAGAGACTTTATATGGATATTAGTTTATCCAAAGAGTGTTATGGGGACATCTGAAATCTGAAATAAAACACCAGAAATTTAGGCATTGCATATGACACTTTTCTGATAGTACTCTGAATTTCTATTCTATACTATGCTTTTCTAACATGCATTTTTATGTATACATCTTATAAATACTTTTCTGATAGTAGACTGAATTTCTATTCTATACTATGCTCTTCTAACATATTTATGTATATATCATATACATGCATAATTATATAGACACACACATATGAAAAATAATAAAAGCACCTAGAATGAAAAACTTTAAATTTATTCAGAATAATTTAAAAGATCTTTAGTTTTAGAGTCATAATGACTAAATTTTTTGCTAAAGAAGAAAACCGATTTGTAAATAACCACTGATATAATTGAGAAATAATATTTATAGTTTTTAACAATCAGTGTCATGGGAATCTATGCAATATTGCTAAATCATATTTTATGAGAAAAAAAAAATAACCAACAATTCTGGTATTTCTTATATTTATTCAGGTTCATAAAACCATTCTTGCTAATCTTAACTCTAATTGAAAGTACATACAAACTCCTATATTGTATTTGATAAAAGAGACACAGTAAACTAAAGCATTCCTAAATTCATGCACTAAGAATATGTATAAATATATGAGTATGAAATCACAAATTACTTACTGGTATAATCTGAAAGTGCTTTATTTTTTGTCCATGACTCATTGATAGTACAAAAGTTTTGGGGTTACTCTGACTATCCCGAACCAAGAAAACACTAAAAAGAGAGAAGGAGTTTTAATATGCTTCTATATTTATTCATAGGTTTCATAAAAATACAGCACATAACAAATCCAGGAAGAATATTCATAAATGTTGTTAAGAGTTAGAGTCTTCTTTTAGTGTTTAGTCAATGATGGGGCTCTCTGACATGCAGACTATATAGTATAAAATCTTACACATGAATGTAACATCACTGATAATTTCATTAGCATAAATATATATCAGATCATTTATTTAGGATAGCAAATATAATGCTATGCAAAAATTAATAATGAGTTAAGTGTCCTTTTTCCTTCTGGGATATTAGTATTCCCATAAAAATCTATTGAGGAGAATAAAGAATTAGTATATCAATACTCTCTGGGTTATGTTATTAGGCCTTAGTAAGAATACTGAAGAATGAAATAATTCCAAACCCCTCATCTACTCTAGATTCTCCTTTTCCTTTTCATTAGGTTCTAACTATTAAATATGTAACAGAAAATAAGAAATTCATTCTAAATCAGTCCTAAAATAATTTATTAAATGCTTGAGCTTAAAGTTTTAAGTAAAACAAAACAAAACAAAACAAAAAAAAACACTCAAATGACATGGATTTCAATCTAGAAGAATAGTTAAAAAGTTTAATATTAATCGATAAAAATGAGACAAGGCCTTATGATCTAGCAGAAAAATGTTCTGAGGCATGAATTCTAATTTGTTGGCAAGACAGTGCAAAGTTATTTCCTTATGTGAACAGAGTATATACACAGTCTCTCATGGTGATTCTAATTTCACTGTGACTGGGAAAACAAGTAACTAAATCTGAGTCATCACTGATATATAATGATATTATCCATTTCATTAGTGCAGAGTGAGATTCCAACTTTATATGACTAGATGTTTCCAAAATTTCATTGGTAAATTTAAATTGGTGCAACTATCACATCACTCCCAGGTAGAACAGCACTACCACCTAGTGGACCAACTGGAATCATCACATCCATCCAATTACACCACCTACACATATTTTAATATAAAAAATAAGAATTGTTTTACACATATTTTCAAACACTGTGCTTAGAAACATAATATAATACACTGTATTATAACACAACCATTTTAACCATTATTATAGTGTTTTGGAGGAGGGTAACATCACATTGAAATTCTATGGATCATTCAAATACCTATCTAAAAGTTTGCTATAGTGAAATGCTATTTTCTTCTTCTTTTATTTTTTTAGTCACACCAGCAGCATTCAGGGCATACTAAAGACTATTCCTTTGGGGATCATTCCTGGTCAGGGCTTGGGGAATGACCAAATGTAGTGCTGAGCAAGGAACCTGGGGTTTGCCACATTCAAAGTAAGATCACTACACATTGTACTATGACTCCAATCCAATATTGACTTTCTATTAATATGATTTCGTATCAAAATCAATTAATTCTAAATGTAAATATAAATCACCTTGAAATACTTAAAGAAGATTATTACTTAATCTGTGCCACTTGCGTAAGTTAATGTTAGTCTCATTTCTTCGTGAAACCTCAAACAATTTTTAATTTTAATTTCATTTAACTAGAAAATTCCACTAGCATTAGAAACATTATCTAAAATACTAATTTAAAAATGAAGACAATTTTCAGTTAAATTTAATTTTTAGATTTCTTTATAAGATATGTATATCTTATAAATCTTTTCTAAAGAATAGGAGAAACAGTCAAGAGGCTTTTTTCATAGGTTTTTATTAGTTTAATAGAAATTAAAAAAAAAAACCCAGAAATTTAAAAGATGGCTTTCAAACAGAAAATTAAAAAAATGTGGACGAAATATGTTAGAATAGTAGGGTGGAGGAAATGTTGGCTTCCTACTGGTGAGGGGATACTGACCATGGTTTTGGTTGGAGTTGAATCAAGCAAACTAGTACATCTTTGCAAATCATGATAACTAAATAAAATATTAAAAAAACATATTTAAGAACAGTTCTTTACTTAATACTTACTACAATTAAAAATAAGATTATGTAACATATAAGATAATGCCATGGAATACCTTGGAATCATATGTTAAAATTCTTTACTTGGGAATTAAAAACAATTTCAGGCTAAAATGTTAACATCGCAAAATGGCAGTTTTCCCTGTCTTACCTCCCTTATCGATTGATATTTGAATTGTTAGTTTTTTTGCAGCAAGGGTGTTGTTAGATTACTGGCTAATATATGTACACTATATAGCTCTCTATTTATGAAAAATTATTATACCAAGTGAACATGGTGTAAGGACAGTGCTGGGGTAAACTCACCCATAGCCCAATTAGTTTTATGATAAGCTCAATCAAATCTCTTTGTGTAAATTAAATAAGAAATTGCTGATCACAGAAAAAAGAGCATCACTCCCACTGAAAATTAAACTTACCCATCTACAAGTCCTTGCTGAATAATTAATCGTTGAGCTTCATCTCTAGAAATTTTGTGGTGAAACCATGGCTGAGACTGGTGGATAGCTGAAGGAAATAAAAGAGGGAAATAAAGCGTTCTGTTTAAAATGACATCTTAATTGCCTGTCCATTCGATCAGGACAACTCAGAGATATATCCAAGGGCACATCTATCTATTCAGTCACAATGAACATATACAAACATACCCATGTTTGTGGCAGAGCTCTGTGAAGAGGCAGTGGGGCTACCATGAGTACCCAGACGTAAACATCCTTTTTTCTGCACAAGGAATGGGCAGACATATGTAAACTTTTAAGGTGAAAGACATTAAAAATTGCAAGCATGTGAAGAATGTGAAGCTTTTTATACCCTCCAAGCAAGTCCTTCTTCAACTGCCACTGACAGGGCTTCAGTGGGATTTTCGATAACTCTACTTTTCTGGCCTGAAAAGTCCATTGCAACCAGGGAATTCTCTGATATACTTCTCTGGAAAGAAATGCATATTTTTCCGTGAAAATATTGTTCAAGATATTTTTAGTGCTTCGCTTGTAATACATTACATTCACTCTAGATTGTGATTGCAAAGGTTGCTAGAAAGAAAGCTATTAAAATTACAAGAGATAAAGGTGCTATAAACTATTTGGTTAAATAAGTAACATAGCTGTTTATTAAGGTCACTGAATTAAGTGTGGAGTAAAGCAATAAAAGTCCTCAAAGTAAGCATGTCTTTCTCCTAAAACATTTTGTCATTTATATTCTCTCTATAAGGAACAATACCAACTTAAAAAGAAATAAGGCTTCCTGTGGTTAAGAAAGATTCACTACTTCTGAAACCATCTTTCTATTATGCTTTAAGATTCATCAATTGACCTTTAAATAGCAAACCATCTAATTTAAGAAGCATTTCTTAGAAGATTCAATCAAGATACACAAAGGCTGTTTCTTTATCACTTCTTTACAAAGAAATAATACTTGTACTTTATAATAGGGCCAAAACAACAGTCTATCATCAAAACGTTCATCACACTAGCTATAATCTTACTTAGAAAATGAAACAATAGTTGAAATAATTCTACAATATCAAAATTTATATAAATTAAAGTAAAAATTTTATCATTTATGAATGTGGTAAAATAAGATTCAAAAATAAGTGAATGACAAAATAGCTAATATAGAAGGGGAACTCTTACAACAAATATTACAATAATAAGTTAAAACAAGTAAGGAAATAAGTTCACATTCTATCAATTAAAATTGTATTTGTGTTCCCTGATAGTAAAGATATAGCCCAAGACTGGACCCTATTTTTAGGATTTTTGACTCAAAATTTACTTTGCTATTATCATTTAAAATTGTGCCACTTTGCAATGAGTTATACATCCTGAAAAAATAAAATAAAAATTTCAAAATATCCAGTTAGCTTTCACTCAGTTTATAAGAATTAGAATTCACCAAAGAGAGAAATCAAGAACTTCAAGGGAAAAAAAACACTTAATAGTTATTCCCCACTGGTAAAAAAAAATCTAAACAAAGAAAATGTATTTCAACCAGAAAGGGAGTTTAATGGAAAGTAGGAGCCAGAGACATGTGGTTTCAGATCACTTTACCTCTCCATTTGAATTTGGTAATCCACAAATGGATGGAACATATATAGTCCAATTAAGGTTTAAAACAAAACCTCATGCATCTTTCACATGTTCTCATTTTCTCTCTCTCTCTCTCTCTCTCTCTCTCTCTCTCTCTCTCTCTCTCTCTCTCTCTCTCTCTCTCTCTCCCTTCACACAAACACACACACATACACAGAGAAGGCTAGTTTATCAGTGCATGACACATTCACTTTATTAGCATTTATTATTTCTTTAGACCATGCTGTAGTGATCCACAATCATATTATGGTTCATCTTTATTTCTAGACATCCAGCATGCAATCTTTCATTTGTTAAAGGAGTCTTTATAACTGACAGCTGCTCTTTCCAGACAGATGCTGTCTCTGTAATCTCTATTTGCTGTCACACCTTACTTTGCCCTTCTCACCCCGTGATCTTCTGTGCCGGGCTGTGGACCAGTTGGATATACTTTTGCTTTGCTGACATTAATGAAAAGCCTCCACCTGCCCAAACCACAGAGTAACTAATCTCAATCATAATGATAGCTTTATCCTTATAATATCTCTACTATCATATGCCAAGATGGGCTCTGTTATCACAAGGCCCTGATAGCATAAAAATACGATTAGGAAAGAAAAATAAGCATAACCAGTTGTTCCTGTTCTGTTATCCACATCCCCATTTTTTTTTCCTACAAAATGAAAGTGCTGAAGATAAAATAAAATCTCAAGTACTATAATTACTTGACATAAGTAGGAACACTATAATACAAGTAAGTATTTTCACTTGTTATATTAATGACACTGGGGAGAAGCATGGGTATATAGCAAGGGTTTTCTGTTGGAATGGCAGATGGTAGATGAAAAATTAATAGTTTACCTTGGTGGACAAAGAAATGTAAGTGAAGCAGAATCTAATGTGAACTAGAGGTCATTTTCAGCTCAATTTCTTTCACATATAAAGGTAATGTTGATAATATTCAGAATCAGTGACTTTCTCAAATATTTGTTCCCTTTTCTAGATCTTCCTTCTGGTGAAATAAACAGGGAGAACGCTAACAAAAGGGTCCCCACTTTTATAGCATGCCTCCCTTGTTTAGAAAGAAAAAACCTGGGTATACCCTATTATCCAAGCCTTCTGAGATCAGATCCAATAGCTCTTAATGAGACTTAGAAATAAAATATTTCATAGGCAATTTGGCAAGGTAGCAGATATTAACCAGACACTTTTTGTCACTCCATTTCAGATTTAGATAAACCTGCATGAGGGTACAGAATCTTCTCTGATAGTAATCTTATGAGCTTCTTACTGAGTCACAGGATATAAGAGTTGGCAGTAGTTTGGGAGATTATGAAAACTTCTTATTTTACATTGCAGGACACCAATGACTCAACTAAGGACATGAAAAGTTCATAGTAATGGAATGACAAGGCTCAATTTACTACTTCTCTGTATCATAGACTATGAGACATAGGAAAGAAACTGCAATTTGAAATGTCTAATTGAGATTCAAAAGTGAAGAATGACAAGAATTTGCAAATATCTATTTTCCTACCGCTTAATGAGCCAAGATCAATATTATTACTATTATTAGAATTCTGGCCTTAATTTTATTCTACTTATTTTTATTAGGGTTTTGGGCCACATCTGGCTATGCTCAGAGATACAGCTGACAGAACCTAGAGTATGATATGGGGTGTGTGGGGCGAGTCTGATTATAAACAAATGTTACACAGACATGCCCTCAGCATGAAGGCACCTACAAATCTGTTTTTCCATCGTATTGGGAGTAACTTCTATTAATGGTTTGTTAAGAAAAGTTACAAGAATGGTCAAAATTTTATCAATATACAGACACCGTTTTGTTTGCTTTTGGTTTGAGAGCCATAGAAATGGTGTTCAGGGCTTACTTTTGACTTTGCTTAGGGAACATTTCTGGAAGAGCTTAGAAGACAACATGAGGTTCCAGTGATTGAATTCAGATAGGCAAGTGTCTTGTATACTGTACTATAGTGCTGGCCCCAATAGTAGGACTCTTTAAAAGGAAGGAGTCAATAATGATACATATGATGGAATTAGAAAGTACTTTGTTTATAGTGATGTTGTTCTATACTTAATAGGACACCAAACAATAACTATTTTCAAATATATTGCTTATCCTAATAATATCCAAAACTAAAATAAATTTAGGATTGAGAAAATAAATGATATAATAAAATTCATTTTCATTTTACATATAAAGATTGAAAGAAAAGGATAAATTTCCTAAATAGTGAAAAAGTGTAAGTACATGGGGCCAGAGTAATAGCACAAGGGTAGGGTGTCTTTCATGCAACTAAGCCAGATTAATCTCCAGCATCCCATAGAGTCTGCGAGCATTGCCAGGAATGACCCTTGAGCATCACCAGGTGTGCTCCCCCCCAACAAAAAGTAAAAGAAAAAAATCTTAAGTATGATTGTTTATAAAAATTAATTGCATCCCATAATTTCTTATTATGGGGGCTTAAATAAAAGCAACATCGTACAAAGATGAATAGTTATTCATCCATAACTTAAAGCAACACAACTGCAGAATTGGAAATCTTGTTCCACATTAGTATATCAGGTTTCATAATCAGCATTATTTCATGCCTCATTCCTGGAACTAAGCGTTTTATCTGTTACATTACATTAGGTAAGGAAATGTACCTCCTTATTCTCACCATGAAGAGGCTATTTTTAACTCAAATAGAAATGCAGCATGTTAGCTGATTTATAACATGGACACATAAGTGTGAATTCCAAAAATACTCAATAGTTAGAATCCCAAAAGAAAATAGAACAAACTTTAAGTTCAAAAATAAATTTCTTGAGTTAATGCAAAGGAAACTAGTTAGGTGACAGGGTAAGGAGAAGGCATCTATATGTGTGTGTAAATAAACATTCACATTAAATAAATCTAAAAAGCCACGCTAGACTTTTCTATTTTTTAAATATTATTTTTATTTTAATTATAGTGGCTTATATATCGTTCACAGTAATATTCCAGGTACATATCACGCTAGACTTAATGTAACATATGGCTTACACTTGATGTGTAGCATTTTGGGTTTCTCAGAAATAGTAGTGTTTATAGATTTAGAATTTAAAATGTTTAATAGTTAGAAAACAAGATACAATAGATCTCACATGTGTATAATGCAGACCTAGGGAAATAAAATTATCTGAGGTCCTAGTAAAATCTTCAGCACTGAATGGTCCCCATGCACTCCTGGAGTATGCTAGAATATCAACTGAGAGTAGGTCCAAAGATTAAAAGTTGTGGTTTCCAAACCAAATTTAAATGAATAATGTTCCATATCACTAATCATCAAAGAGATGCAAATTAAAACAACAACGAGGTATCATCTCACACCACAAAAAATGACACATATCAGAAAGAACAAGAACTAGTATTAGTGTGGATGCAGGGAAAAAGAAACTCTCATTCACTGCTGATGGGAATGTAGACTAGTTTAATCTTTTTGGAAAACAATATGGATATTTCTCATAATATTAGAAATTGAGCTTCCATGTGATCCAGCAATATCACTCCTATGGTATACCCTAGGAGCCCAAACTTACCATGTAGAAAAGCCTTGTGCACTCCTATGTTCATTACAGCACTATTTACAATAGCCAGAACCGGGAAACAACCCAAGTGTCCAAGAACAGAGGAATGGCTAGAGAAACTATGATACATCTACACAATGGAATACTATGCAGCTGTTAGAAAAAATGAAGTCATAAAATATTCTAATACATGAATAGATATGGATTATTATGCTTAGTGAAATAAGCCAGAGGGAAAAGGATAGTCAGAGAATATCACTCATTTGTGGGATATAAGAAAAATAAAAGATCATATGGTAATAATATTCAGAGACAAAGGAAATGAGGGACAGGAAGTCCAGTCCATAGCAATAAGTTTGTGACAAAGAGCCGGAAATGTGCTCTGGTTTTGGTAGAGAAGGGTCCACTATAACAATGATAGTTGGGACTGATCACTGTATAAAAATGTGGTGCTGAAAGGGGATAAGTATATGATACCTATTATTAATTATTAATAGTGAAAACAGAAGTGTTAAAAAAGAAAAATGGGAGGAAAGAGAAAAAGAGATAGAGGGAGAGAGAAAGAAAAGTGAAATGTCTACCATAGCCAGGCAGGAAGAAGGAACATGCAATGGTGAAGGGAAGTATACACTGCTTGACTAAACTCAATCATGAACAATTTTGGAACCACAGTGCTTAAATTAAAAATAAAGTAAATCCAAAACCACTGACATCTTTCTATTAGACTATACAAACATGATAACTACCATTAAAATTAAAAATGGTTTATAAAAAACATTTACTAAGAAAATATTTATAATCCCCCAAAAAACATTCTAGGAGATAGTTACCTAATCAAGATTTTTTTTTTGGGGGGGGGGTTTGGGCCACACCTGGCAGTGCTCAGGGGTTACTCCTGGCTGTCTGCTCAGAAATAGCTCCTGGCAGGCACGGGGTACCATATGGGACACCAGGATGCGAACCAACCACCTTCGGTCCTGGATCAGCTGCTTGCAAGGCAAACGCCGCTGTGCTATCTCTCCGGGTCCTCTAATCAAGATTTATTCCTTAAATATATTAATGAAGAATTCACAGAAATCTTTTTTAATTATCTAAATATTTTCATTAATGTATGTATCCTAATGTACTTTATATATATTCTCTATTCCAATATTATCAATAGGTTCCTATAATATATAGAATAAATCTATCAAGATTTTGTGATAGCATGATGGCAATGAACAAATTTACTTCATTGACAGAAGATAAGCAATATTATTATAATGTAAACTTAATGTGATATAATTTTCAATTAAGATAATATAAATATAAGACAAAAATATAGGTTCTGAAACAATCCTTACCATGGGTGATATACTCTGAGAACTGCAACCACTTCTACCTTGATATGGATGCATGTAATTCTGGTACAGTTGCATGCCATACTGCAGAATAAATAAACAAGTAAATAAAAAAGCACTTCCACTTCTTATACTATACAGATTAATTTATAAAAATCAACACTTTTATGAAGAGGTATAATGAATATTTAAAATAAAAGTAACTTAAAACTTGGTTTTCAGTACTTTTTTTTTTTTTTTTTGGTTTTTGGACCCGGTGGTGCTCAGGGGTTACTCCTGGCTGTCTGCTCAGAAATAGCTCCTGGCAGGCACGGGGGACCATATGGGACACCGGGATTCGAACCAACTACCTTCGGTTGGATTGGCTGCTTGCAAGGCAAACACCGCTGTGCTATCTCTCCGGGCCCGGTTTTCAGTATCTTACAATGAGAAAACCAGAAAGAACTTTACTTGGACCAACACTGTAGTTGCACAAATACTGGAATTCCTGTGTATTATTATAATGCAATATATAGGTGCTCTTAGCACCAAGAGTGCCAGGACCATTTTAAGAAGTATATCACCTAGAGATAAGAAAGCTCAATGGGGATGGATGCCAGACACGAAGATTTACATACTCTAAATAAAACCGGGTAAATTTTTTTAATATAATTTTTATTTTGATCATAGAGGCTTACATATTGTTGACAGTAATATTTTAGGTACATATTTACATAAAATCAGGGGGATTCCCATCGCCAAATTGTCCTCCCTACATCTCCGTTTCTGTCCTACCTCCCATTTCCTTTTCCCTCCCCCCAGGGCGGCTAGAATATGTGGTCCCCTCTGTATCCAACCCACTACTTAGTAGTCTTGCACCTGTTTGGTCTTGATACCTCCCTTATTTCCCCCTCTAACTGGAGGCAGGACTAGCTAGTTCAAGTTGCGTGGTTTTGTTTGAAAAAGAGAAAAGTGATAAACTGGGGTAAGAGTCTAATACCCCGAAAATGGGCGGAGTCCTTCTAAAGGCTCTCATCATCAATTTGGGAGATGGAGAAAAAGAAGGTGAAACACTCCACTAGTACCAAAAGAAGTATCAAATATCCAGTGAGGGCTCCAGCTATATCGATAAGCACCTCAAAGAACCGACAAAACAAACAAACCAACAAAAACAAAAACAAAAACAGACAAACAAAAATCACGCCATGGTCTTGAATTGAGAAACATGGCATAGCACATACCGAAAGAGAAGAAAGGAAGAGAGAAAAAAAAGTAAGTATAATTGGGGACAACACTTTCAATAATCGCACCCAAACAGAGAAATCAACCAAAATAGATAGGTAAATCAAAAATAATAATAACAATAATAAATGAAGGTAATATATATATTTATATAAAAATAACCAAGGTTTTGTGCTTTTTTGTATTTGTTTTTTCCCTCCTGCCCTGGCACAGTAAATATTGGGGTCATTAGAAAAGGAATTCACTTGGCCTAAGAGATATGGGGTTTCTCCGTCCCTGGAGCATACTGTCCTGGGATCAACTCTAGACTTTGCTCAGGATCAGGATCCTTTACTTTCCCGGTGGTGTTTTTTGTTTTTTTGTTTTTGTTTTTTTTTTTTTTTTGGTGTGTGGAAGACTTCTGCTCTGTAAAACCGGGTAAATTTTAACCAGGCTTGTCAATTACTGGCTAAATTACATTGTCCCTTTTGTAAATATATAAGTCAGGTCATCTTCTGGTAGCAAAGTTTTTGGTTATTTTTATTAAGTTTTGGTTTTGAATTCAGAAAACTCAAAATGGTAAAGCATTAGTCTGATTTCTGAAAAAGGGTTACAATATGTCAATGGCAGTTGTGAAACACAAGCTTCATTGCTTGCAGGATGTAGCTGCATAAAAGTTGGGCTATCAGGCAACAGGAGAACGAATGTCTAGATTATAATCAGATTATTTGTTTAAGGGAGATTAAGAGTAACAACTTCTGTGACCAAACCTATCTTGCTGAAGTTCCCATCTGAAACTAGAAGAGGACCTCCTTAGACTAAAATTGTTTTGTTAAAAAAAAAAAAAGAAGAAGAAGAAGAAAGAAGCAAACAATGAACAAAGGAGATAAATGGCAATGGACTTTTTAGGTTTGTTTGTTTTTGTTGTTCCTGCTTTTTGGCTGTACTCTATAATTCTCTCTGTTCCATGGAAATTAACAAAATTATTTAAAGTATATTTTGTAAAGTAGACTATATTAATAAAAAAGATTGAAGAGACACCATGGAATATGATCTTAAGCTTAGAATGAATTCTATTTTAACATTCCAACAGCAGTGCTTCTCAACTAGAGATTATTTTCTCAAAAGCCAACTCCAGACAATTGAGTAGTTTGGTAATTAGGCAGAAAATCAGAGAGAAGGCTGTAGGGAATAACTGTTTTCAAGACTTGAATTTAAACACAAAACAAAACCACACTATGTAAAGTTCTCTGGATTGACAACCTCATCCAAATATTTTCTAACTATATATATATATATATATAGTTATATATATATAGTTATATATATATATAACTGCATTCAGAAATATATATATATATATATATATATATATATATATTCTGCATTCAGAAATCATTTCTGGCAGGCTTGGGGATCATATGAATTGCTGGGAATAGAACCGGGGTTGGCTGAAAGCAAGGCAATGTCTAATCTGCTGTGCTAGTCCCTAAAATATTTTTTTAATTTAAGGTTTGATTGACATTAATAGAATCTAATGAAATTTATCTTCAGCCAACTCTACTTCAACAATGACTTCAAAAGAAGACAGAGAAGCTAAATTCCTAGCCTCCAGCTACTACTTACACAAGCCCCTGCTGCTTTAAGTCACTTATTATTTATCTGCTGTGTAAGGCCTACCATTATCTAATAAATTTGTTTCCTTCAGAGATGACTGTTACTGGCACCTGTGGTTTTGGGTACTTGTTACTGGTCTTTAGTAGGCATTTGGCTCTGGCTCAGCAGTAGGACATGAGTCACCTTATCATTTCCCTGTCTTATGGAGGACAAAAAAAAAGACAAAGTAGTAGAAACAAGCTAACAGAGTTATAATTGAATGTATAGGGAAGCAACAAGTAACTGGGATACTGTGGATGAGCATATCTCTCATTTTCTAAGGTTTTAGAAAATAAGAGCATTTCTATTTGAAGCTACATAAAGAGTTTATATGAATATGAATAAACAATGGGAAATACAATAAAAGGTTGAATTGTACTAGGGAGTGATAACTATAAAGTTGTATACGACCATGATTAACCACTTTATGGTCACAAAAGTAATGAAATGTTTGGGTATGCTATAGATGTGATGTTTGCATATCCATTTTTATTTACTAAATGTCACTCACTTGTTCACCTAAAATATTTAATTTTGATAAATGATATATACATATTACATTATTTTTAATGTAGAGTTCAAAAATCATTTTTCTAAACCTGCCATAGCCATTTAATAATTTTGAATAAAATTAATTAGACTTTCTTTAAAAGAAAATGCTTGATAATTATATAAAATGATAAATTTGATGCTGTATTTTATTTATATTGAATCTATATGTTTTCTACATAGTCTGAAACAATTCTGTCTCTCTTACCTAGAGAACATTCTTTAGGATGTTCTTATACCATACAAAATGTTCAGTAAAAAATTATTTTTGGAATGGACTCCATCCTGCCCAGTCCCACCAATGGTGTCCAAACGAACATTGCTCCTAAAATCAAAGACACCCCCACCACCAGCGTAGTGCAGCATGTCAATGCAGGTGAGCAGACTCCACCCCGAAGGGTGGAGCCAGAGGATCAGGGGTAGGCCACACAATTCTCCTAATCAATGAATTCCAGCACAACACATAAAAAATACTACACTACAAGAGTGACAATCAGGAAACAACAAAGGCTTCTACCACGCCTAGAAAATGAAGTTGATAGATTTGATGACTTTAAACTAACAACCACCTATTTAGCCTCTCAGATAAGGACTTTAGAGAAGAAATATGAAGGATGTTATAAAACTCAAAGAAAGCATGGGACCAACTGAACAAACCACAAATAAGAATCAAGAAGCTATTAAAGTAGAAATGAAAAAACTCCAAAATTTAATAACAGGACTGAAAAACTTGATAGGTGAAATGAAGACCTCACTGGAAAGTCTCTCAAACAGAATAAAAGCTGTTAAGGACAAAATCAGTGACCTGGAAGATGAGATGCATAACAACTCCATACAACAGAAGAGATTGGAAAGAGCCTTAAAATAAATGATCAGACAATGAAAAAATCCTCAAAGAATGTGAACAGATGAAAAGAGAAGCCCTTGATAAACTGAATAGAAACAACATAAGAATTGGCCTGGAGCAATATCACAGAGGTAGAATGTTTGTCTTGCAAACAAACCTGGAATGAACACTAGTTTGATTCCCAGCATCCCATATGGTCCTCTGAACCTTCCAAGAGTGATTTCTGAGCACAGAGCCAAGAGTAACCTCTGAATGCAACTGGGTATGGCCCCAAAAGCAAAAAGAAAAAGAAACAAAATAAGAATCATTGGAGTCAGTCCCAGAGACCCACGAAGAAAATCCTCATGAAGAATAAACAGTCAAGGACATCATGGCAGAAAAACTTCCAGAGCTAAACAGAGCATGCAACCAAATTCTGCATGCCCAAACAGTACCAGCTAAAAGGAATCCAAAGAAGAGCATCCCAAGACATATCCTAGTCACAATAAAGAATCCCATAGATAGGACAGAATACTAAAAGTAGAAAGATCTAAAAAGGGACATTACAGTCAAAGGAGCATCCTTAAGATTTACAGCATATCTGTCACAAGAAATCCTCAAGGTCTGAAAGCAGTGGTGGGATATAGGACAAAACTCAATTAAATCAATGCTTTGGCAATAGTACTACACCTACCAGACATACATTCAGGTTTGAAGAAAGGATACAAATCTTCACTAATAAACAACAGATCAGAAACTTTACAAACTCAAAACCAGTAAAGACAAATTGAAAGGTCTACTTTAGGACAGACCATAGACACACCAAACTCCTAAAAAAAAGATGACATTATATATGACAATTATCTCTCGCAACAACAATGATCTAAATGCACCCGTTAAGAGACACAGAGTAGTAAAATGGATCAAAAAGCTGAATCCAACATTATGTTGCCTATAAAAAACACATCTGAATAGTCAGAACAAACATAGACTCAAAATCAAAAGTTGGAGGGCAATCATCCAAACAAACAATTTCCTTAAAAAGGCTGGAGTGGCCATACTAATATCAGATGACATAGATTTTAGACTTAAAAGAATTTTAACAAACAGAGATGGACATTTCTTAATCAATGAATATGTAAAACAGGAAGAAATCAGACACCTAACATTTACTCTCCCAATGAAGGACTAGCAAAATATTTAAAAAAGAAAAAGAAAAAAATAAGGAAGAAATAAAATCTTAAAGAAGACATCAATAGTAACACAACAATAGTAGGAGACTTCAACACAGCACTGTCATCCCATGATAGGGCAACAGACTAAAACCTAAAAAGAATAGACTGTCTCTGAAGAGAAAATAGAAGAGAGTGGCTGAGTATGTATCGTATATTTTAGAATATAAGATGACTGGGCACATAAGATGGCGCCCTACTTTTCCTGTTAAAGTATAGGGTTTGGCTATATTTTATATATATAAAATATTTCTATATTATATATATATATATATATATATATATATATATATTTGGCTATATATATGGCTATATTCACCATATAAGACTACCTCTCTTTTTTTTTTTTTTTTTTTTTTTTTTTGGTTTTTGGGCCACACCCGGTAACGCTCAGGGGTTACTCCTGGCTATGCGCTCAGAAGTTGCTCCTGGCTTGGGGGACCATATGGGACGCCGGGGGATCGAACCGCGGTCCGTCTCCTAGGCTAGCGCAGGTAAGGCAGGCACCTTACCTCCAGCGCCACCGCCCGGCCCCAGACTACCTCTCTTTTAACGCACATGAAATGGAAATTAAAAACATAAGAGAGAAAGAGTAGAACCCTCAAAGGTTAACAGTATATGTTTAATAAAGCTAGACTTTGGAGTGCCAACAAATCATTTTACATTTGTCATTTGTAGTGAGTGACTGTGAGTTTTTTCATTGTGATCTTCATTGAGAGCAGGGAGAGGGGGCTCCTCCAAAAGCAGCTGGCTGGGGTGCAGTAATAAATAGGACAGCTAGCAGAAACAAAGCACCTCCTCTGTGTTCCATAAAAGCTGAACAGAGGACTGAGCACTGAAAGACCACATACTCAGTGGCTGGATAAGATGCAGTACTCGGTAACTCAGCTCCTCTGTGTTCCCTGAAAGATGAATCAGGACAAGCAGAGGACTGAATGATGATGCCTGGCAGAGGGATGGGATGCAGTGGTAAGGGGGGGGTGTGTGTGTGGATCACTCATTCACTCGTCCCTGAAGCTGGAGTAAGTTTCAGCATGCTGTATACCGGCGTATAAGACAACCCCTGACTTTTAAGAAGTTTTTCATGGGTTAAAAAACTGGATACATTTTTCTCCAGTGCACAGTCATTCTTCAGAATAGACCACAGGTTGGCCCATAAAACATAATCCAGTTTTATTTTGGATTTTATTTCTATAAAATAGATAGGCTAGAAATTATATGAACTATCTTTTCAAGTCATAAATGCACTGAAATTAGAAGTGAATTGCAAACACAGAGAAAACACAGAGAATTACAGACACAGAGAAATTAACACCTGAAAATTAAACAGTTCGCTATTGAACAACCAGTGGTTCAGAGATTAAATTAAAGAGGAAATGAAAAGAATCTTGAAAACAAATGAGAATGAAGATACAAATTATCATAATTTTGGGGAAACAGCAAATGTGGCACTGAGTATAATTTATAGCTTTGCAAACATTCATCAGGAATAAAGAAAGGTCCTACATAAATAAGTTAATAACACAACTTATAAAATTATAGTGATCACAAAATGAAATGAAAATTGAGGATGAAACGAAATAAAGCTTAGAACAGAAATTAATGTATTAAAATCAAAGGAAATAAAACAATTCAAAGATCAATGAAAGAGTTGGTTCTTGAAAAAATAAACAAGATCAATAA